>NC_020497.1:4516779-4580441 GCF_000184155.1 Fragaria vesca subsp. vesca
AAATTACTCTCTCTCTCTCTCTCTCTCTCTCTCTCTCTGCTTTTTTTGGTGCATAGTACGGATAAAGTTATTCTTATTGGTTGTCAAACGAAATAGCTACTTAAGGAGGTTATTTTGGAGTACAGAATTTCGGCACTGCAAATTTCCTTAACCCACCACACTGTTTTACACAGTTTTCAATTGTCTCTGTTGTTTGTCCATAACTGCAGAAATGCTCAATGTTCTATCACTGTAATACTAATGCCATGCACTTGTTTATACTTTTCTGCTTATGAGTTTATATGCTGCTTACATGAAACTCCCAAACATACATCCTTTATTACTGTAGTATTGCATTGATATCATTGTTCATGGCAGTTGCGGTTCTTCTAGTATTAAATGTAGTTCCTGTATGTGCAGTTTTGCCGGATTTCGCTCAGGTGTATAAATTCATCGGCAGTGTATTTGACCCCGATTCGACTTGTCATTTGGAGAGACTGAAACAAATGGACCCTATAAATTTGGAAACAGTATGTTATTTTAGGATCTTGCTTACATTTATCAATTTTAATTTTTTAATTTCGCAATTCAGGTTGTCATAAGAGCTAACACTCAAGACAGTCCTGTCTGGTCTTTCTCTAACCCCTTGGGCGTTGCGCATTTACTCAATCACCCTATCTGACTTTTGCAGGCACTTTTGTTGATGCGAAATCTATCCATTAATTTAAGTAGTCCCGAGTTTGAGAATCATGTAAGTACTTTTCTTCGTGATGAAAGTATTTCTTTCTTGACAGTTGGCTATGTTCTTGGGTGTTTTAAGTGTTGTTCTAAGTGTGTAAGTGATACTTCAAATAATCCACCAGTTTGTCTTCTTTGGTTTTTAAGCTGCCTAATGAGTGAGATGCACGCTTTTCACACCTAACAGTGTGATGTACATACACTGAGCTTTCATTTTGCATAATAACAGTCTACTTTAAGAAATTAAAATGCCCTTGCATGACAACTTAGCTCAAAGACAGGCTTGTGCCAACTTGGAAAAAATGTCTGAGGTAGAGCTGTCACAGATGTTTGTTATTCTTTTATTCAATAATGCAGTTCGCACGTGATGCTTGTTAGTATCTTTTATTCAAGATTGCAAATCGCACATGATGCTTGTTCTCAAATCAGCTATTGCCTATAATTTCCATCTTCATATGAACAGGATGGATACCGTACAATTTGATATAGTGTTTTAGTATGTAAAATGACCATTACAACAATTTTGTTTTAGATTGGTAAACTCAGAACCCATGTGAAACATGCTTTCATTTCGAGATGGACAAAATGATTTAGTATTGGCTTGTCTTTTTAGTTTCCTTGTACTACATAGTTAACTTAACTAAATGATATTGTGTGACCAGACCTAACAATTCTGTTGACCGTTTCACAGAGAAAATTACTTTTATCATATGCCACGGACTCTGAGATAGCTAAACCTGATAACAATAGCGGCTTTTCTTGCTATGGTAAATCAGAGAATGCCATCCTGTCTACTTAGAAATCGGAAGGTAATGGAACTTCCAACTCCTTATTATATGCCCTTTTTGTGTACCCACTTTTCACTCTATAAACTGTTGTTTCCAGGGGAATGGTGTGGAACGATGACGTTCACTAACAGTTATAGCGCGGAGTCTTTGTAAATATCCGGAATAGGCGGGGCTATCCAGGGTAGATTGTTTATCATGCAGCTTGTTGAAGAATCAATGCCAGTTTTATGTGCATACCGTACTTTTAACCAGGTCTTCAAGAAATGAAGGATGATAGAGTCAATTCAGTGTTTGCTTCGGCTGTATTATATAAAGTTCATGAGTTATATATTGTACATTATCGTCTGTGGGCTGTATATAGTTGTTTAGACATGTTTTGGTTTTGACATGCTAGTGAATAAGGAGTTGACGATAGTGAATCCGACTCCAGTAGATACTACATTTGGGGTACCTTGCAACTGCGTAAAGGAGTTCCCTTTCTCTACTCATGTTTCCCAAGTCATTAAGCATAATGAGGGGATCCCCATTTTTGTTTCTTTAGTGTTTGGGGGTACGTATTCATATTCTTATGGTTTCCTTCTGAAAGTGGTGATACTAGATCACGTCCATGGTTTATAAGAAATTAAGAACATTTGAGATCGCAGGGTTTCAACCTTGTTGAGTCCTGTTAAACTGTTGGCGAACAGAAGGTACGTCTGTATATGGCCTTTGCCGACAAAACATCGGTGTTCTTTCCGATCACCTCCAAGGCTCCAACCAACAAAAGACTCGCAGTATATGGCTGGAACGATGAGTGCAATTTAAATTGACAAGCACCATGAGTGCAATTTCATGCATCTGGCTGGAACGATGGATCATTGCTAAAAGACGGCAAATGTCGATGAATAGAAATCGGTTCGACAAAGCAAAAATCATTTACTAAACGAAGGCAAATGACCATTACAACCATTTTGTTTTAGATTGGTAAACTCAGAACCCATGTTGAAAGTGAAACATGCTTTCATTACAACGCAAACCTCCTAAAACCATGTAAACCGAACTCATCAGTCAGTAAAGCACGACCGGCAGTGAAGACTGAAGAGTAAATATTTGTACCAACACAGAGCAGGACCATGACGACCAACATTGGCAACCGCATCAAAGAAATGCGCTTCCCTCTTCACGAGATTGACAGAAACTGAATGAGAACACTGTCCAATGTTGAGAGTATCTTGAATAGCTGGGTTTGATTGTCCAGGGAGATCGAATGCAACCAGTTATACTATCAATTAAAAGCTCTGGAGTGATCACTTCAACGTCAACTGGTAAAGTTGCCCTAATGCAAAATAAACAAGACACAAGGAATGGCTTGAGCCATTCAGTGGTGGAACTCAAGTAAACAGTTAGCCGATTTTATGGCTCCGGTGCGATTTAGCGGAGAAGAAGAGAATTCACCAGAAACATCAAAACGAGGTCACTCCACAGCCCTGCGTCCCTCTCTTTCAACCCACACTTTTGATCCACAGACCTCAAGAGTATGGAAGACCAACGTTTTCACATAGTCGAAAACACTAGACGAAAAGTCATTATTACCCCCATGTATCTGCTTATTTACGGATACGTTTACTGTCGGACGCGTATCGGGCAGTCTCCGGCAGTCTCCAGCCTTTTCCGGCCATACCAGCGCGTACCCGGTGCCTTGTAGGTTCATAATTTGTGCTGGGATACGCTGGAAACGCGTCGGAAACGTCAGGAAACGTGTCCGTAAATAAACTGGAACGTGGGGGCGTTACTGACATTTCACCTTAGTGTAATTAGTGTTCAGCTGCTGCTTCTGCTCTCTTGGCAAAACGCAGTGTCGCTTCTCCAGTTTTCTCCTTCTCTTCTTGTTCTTCTTCGATTCGCTTGCATTTTCAATTCTCTTATTACAGACATATTCGCGCCTTCATTCTCTTACTCACCGTATATAACTTGTGTGGGTTTGCAGGTTGTTAAAATGCCATTCTCTTGAAATTATTGGTTATGTCACCCACACCAGTAATAATCTGATATTCTTCTCAGCTTTGATGGAGTTAATATTGCCATTGATGGAACATGCATGTGTTATTCTTATGTTCAAATGACACATATTGATATGAATTATGTGTATATTCTGCAACTATAATTCGTTTTTAACTTTTTTTATCAAAAAAAAAAAATACCATACATTTCAGAGTTTGTGGTTGTTCTTGTTTTTATATGTTTCTTCTATGATTCTTCGGTCTGAGGTTGGTAGTTTAACTTGACATCACTCTGCTTGATATTTCTTTAATCTGCTTAGCTTGACTTGTTTGCTGGTTTATTTTAGTAAAAACATGTTGCTGAATGGAAGTTTAGGGGTGGGATATGTATCAACTAATACTGTCTTACTATATATATGTCAATTTTCTGTGTACTTGATTGTCATCTAACTCTATTTGCTTGTATTTACAGTATGGAAAGGATTATGAGTTTGAAGCTCCTGTCGAACTTTTGGACAAAATGCTGCATTCATTGCGGCAGTCACCGGATGAGCAGCTTGTTGTGGTTTCTCAGGTATCCTATCTCTGTCTCAACTTTTGGGTCTGTCTATTCTGGATTTCTGGTAGGTTGATTTGATCCAATGTTGACTTTCCTCCCCTCAATCTGCAGTAATCTTTCAGGTGCTTGTGTTTGATATCAACATTTGGTATGAAGACATAGTTAACACGCAGGTAAGCAATTGCACTCTATGGCCTTTTACTTTTATATTTTAATTTTGCAGATTAATAGTGAAACCACTTCAAATATCTTGAATGACATACTCTCTATGTCTGTAACTCTAGGTTCTTGCTTTTAATGGTAAGCCTGTGAAGAATCTGAAAAGTTTGGCCAGGTTGGTAGAGAACTGTGAGGATGAATTTTTGAAAATTTGATTTAGAGTACCAACAAGTTCTCTCTATCTCCTTCTGTTCAACATCGCATGCCTGCTTTGTATCTGTATCGTATGTTAAGAACTGGAACTGGTGTTGTGATTAGTGTTTCCTTCTAAATAAATGTTGCATGGCTTACAAAATCAAGAAAGTAGGAGCAAGAAGAATCCAATAAGATGGTCAATGGCATGAAAATCCATTACTTACACTAGTCTGCATACATCCAATATGAAAGAAACAACATTAAGCACATTGCCATTCGTTGAATTGCACATCTGAGCATGAGACTGTCAATACAGTGATATACACAAGCACAAACATCTGAGTAACTATCTATACCCAAAACCCATGTCCAGTTCATGTCCGTACATCCCTTGACTATTATGCCCGCCACCCGAAGCAAATGGGGGAATTTGTTTCGGGTTTGATCTCATTTCCATCTCAAGGAGCCTTTGCAATGCCTCAGGATGGTTGCTTCCACCAGCAACATCAGGAGCTGAAATTTAAAGAAAGTCAGTATTTTTATACATGCAGTTTCTGACATAGTCAAACCTCATTAGCTACAAAAACAGGTTAACATACTAAAGAAAGCCCCCAGAAGTTGAAACTCAATGGGCTTAAAAAATATTGTGGGAAACTTTGGCATTGTTGTAATAATTTAAGCAGTTTCTGGCACAGAGAAGTAGAGGTTGCAACCTCTTCCAAGACGCACAATGGACGCATTCCCAAATAAAGCCAGAATATCAGGGAGACAATTATTGATCTAACTACAAGTACCACTAGCAATGCAAAAAGAAGTGGTTTTACCTGGCGATGGCATGCCATGACCACCTAAGTTGACTGGCCGAGGACCAAAAGGAAAGCCGGCCATTGGGTTCAGTTCTTCCATGAAGCCAGAAACCTGACTGTTTGGATGAGCAGGCATAGGTGGGCCCCTGTTCGTATGAGGAGGCAGGGCTGGAGCACTGGATAATCCTTGTAGCAAGTGAGGCGGAGGAAAACTGCCTGCCATATGCATCTGTTGCAACATAGGGTGATGGCGAGCATCAAACCCAGATTGTGCAGCGTTCGAATGATGGAAAGGTGGACGAAGCATATTTGCAGGAAACTGATGACTTTGCGGAGGATCGTTTCGGATCATACCCTCTGGCGTCATAAAATTCATCTGAGAGTTGGCATTGCCAGGATGAGAATCTGATGGATGAAAAAACGTTCCCCTATGATTCATTTGAGGATGATGGAGCTGTTGTGAAGAAGGTTGGACATTAAGGTTCTGATAAGAAATATCAGGCTGTCTCATATCATAAGGGCCACGAAGAAAAGGTGGACCACCTTCTTGGCTTCCCATGATAGAAGTCCTTGGATCCTTGAACTCCTTGATAGAAGTCCTTGCATCCTTGAACTCCTTGAAGGCAGAGTCCAAAACTGCCAATTTCTCAACAATGTCAACTTCTGTGTTCGGGGAGGAGAATACTTTGCTTTTCACTAGATTCCCGGTAGACATAAAATTTTGGATGTTTAGAGGTTCACCGACAGCAAGTAAGCTATCCTCTTCAGGAAGTCGAATATCAGCAGGCCCATCAAAGACGCCCATCTTAGACCCCAAGTCAGAACTAACCTGTAATGAATCTAGAGGATTATCAAAACCGAGCAACCGCTCATCGATCTTATCTGATTTGGTTTGCTTCCTTCTATTCGCTGTCATGTCACTGTTACTATGAGTACTTGTGTTAGGTCCAACATCAAATGCAGAAGGAACAAAACTAGTTTCTGATACCGCAAATGGCAACCCACGTGTCTCTGGAGTTTCTACTCTTGCAGACCCAACAAGGCCTCTTTTAGTAGAAACTGGTGCTCCAACTGATTGCAACTCCTTCATAAAAGCAGTTCCAAATAGTGTTTCAAGTGTCAGACTCTTCCCTGAATCGGAAACATTTTCAGCAGCTTTCTCTTTTGAAATATGAAGTGCAGTGCCAATAGCTGTCCCGTCAATGTTGTGAATTTTTTCAGGAGATGCTGTCTCTTGATTTGAAGAAGGTTCAATATCTCTCAAGCCTGTGCCCTTCTGTAATAGTGAGAGTAGGTGCTGCGAAGCATGATCATCTACTTTGGCTTTTGGCTGTCCAGCCTTTCTATCAGGTACAACTGACCTTTGAACAGGGGGCTGACCACTTTCACTAATTTCAGATAGAATGGACTGCTCAAGATCTTCACATGTAAGGACTGCTGAAGCTGCCTCTGGTTTAGTACTTTTGTAAAAATGCTCAGAGTCACCAACCGAAGGAGGTATTATGTTTGATGTCAAAGGCCTCACTGCAGGTTCAGCATTTTGGGTGGGAAAAATCGGAAAACCTTGATCGCTTAGGTTCCCATCAACAATGTGAGGTCCGGCTTTTTCACTTCCAACGATCATGGAAAGCAAGTCATTTGGCCTTCCAGATAAGATTTCATTGGCAGGTTTCTTGTCTGCAGTAAGATAAAATTGATTGAAGAATAAACATACATTTCCATTACAAGTTTAATTGACCAAATTCGGAAACAAAAATAAAGAGCTTTTAACTTCAAGAATTGATGGCAACATACCTTCTTCATGAAACCACTGAGCAAACTTCGAAGAGTTGACAGTGTGAGAGCCCACTGCCTCATCTACTTCGCTATTATGAGGCTGCAGAAGCACAAAAGATTAATGAGACTACTGTTTCAAACTAATATGTTTCAGATTCATACGCAAAAAATACACAAACTTGCTTACCCGGGATCTAACGTTGAACCATAAAATGGAATATGAAAATGAAAACTTAATTCTAGAAAACCTAATGCTAATGATCCCTATCAAATGCAATAACTTCATATTATATAATGCAAGAATTTTCTTTTCCATAAAATTCAGAGTGAATCAAGAATGTGGGCAGTTGAAGTTCGTCCTGAGTAATAGAAATATTTAAAAAACTCTAAAAAGGGAAAAAGAAGAGACACCTCAATGATATTAGAGGAGCCAACACCATTTAATGGTACTGCACCGCTGAAAAGCTTTTCCAGTATTGAAGTAGAATTACTCCCCTTTTCAGCGTCGATCTCGATTGCTTCACTATTTCTGGAAGCTTCTAAAGCTTGTGGTGTATTAGCATTATTATAAAATCGACTATCCATGCCAATGATCTTATTATTAGCACCTTGAGGTGGTAAGAAATTTATACTCTTTTCACTCATACTATCAAATGAGGCATGAGCACTTGCACTTGCACTTGCATGATGCTGCTTGCCCAAAATCATTTGCTCAACCGGTTGTTTTTCCACTCGATTATCAGAAGTACCATTTACAACACGGTTACCTTTGCCATGTAGAATGTTATCCTCAAGTCCGGAATTCCCAACCTATCAGAAAAAACAATATTTAGATTATATTTATGATTGAATGCAAATAGGGTATAAAATAGGAAACCCTCATTTGAGCTTGGCTTGCTAGATGTATTTTAGCAGAATTATATATTAGTTGGTACAATGGCCAGCAAAAATAACAGAATCACAAGATACACATGATTTCCAATATTCAGTATTAGATACATGTTTATAAATTCTTCATTTGGAATCAATATAAAAGCAAGACCCATGCAGAGATTAAGAAAAGAGATGATGATTTTGGAAAACTCTTCTTTAAGTAAAAAAAAAAAAGAAGTACAAAATGATTACCTCCACTTGATGGGGAAGGTTCAAGGATTTTGTTCCAATGTTTCTTTCCAAAACTGTGCTAGCAAAACCAGGGGGAACAAGAGGTCTAGGGGCAGGAGTCTGCAAGGGTAAAGTAGACTTTTCCCCATCATTATTTGATGCTGGTGGTACCCGAGGCTCAGCTGTTTCACTGCTTCTTGGTAAAAGTCTCTTCTCCTCTTTGGAATCATCATCTAACAGCGAAGAAAAATCAAAGCCACCTTTATTCTTCTCCGGCTTCAGCTTCTGCTTTTCTTGAAATGCTTTCTGCTGCTCTTTCCTCATTAGTTCAAAGGAATCTAGGAGAAAAACCATCAAATTTCAAACTTGCATATAACTGACAGCAAAAACATACTGACCCAAGCTAAAGAGATACAAAAGATACGAAACAGCAGAAAACTTGCAATCACTTCTACCAAACCACCTAAAGATAAGACCAAGTACCTCTTCTCTTTCTTTCCTCTTCTGCTCTGTCTTCACTTGTATTATCAGAGGAACCAAAAGTTTCATCATTAAGTGAGTCGGTAATCTCTTTTCGTGTAAGAGGTGGCGCCTGCAAATTATAGGACAAAGGATTAGAAATAGTTGAGAAGCTTTTCGCTGCATTATACTATTTTTAAAGACACAAAATTATACTGCAGCAAACTGGTGGATAATAAGTTCGACAGTGCAGGCATTATGCTTTTTCAGAATTTTTTTAGAAGACATGTAGGGCTACAAATAATTCAAAAGCTTACTTTATAAGGACGTGGAGGCTGATACGGTTCATTGGTTCTATTTAGCTGATAGGTATCATTTGGTCGAACTTTGGGTGCTGCTATCCCTCCAGCAAACCCAGCTGGTCTTGGAAAGGAACCACTTCCGAGAAGTCCATCATGCTCAGGGACCTGCCAAGGCCGCCGAGACTGGTTCCCATAGTGCCTTCCAGAATCTGTACATTCAACAGATGGGTAGATACAAATTCAGATATCTATTTTTGTGGAGAGACAGTCAGCAATACATGTATGAAACATGAATAGCCACAGTATGAGCCCCACAGTGGATGAGGAAAAAGCATATTTCAGTCGAGAATCTTGATTCTTGATTGATTCAAGGAAATGAAGAAGAGTAGGATTTCAACAGTTAACTTGGGCACCAAAGGACACCACTAGTCGATCTAAATCCTAATCAATATGTCTAACAACTAATCCTTAGGCTTCCTCACCCTAAATGTCAGCTAGTCTCCAAACATTTGGCTCAACACTCAACTCCAAGGGATCTCCAGTAACAACTTAATGTGGATACATTTAAGCACTATCTTTGCAGTCTTAGTTAATTACTCATAAAGGAACTTAAAAATGATAGCTTGACAGGGTAAGTATTTTTTTACCCTTATAAACATAAATAAATCACCTAGTAGATTGGACTTAATTCCCCATAAGAAGAGTTCCCAAGTTTCATGATAAGGTATTCTTCTGCTTAATGACTTAAGTTCAAGTTCTAAGCACTGAATTTACAGGCAGAGTGCTACTTGGTATTAAAAACTCCTGCAATTATACCAGTCTACCATTGTACCACAAGCAATTAACAATCATATGAAACCATCCTCTGAAATGTACATATCTAGATACATTTGGAGCCATCATAGAAGACCATACACATACAAATTTAATTTCAAAGTATCAATAATGATGATTAACCCACCAGAGTCTTTGTCAGATTGCATGTCACTATCTTTATCACTGCGTCCAGAAGAACGACTCTCCCACCTTCCATGAAGTGGCCGCGAATAACCAGCCGCATCACCCCTAGTAGGAGGGGATGAACCATAATCATTTCGCCTGAAACTATTTGCTGACAAACCACTAGATGTCCTTTGCCTATCTCTGAAAGCATCCTCGAATTCACTGATGTGAAAGGGGAAGGAATGGAAACAAAAAAACATACACTATGAGCAAGACTTAACACAAGAGTAGAGCAATATCAATAACCAAATTAAGTTTATATAAACCACTAGTTTATGAAATGCAGACTACAGATACAAGTGAACTACTTGACAGAGGCGATTCACCTTAGGAATGATCGGTCAAACCCATCAGGTAACTTCTTGCAGGATTCTAACTCACTCAACGACAGCAGAAACTCCCTCGTATACGATATTTTCACCTTCCTGGATCATTAAGGGAACACATAAACATACAACTCATATCCTAGCAATCACAAAAACCAAAAACGCCAACGAAAAATGCATTACTTATGAACTTCATGATTCGTTTCGGCAGGCTGATCCGGTAAGCGTTGCTCTTCGTTCTCTAAGCTCATTCTGCAAACACACTCAGTGCAAGAGGTATATCCCAACTACAAACCACAACTCCTAATCAACCTTGTGCACTCAAAAGTCACTACTCCAAGCTCAAACCACAAAACCCATAAACCATATTGAACTCACTACTTCCACAATAAAGCTTCAATCTTTCTACTAATTGCTACACTTAGCAACCAACCCAGAAACCCCAAACTCAATTCAATCACAACATCCCTAATCAAATTCACCTAGATCCTAATTCATTCTACCGATCCAGCAAAAACCAAACACTAAGAGATATACATATATAAAAAAGCAACTATCTTTGGGTAAAAACCAAACGTGGATTTCAAGAAATCGCAAGAAAACAAAGAAGCCTCATAATCTGAGCTGCCTAGGGTTTTCCGTTCAAAATGTTCAAAGATCTTTTCGGGGTTTTCGCAGCCGGGGTTGAAATGGAGATGGGGTTCAGTGAGAGATTAGGGTTTTGGATTGAGACGAATTCAATTTCATATCTCGATCGAAGGCGATGGAGTTGTTTTTAGAGAGAGAAAGTCTTTTTAGAGAGAGAAAGCAATAGAGAGAGAGAGAGAGAGAAGATGGTCTGGGTTTGGTCTGTGTTAGCCTGAAATGACGTTCTTCACCTTCTTCACAGCGCAGCGAGAAAAACAAATATTACTTTTTTATTTTTAAGGGTGGGATCTCACGCGCTGATGTAATCTGTGACCCTCACGCTCGCAAATTGGTCATGTACTCTCATGTATTTGCATTTCGAATTCATTACGTTTTTTCTTTTGATTTGATCTAATAATTGCATATAATGAAGAACATGAGTGATGAGTTATTGTTATTCATGAGTAGTTATTATGTAATTGTGAAATGTAACGCGACATTACAGAGTGGGGTGGTTTAGTTCAATAAAACGAAACTAAACTAGACAAATGGATGGTTTAAGCTTTAGGGTAAACGTTTCTCGTCACGTAGATTGTTCGTCGGTCACTAAATCTGTTATGCGTTGTTCGTCTCCCTAACTCCCTTCTATACATGTGCGGGTTGCGGTATACCTCTCTAATACTTTACTTTTGGCATGTTTTTACGTTTTCCAATCATACGGATATTGCCAGCTAGCTAACGTTAACAACACCAATTGAACATACTGAGGGGTTTAAAACTGATATTTATCGTTATTCAGATTATTCACTTGTTATTGATTTATGATGCAAACCATTTTTCGTAAGACTGAATTAAGTGATATGTCAAATGACAGTCTTGTTCAATACAACAATACCAACCAAGCGTATCAAACACTCGTCATTTTTTGTTGTTTAGATTCTTTCAAGAAGAATGACGATGGGTGAATTGTTTTTGGAAAAAATAAAAAAAACAAATTGATTAATGATTTCATCTTTTTGACTAATGAATTTGGTCATCCCATGTCATTTTTACCGTATGGGATGGTTTCCTCAAACCCACCTCACCTTATCCTATTTCATTCACAAAACACCACACCCACCAATCACCCCCAACCTTCTCCAATTTTACAAAAGAAACCACACCAAGTCATTGGGCAATTTCGTAAATAACTCCCAATTCAAGCCTCTCTTCCTCCCACCCCATCATAATAAACCTCACCTCAAAACCACTCTACTGAGACTGAAACAGAGACACCAAAATCCCCAAATGGCGTGCCCTTCAATCCTACGCTCCTCTACGTCGTCGTTTCACGGCCAATTCCCAATTGCGGCTTCGCCGCCGCGGCTGTCGTTCGGAAACCCTAGAAATGTGAGCGTGGTGAAGGCTGCGGAGGTTGTGCTGGTGGAGAAGAGCGAGTCGGAGAAGGTCAGCCGGCTCAAGACGGCTTACCTTGAGAGAATCATCCCCAAGCTCAAAGAAGAGTTTTCATATCGAAACATTCATGAGGTGAATAATAAAGCTTCAAACTTTTTGTATTTTCAGTTTAATTTTAGATATAATTAGTTGTTTTTTCTATTTAATTTCATGAATTAGGGTCTAATTAGGGTTTGATAGAGTAAAGTAAGTAACTTTTTGGTTTAAAGAGTTAATTTTTGACAATGTGGTTCGGTTTTAATTACAATTGGTGATGTTAATTTGTCTATGTTGGTGTTTTGTTTGATACTTGTTTGTGTTAGTCTCGAGAGTTATGTTATTGGGGAGTGTAAGTGTTGAGTGTTGTAATGAAGTTTTGTTATGTTGGTGATTTGGTGCAATGGGGGACTTTGTTGTAGGTTCCAAAGGTTGAGAAGATTGTGGTGAATTGTGGTATTGGAGATGCGCAGCAGAATGCTAAAGGGTTGGAAGCGGCAATGCGTGACTTGGCGCTCATTACGGGGCAGAGACCTGTGAAGACGCGTGCAAAGGCTTCGCTTGCGCAGTTTAAGATCAGGGAAGGTCAGCCGCTTGGGATTGCTGTGACACTCAGAGGAAATGTGAGCTTTCTTTTCCCTCTAAATGGAATCCCATTGTCAGCTTCATTTCTTATGGACTTTTAGAATGAATTTCTCATTGTTTTGTGAGCAGGTCTAGTATTCATGTTCTTTTATCAATTCCTGTACAATAAATTTTTTTATTAGTCAAGATACAGAATAGGAACTTATGTTGAGGCCCGTTTGGCACTGTTTTACATTAAAATGTTAGGTATGACACTCATATTCTTTTCTTCTGGGTTTAGTAGTAGATTGAACTGATGCTTAGTTACAAGTTAGTCTGGTAATGATGGCGCCACAAAAAGAGCTAAAGATTATCTTATTCTTTTCTATAAGGTTCTACCACCGCCAGCAGTGCCTCCTTTCTTTCTATTTTGCGGATGGAAGAAATAACCTGATGTGAAGTAATATGCTTGATATGGATATGATTATATGTATGGTTGTTAAAAAGAAAGAGGATAGTGGCACCAGTGACTGTATTTTCAATTGTGTGGTACTAGGCACCCACATTGATGTTACAATGGTGAGGGTGGTTTATCACAAGTCAACATCAGTGTTTGTGAACTGTGACTAGTAAGTTGTAACCCTCAATTGATGATAGTGATGGTGATGTTATTGATACAACGAATCAGTAGTTAGTTACACAAAATTAACTAGTACTTGAGAACTTTATTTGTCTCTTTCAATCTTTTTTCCTTTGTGCATGGATCTGGTCCCTTGAAAATTTATGTATCACTCATATTCCAATTGCATGAAATCTCATGCACCAACTGTTGACTGTGCAGGTGATGTATGCCTTCCTTGATCGCCTCATTAACTTGGGTTTTCCCAGGACAAGGGATTTCCAAGGTCTCAACCCGAACAGCTTTGATGGAAACGGGAATTATGGTGTTGGAATCAAGGAACAGAGTGTGTTCCCGGAGATCAAGTTTGATCTTGGTAAGGGTAGGGGAATGGATGTCTGCATCAAAACAACAGCCAAAACAGATAAAGAAGCACAAACACTCTTGGCTCTAATGGGGATGCCATTCAGAGAGACTGGCCCTGTCACCGAAGTGCGAAAGAAGAAGCTGAGGTCTCACCATTTCAGTCGAAAGGGAACTGGACGAAAATGAGTTCTCACCTCTCAGAGATAGGCACATTTTGCTGTTAGTTTTGTATTTTGCAAAGTTCAGTCACCAAAAAACTGGTCTTGTATGTTAAAAAAGTTCAATGGAAAATGATCTTATTCTTGTTGTGTAAGTGTAAATCATGCAGATATGAAGTATGAACAACACTTTCAGTATTTCCTGTTCATTCTATAGAATCATGAATGTTGTACGTACATATGAAGATGATCTTATCCTTTGCTGTGTACAATGAAAGATGTCACATACATATGAACAAAATAGATACTTGACGTTGAATCCCAGCAGAATCATATGCCACGTGTATATTATCATTGCCAGCTCAACAAAATATATCAAGATAACAAAGAATCTTAAATAATGTAGGCGGACTAATACTGATATGACTGCTCTGTTTGACAGTGATGAGCATTTGAACCCAGTAATTAGTCTCCCTTAAACCTTTGATTTTCTTTGCAAAGCTCAAAGCTTTGGAGAAGAAAACCCAAAAAGACTGAAGCTTTATAAAGAAAAAAGAGATGGGTAGCATTAATCAGATAGCATTGGGTTGCGGAATAGCTACTGTCAGAGTTTCAATGGCGAAACCATCGTGGGCTGTGAGAGCTGAGCTTCCCGGAGCCCCTGATCTCTTTGCCGAGAGGTCCATTCTCCGAAGTGGGTCTTCCTCTTCTCGCCGGCGTGACCTTGTTTTCGTCGTCAATCCTTCAGGTCTTTCTTTCTCTCTGTTTTTGGTTTTTTTTTTAGGATTGGTGATTAGTGAAAGTGAGGAATTGGAGCAGGGGCTAATGGGAGGACTGGTAAGGAGTGGAAGAAGCTGCTTCCGTATTTGAGGTCTCGTCTTGGTGCTGATTGCAATGTGAGTTTACCTTTTCTCGGTTTGGTTTGTTGTTACCAAGTTTTGAGCTTTACCCTGAGTCCCTGATATAGAATTATGGGTGATTAGTTCATTTGAGGTTGGAATATGGAGGCATTGATTTTTTGTCATTGTGGTGATAGATGAATTGCTTGTAGATGTTGTTTTGGATTGGTTTGTGTTGCTTGGCAATTGATATGATCAGTAGGGGGTTGTTTATTCAGTGAAAAATGTCTATATCTTGAAAAGGGGCGGTGTTTTGTTAGAGGAGTGCTTCAACAGTCTGTTGAATATGTATATTTATGAAATCAAAGTTATTTCCAAGTGACTTCGTGATTTGAGGGTATAAGTTATCACTCTGTAATGGTAATCAAGGTTGATTGCTGTCCTGAGTGTTCTGTGGTTTGAAGTACCTTAATATGGTGGATGTAGCAAATGGCTTAGTGCAGCTACTATTCACCACACTTTTATGCATATAGATATAGGTCAATAAGGCTAAGTATGGTGACATGGACCATATTGTGTTATGTAATTATCAGTTTGCAGCCTGTGCTGTATTTGTTTTGGTTCTCCATTGGGACTCAGCTATGAACTTGAATATTTGCTTGTCTATCTTATGGGCAGATATGCGAGTCTTTAACATCAGGTCCTTCTCATGCAATTGACATAACGCGGGAGGTGAGCTTTTGTACTGTTATTGTTTGCGCTTGAACTAAATCTAGTTTGTTTGCTGGAAGATTGGTTTAAGATGTGATCTATGATTCTAATGATATGCAGGCTATACGGGAGGGTGCAGATGCTGTAATCGTGGTGGGAGGAGATGGAACTTTGCATGAGGTATTGAGATTTGGAAGTTCATGGAAGGATTGCAATGACTAGTCAATTGTATTTTCTCCCCTTCCCTGGGACTGGGTCTTTCATTCTGCAAATGACTGGTTAATAGTAAATATATTCTTTACCATCTTTTGATCAGACATTTTGGTGTACTGATGTGGTTTTAAAAATAAGGAAAATGAATCCTTAACAAGTGATAAATCTTTTGATGTAGGATTTGGCTTCAGTTACTGGCATAAACAGTTTTACCATAAGCAATGGTTTAATTTTATAAAAACTTTTGGTACATGTAACTTTCAACATTGCAAGGTTCTATTGGTATGGGATATCTGTATTGTGTGCTACTGATGTGTACACATTTGATCTATAGCGTTGCTCATCTACATTGGCTTCTGATAATCAGGTTGTGAATGGATTCTTTTGGGCTGGAAAACCTGTTACTAATTACGATAAAGAGGCCACCCATTCAACTGCCCTCGGTGTAAGCAATTACCTTAGGAGTCTAGTGATCATAATTTAAACTCTTCTTATCATTGTAGTTATTGTCAAATACAGTCATTAGTGAAATGCTCTATTGATCCATAAACCACCTGCGTTGAATTTCTGAAGTTAAGATATAACTATTTTGTGATTTCTACAGCTCATTCCCTTGGGAACTGGGTCTGATTTCGCCAGATCATTTGGCTGGTTAGTACATGCATTTCAATCTGGTTTCAAATGAATTGTCTAAGATCACTTGGTCAAGATTGTTGAATATCTGCTATTTTATCAGGAAAAATAATCCGTATGAAGCCATCGAACGCATAGCCAAAGGTTCTCTCTCTCTCTCTCTCTCTCTCTCTCTCTCTCTCTCTCTCTCAATCTTAATATTTTATTTTCCTTTTTTGTATAATCCATCTTCGATTGATAGTGAAGGAGCTTTCGCTTATTGAATTGTATTCACTTTGTGAATTATAAATGCTGAAGGCAGAGATGCATAATTGTCTTCTGCAGGACAGAGATCACGAATAGATGTTGGAGTTATTTGTGGAGAAACTGATGAACCTCATTACTTTGTTAATGTTGCTGACATTCACTTGTAAGTGCAACTTGGAAAGTTTTCACTAGACACATTCTGATCTTAGACAATCTTTCTGACATTTTGTTGGGGTTGATGTTTTGTAGGAGTGCAAAAGCAGGATACCATGCTTCTAAATACAAGAGATTCGGAAACTTGTGCTATGTTATTGGTGCTTTGAAAGGCTTTATCGGGCACCGTAATCAGGACCTTAAGATCAAGGTCAGTATTGTATTGCTTCCGTATTTTTGACCTGACAAACATGTATCATCCACAGTTCCACACCACTTAATAGAATGTTGTTGATCTAGGTCAATGAAGGGGAGTGGGAAGTATATCCTCAAGTAACAGCCCTTTGCATTGGAAATGCAAAATACTTTGGTGGTGGCATGAAAATTACACCAAATGCTGATCCTCAGAATGGAAAATTTGAGGTGGATTAGTTTTCCTGCACCTATGCTTCCTAATTGATAGAAAATTATATAATGCAGCATGCAGGGTTTTTGTCTAATATGTCTGAACTGCACTCTGAACTTTCTTGGCAGGTTGTGATTCTTCAGGACTTCAAGTGGTATGACTTCCTCTTAAAGCTGCATAAGCTGTACAATGGAACTCATCTATCAGTGGAAAATGTATCTTCAAGAAGGTAGGTCATGTTTGGTGAAGCTGTCTCAGGCTAATATAGTTATCATGTTTTATCCTGCTCCTGTCCCTCCTCTCTTTCTATATTTGCATAGGAAAATGAAAACTGAAAGCCAAAGCCAAAAAGGTGTCCAAATGAGCTCATAGATCTAATTTATCCACAGCTACTAGATGAGGGTTCTCTTGTGTGCTTTCCTCTTATTCAATTTGTTCTTCTTGCAGTGTGCATTCTATTGAAGTGGAGGAGATTGCAGGAAGTGGCAACATATATGTTCAATCAGACGGCGAACATTTAGGATTCCTGCCTAGAAAATTTTGTATATTACCTTCTGCAGTTGAGATGATATGTTGACATTCTGCTGGACTTGTGCTTGGTGGTAATTCAAGAGTAGCATTCGCGGAGATATCTAAGCATCACAACTGATGCTGCAGAGAAAATAGACTGGAACATTCTTTCCCTTGGAATAATCAATCAGACAAACTATAATACACACACGAGTGCCTACATAACTGAAGCCAAACAAACTATGATAGAGTTACAGATCAACATAACTGATCATCTAACTTCTAACAACTTTCTACAATCTCCAAGCAATCATATTGAAGCTACTGATGTGATCGTCCATGCTGGCTCTTCAAGCTACTGGTATTGAATTTAATACATTTTGGTGTGAATAAATGTTAAACTGCAGTATTTTCCTTTACTGGGGCTTTGCCTATTTTTCTTTGTAGTTCATTCTTCCTCACTCTGAAGGCAAAGGATTTATAAAACTCGTAGACTTGAACTTTTGTTGGTAGCTGCAACACAAAAACAATAAATCTCAGAAATAGGTAACTGTGGCTCAAAGATAAGATAAGAAACCTAATTGTGGCTGGTTTAGTGTTTGTATGGATGGTGCCTTAGACGTGACATCTCAGGTTGGTGGTGTTGGTATTGTTGTTAGGGATGAGTGTGGTCAGTTTATCTGTGGGAAGGCTATGTCTTTTGATCAGGTTTCTTCCCCCGCTCATTTTGAAGTTTTAGCTGGTAAAGTTGCCTGCAACCTAGTGTTGGAACACGTATTTAGTCCAGCCTGATTGGAAACGGACTCTCTCCTTCTTGTGCAAGGCATCCACTCAATTCATGATTTTGCTGTTCTTTTAAGAGGAATTTATGAGGATGTTTTGCATCTCTTTGCTCAGCTTTCAGGTTGCGCCTTCACTCACCTTTATAGGGATGGAAATTATGTTGCTCACACCCTTACTTGTTGGGCTCTAAATTGTAAACCTTGTGATGTCTTTTTTACTTCTTCTCCTCCTTTTCTTGAGGATATCATCTCTAGGGATTGTAATTGACTTTGTTTATTGAATCTTTTTCGTTTCTTCTCAAAAAAGAAGAAGATAAGAACAGTGCAGTAAATTTTGGTCACATGGACGAGGTTTACTTCTGTACTTGACATCACTGAATGGTGAATAAAGGGTCAAACTTTTCACTACAGCTTGGTTCTTAAAAACTTTCTGTCTTTTGATTCAATGGTTCATAAAAACTTGACAATTATTTGTTGAAGTTGACATTTGGAGACTTCCAAGGCATTGTTTTCCTTGGGGATATATCTATGGCTTATTTCCATTCTGGTGTTAGATATTTAACTCCAACCATAGGCTCTGCTTCTCTCTCTTTTCAAATGGCAAACATTTTCTCCTATGCTTCCATTACACCACGCCTCACTGCTCAGCACCACTACCTTAATTTCCAGCCAAACCAGCGTTACAGTATCTGCAGAATTCATTGCAGTGGAGAAAACTCAACGAGTAAATCGACTTCCAATAAAGAATCCCAACCTGAAAATGCAAATGTTGTGCTTAAGGTTGCTTGGTATGCCTCTGAGTTTTTGGGCATTGCCACTTCATTTTTCAACCCACCATCCAAAGTTGAAGCTCCTGAAACTGCTTTTGAGCTTGCAAGAGATGGGTCTGGAGCCGTTGATCGTGCCGGAGTAGTAAAATCAATCAAAGATGACTTCGAAAGATCTTACTTTGTCACAGGTTAGTGAAAAATTTCAATGTTACTTTTTATTGAGCTCTTATGTTTCATAACGAGTAATGATTTTTTCATGCTTTAATTACTAGGGAACCTTACGCTTGATGCTTATGAAGAAGATTGTGAATTTGCTGATCCTGCAAGCTCATTTAAAGGGCTTCAACGTTTCAAAAGGAACTGTACTAATTTTGGTTCCCTTTTAACGAAGTCAAATATGAAGCTTATGAAGTGGGAAGATTTTGAGGTAATATCACCAATTCACCATTTCCATGGATTCTCTGATTATGAATCTTATGCTGCCGCCTTGACTGAAGAAGTTCAGTTATATCTATTCAGTTCTCATTCACTGTAGTTTCTGCAAGTATTTCATCAAACTTTTTGTTTGGTTACAGGATAAAGGAATTGGTCACTGGAGATTCAGTTGTATCTTGTCATTCCCTTGGAGGCCAATTCTATCTGGTATGTTTTTGTACAATCACTACATTTATCAAATACAGCAATTCGCGCTGTGAGGATTGGAACATAAGACGTTTCCATGGAATAATTTCTTTTTGTCACCTGTGTATAGCACTAGAAGTGAAAAGCTTGTCAATCCAGTCCATGTTTAAACTTTAATATCAAACCATTTGTTAGCTACCTCATTTGGACATTTTCTGCATGGGGAAACACCCAATATTCCCAAAATCTATAGGGCACCTCAAATAAGACTGTCGCTTTCATTAGCTAGTTTACTAAGGTAAATGCTTGCTCTGAACCATTCTGACTTTGTTGTTGCAGCAAGTGGATACACCGAGTACTACTTTGATAAACAGTCAGGGAAAGTGTCCAGGTAACTTGTTGTTACAATAAGATAACTTGTTTTCTCTATCCCAATATTTTCATATATAAGTAGCTTTGTAAAATTCAGGCATGTAGAGCACTGGAATGTTCCCAAGATGGTTTTACTGAAGCAGATTTTGAAGCCAAGCAGGCGATTCTGGCTTAAGAAAACAGGTGGTTGAAGAATTGCTATTTGTGGAAAAGGAGGATCAGAGTGACAAGCTATGGCCAACTTCTTCAGACTCTGATCACAACTTTGATTGTTTATGTTCATGGAAATGGAAGCTGTAATTGATTAAGGAGTGACCTGGTGGTAGTAAATAGTAATGTTGATGTTTTGGCATTTCTAAGTTATCTATGAGAATTGTACATCAATGACCAAAATGAAGGTGAACTTAGCTGATTTCAAATCCACCAGATTTGCTACTGTCACCTTACAGAAATCCTACATTAATCACTGCACATAGCAAAAGTTGGAAAATTGAGTCTGCTTAATAGTATTTTTAATGGGAGTAGCCGGTAGGAATATAATTTGAAAATGATGTAAAGGTGTTAAAAAGAGCCACCAACCTTACTATATTTGTTTTTTTTGGTTAGTCCAGTCTACTATATTTGTTTTTTTGCATAGTCAAGTCTCGTTATAACGCATATTCTTTCTATGAGGACTCAGGTCTACTACTATTACAACTCCTACATATGATACCAAAGATTGTTTGTCTTGGACAAAACCTTTCTCTCTGCACATTCAGACTGAGCCATGGCGTTCCCATTCTTGGATGTAGTTGTCGGTACGAATCAATTTGTATCTCTTGCTCAGTTTGTCTACTCTTTTCCTCTGCTCACCTTCACGTTCCATAGCTTGTGACTTCTTTTAACTTGTAAGCTTGTAACTACTTTTAACTTACAAGCTTTTTACAGGTTCTATGATATTGATGTACATCTTTGAAACTTACTTGGATTTGAGGCAACATTCGGCTCTTAAACTTCCAACCCTTCCTAAAACTTTGGAAGGAGTAATCAGCCAAGAAAAGTTTGAGAAGTCGCGAGCCTACCGTCTTGAAAGAAGGTATATCTGATTCTTTCTCCATCATATCTCCTTGGTATTCTCAAATGATGCTTTTTCCTTTTCTTGATTTTCAGTCACTTCCATTTTGTTTGTGAGTTAGTGAGAATACTTATGGACTTAGCAATATTGTTCTTTAAGGTTTTGCCTTGGTTTTGGAAGGTATGTGATATAAAGAGGTATTCTGTTTTTGGGAATCTGCTTGATGCTCTACTGTTGTTGTTTGATTAGTTCTGTTTTCCTTTTTGATAATCTCAGAAATCAGGACATTTTGTAGCTCTAGTTGGCCTCAATGAAGAAAATGAGATACTGCATACCCTTGCATTTTTAGCTGGTGTTCTGATTTGGCTGGAGGTTAGCATATTTATTGCTTATAGCTTATAAGTTACTGAGAGTTTATGAACAATTAAATTAGTATCAGAATTACAATTTTCTAGATACATCTATACTGATTGGCTTATAAAGGTATTGACACTCTACATTTCTGGACCAGATCACAAGTTTACCATTTTCTCTCTACTCCATATTTGTGATCGAAGCCCGTCATGGTTTTAATAAGGTTGATTTGCATTGCTACTCAGACCTCATCATGTTTCATTCCATCTTTTATCTCTATCATTTCTTGTTGCTTTAACTTCTAACATGACTTTGTATCTGTTTTACAGCGAACAATATGGTTATTCTTTAGTGACAGGTCGAAAGGAATTTGTCTTTCTGTTATACTTGTCCCACCTATAGTGTCTGCAGCAATTTTAATTATAAAGGTAAACCATGCCAACGTACTATATTTGAGCAAATCAGCTTTCTATTGGCAATTTGGCATTGCTTGGTCTATGTTCATGACTTATTAATCACTTTTTCTTTAAACCTCAGAATTTGGTGTTAGATTTCTTTTTCATGATCAACTATGTGGTTACAGAAAGGAGGTGCTTACTCAGTCATTTATCTGTGGGTGCTCACGCTCATTCTTTCGCTTGTGATGATGACAATCTACCCAATTCTAATAGCCCCACTCTTTCACAAGTTCACCCCTGTGAGTTTCCAACAATTAATGATGACTATTGAAATCGATTCCAATTCATTCATCTTGTTATTATGTTCCGTTCTGTTGTCTTAATTTCCTTGTTACATGTGACATTAGCTTCCAGAGGGCCAGCTGAGAGAGAAAATTGAGACGCTTGCTTCGTCCCTCAAGTTTCCATTGAAGAAGCTGTTTGTGGTTGATGGATCTAGAAGGTCAAGTCACAGCAATGTGAGGATTCAACTTTTTCACCATCTTTATTTTGTTCTAATTAGTTGTTGTACTAGTGGACTTACTGATTTTACCTGTTTATCATCATATACAGGCATACATGTATGGATTTTTTAATAACAAGAGGATTGTCCTCTATGATACACTGATTCAGCAGGTATTTCACACCAAAGTAATTCTTTTGCATTTTCATGGTTAGTTAATCTGTTGCACCAAGTCATTTATCTGAGAAATTGATGGTTGCGCGCAGTGCGAAAATGATGATGAAATTGTAGCTGTTATAGCTCATGAGCTAGGCCATTGGAAGCGTAATCACATAGTCTACTCTTTAATTGCCAACCAGGTATATATGCTTTCATCTTGTATTGCAAATTTATGCCAGTGAAG
The DNA here is from genome assembly GCF_000184155.1 of Fragaria vesca subsp. vesca. Classification (NCBI taxonomy): domain Eukaryota; kingdom Viridiplantae; phylum Streptophyta; class Magnoliopsida; order Rosales; family Rosaceae; genus Fragaria; species Fragaria vesca. Next base: position 4,539,684 of record NC_020497.1, read on the forward strand.
CAACTCGCGTCATATCTGGTTGATTTTGAATTCCTGATCAGTCTTTTTTTTTTTTCCGATTGGTGCAGATCTGTGCACTATTATACATTGGGGGCTATACTCTTGTGAGGCACTGGAGCAGTCTGTTTCAAAGTTTTGGGTTTCATACAAGACCACTGATCATTGCTCTCATCATATTTCAGGTATCAAGACATAGCCTCTCTTCTATTGCCACTTTCTTTCTTCCAATTTGTCCTTATGCTAATCTTGTGGTTCTGATTTGTTATACCATAATATTTTGACATACACTTGTACTTCACTTTTTGTTTACAGTATGCCATAACACCTATTCAGAATCTTGTATACTTTGCTGGTAACCTTGTGAGCCGAGCTTTTGAATATCAGGTGAATCTGCACTTCACAGTTGGCATTTCATTTCTCTCCCTTCCCCGGATTTATTTCTCATCAATTTTTCTTTTGCAGGCTGATGCTTTTGCTAAGAAACTTGGTTACGCCTCTTCGATTCGAGCCAGTCTTGTTAGACTACAGGTAATTTATCTTAGTTTATCAACTCGTGTTGGAATGTGGTTTTTGGTCTTTGCATTAACTCATTGTGTGTGAACTCTTACCGAGCTTGCTGCTAAAACAGAATGTTATGTTGTTTTTCTTTTCAGGAAGAGAACTTAGCAGCTATGAATATTGATCCTTGGTACTCAGCATATCACTACACTCACCCCACACTTGTTGAAAGGTTGGCTGCAATTGGTAAAATGGACAAGGAGGAATGTACGTAGTATCTGATGATTGATGAGCCAAAAGATAATTATGTAACTGTAAGTGGGTAAATGAGCGAAAAGATAATGATGTAATAACTGTAAGTGGGTAAAGTTCATAGAGGATATATATGATACTATAGGGTGCCTATTTTCTGGTAGTGCTAAACTGCTAATTAATTCTCTCCCTCAAGAATGAGTTCACAATCTCATACTGGCTATTGAAAAGTCTCAGTTTCATCTTTACCTCCTATATTGGTAAACGACTGTGTTAACCCTACAAAAAAATGTCAAAAATCGATGTGGTACGGGTTAAACAATAGTGTCTTACTAAGCATCAGCAAATTCCAAGTTTTATCAAAGATGATCACAAACTGCAAGTTATTCATATTAAAATTACATCTGATGCCGAGGCATTGAGGCGCTCTTAGGTTTGGACAAGGTCTAGGAGACTAGCTAGGACCATTCAAGCAAGGTGGTATAGAAGTCGCCCTTTAGTACCATTTGATCAAATCTACTGTGTTGCATGGTCTTGAATGTATAGGAAGTTAGACATTAGACATATGCTGGACAAAGAAAAGGTAGTTGTCCCCTTCTACTTAGCTGAACTCATTTTTGTAACGACTAGAATCTCAGAATTGTATATGAGGATTAGAAAATAGTGACAGGAAAAAAGAACTATAAAACTCGACTTGTGTATCACAAGGTCTTCGTCAATGACTAAACAAAGAAAATCACATTAACTTCTCCGACTCTGACCGGACAGATCCAACTAACTTCTCTGACTCAACTCCCAAGTTGTCATGGCAAGATAGCATTACATAGTTTGAATGTGAATAAGAGTTTTGGTTTCCATGGAAGCTTAGCTAGTTACTTAGAGTTGGGTTACAGCTGAAACGCCATTCTTTTCTGGAACCATACAACCAAAGTATGATGAGGAATGAAGATCAAGACCATATTCCACTAAGGTTAGTTGGTTTCTTTTCATCCATGATCGTTTCTATTTTCCCTTTGTTAAACTTTTCACCTGTGTCTGTCCTTTACTTTTCTTTCATTAGTGCTCAAGTTTTCTTTATCATTCCTATAGTGTTGAGGATGCTGGAAGATCCACACCACAACTCATTTTAAGTTGGAGGAGCTGTTTGGAAATGATAGCAAAAGTTCCGATGCCGGTATGGAATCGGATATCTATAATTTCATCTGTGATTGGAGTCTCAGCAGATCCTTTGTTCTTTTATGTTCCATTCCTTGATGAAGAAAACAAGTGCATTGGAGTTGACAAGAAGTTGAGGATTGCAGTCCTTATTTTGAGATCACTTACAGATAGCACTACTCTGGTGTACATTATGCACCACATTCGCAAAACTCTTTTCAAACATGTTGGATCTGAATCCACAGGATGGAATTGGAATAAAGCTAAGAAGTTCTTTCTGAAGTTCTTGTTTCAGATTCTCATCGTTCTTCCCATTCCACAGGTAAGACTTAATTGGTGATTTTTACTGGACATCTGAACTAGCTATTAGTATCTTGGTTTAATACTATCATATATATATATATATATGGGGCTTCTCTGCTACGGACGTCCGCACCGATTTCCGTCTGTTCACCACCGTACGGCGCCGCGCGAGGGCGCGCCTTCACCCCAACGAACTCCAGCAGCTTCCCCGACCACTTTCCATCCCCGGCGAGTCCGTTCTTTTCCAGTTTTCCGGCGAGATCACCCAAAACTTCAAATAAAGTCGATCTCGCCGGAAAACTGGAATTCGGCTGAGTCGCCGGGGATAGAAAGTGGTCGGGGAAGCTGCTGGAGTCCGCTGGGGTGAAGGCACGCCCTCGCGCGGCGCCGTACGGTGTCGAACGGACGGAAATCCGCACCGTAAAACGGTGCGGACGTCCGCACCTGAGAATGCCTCATATATAGGGCTTCTCTGCTTCGGAGGTCCGCAATGTATTTTTTTTTCTCTCCAGGTGCTAGTCCTGGTTCTTTTCTTCAGAATGAGAGGCGATAAATATTTTGAGGATAGAATGATGATGAATATCTTCCTTCTTGTCCAATATGTTCCAAGGATGTATCAGATTTATCTATTATCTAAGCAACTTACAAAGCACGTCGGAATATTGATCAAGGGTGTCTTCTATTTGTTTATGTACATCCTTGCTAGCCATGTAAGTTTCGACTCTCTTATCATTTCACCTTCCATTATTTTTATTAGAAGCAAATCATTGATTAAGTTTTATTAGCATCTTAAACACATGCTATAGAGGTAGAAGTTGCAAGATGTTGTTCATTTTGTTTATACACACATCCTTGGTATTCTGGAGAAAATTGACTGTAATATCTAATAGCCATGTGAGCTTTAACAAATTAGATATCATGAACTCTGATTTTAATCTAGAGATTCCCACTGTTACTTAGTAGTTTTTGTTGAAATTTTAGATACTCGGAGCCTTCTTCTACTTTCTTTCCATTCAACGAGTAACAACGTGCTGGCACCAGACATGTAGAATCACTGGAGGATGTAGAACTACTTATCATTGTGGCGATCACACTAGTACTTCTGTTAATATCACATTGCTTACAGAATTATGCCCCATAAGTCCCTCAAACGCTACTATGTTCGACTTTGGAATATTTGGTAATGGCCTTCAGTCTGGTAACCTGGGACTGATAGATTTTTCAGAAAAAGTATTCTACTTTGTCTGGTGGGGGCTGCGAAATCTAAGGTTCGGGTTATGAACCTATTCTGTATATGTATATTGAGCTAAATTGACAAGCATTTCACATTGACTTCCACCTTTCACTAGTTCAGACTTCAGACATCCACTATTTCTCAGTAGATGTTGTCAATAACTGTAAATGACCCTTCTAAGCTTCTATCACAAAAACTCTGTTTTTTTTTTTCTTTTTTCTTTTTTCTTCTTTTTTCCAACTTGAGGGATTTCATGCAATTTCATTTAACCGATTCAAATGGTTTATGTTTAGACCTCTACTCATCGATCAGTTTCATGGACAAATTGTATTCGTTTGCATGTATAGCTCAAGCATGACTTGAGAGTTGATGCTTTTGTTGATTTTCCATTTCTAAGAATTCTTTAGACATTTCAAAATGATGGATTTGAACCAGACTGGATATTATTATAACTCATATATGTAGAAATCCTTTGTAATACGAGCATGGGCGTGTGTGTGTGTGTATCCTAAATTTTCCAGTTAAGGAGTAGCTAAATTGTTAATTCTGCTAAAGCACTCTGCCATCACACATATTGCTTAATCCTTTTCCTATCGTATTGCAGTAACTTTGGCACAAATCTGGAAACAAGCTCCTATTTGTGGGAAAATTGCTTGGCAATTCTTATTTCTGTTATGGGTTTGCTATTGTTTTTATATCTTATTGGGAATGTGCAGGTTAGTAATGATCATTTCCCTATGTCTTAGTGGTTGCTATGTTTACTATAAATCCTTAGCTTGTAACTTTATTTCTTTAAAATTTTATCAAAAAAGAATCCCCTAGCTATCTTAAAAAGTTGAAACTACACTGGGGAGAGTGAAATAAGCTAGCTGTGCCATCTACTACTGATTCATTTATATATTTGTCATTGTGTTCAATTTAAACTGGTCTGAGTATTATTTGGCTAAATGCTTACTCCCATCTAATTGAATAGCTTTCAAAATCATAATGCGGTTTAGTTACCCTGGATAATTTAATTTTCTCTTGGTTTTCAGAAATTCTTGTACTCACTATATTCAATTTGGCACTACAACCTGAATGAAACTCAATCATGCATTCATTTTTTAAAAGGTCCAAGAATTGCAGCTGCATTGATTTAATTGCTATCTTATTTCAAAAAGAGTAGTTTTATATAGTGTGTTGTACAAATTAAACTATAATGTTTCTTGTGAAACAGCAATGTATGCAGTGGGAGGCGGAAAAGGATGAGGTGCTTAAGAGACTGAAAAAATCAAAGGAAAATATAGAATTCTGGATGGACGACAGAGGTGTCGATGATGAGAAGTTAAGGAAAGAAATCATGGCAGACATAGATAATATACCGGAAGAAAAAAAAGGTGCTGATCTCGACGATCTATTCTCAATTCTATCCGAGGAGACAAGTAAATCTTTGAAGTATTTGCTGTGTATGAAAATGCTAAAGAATGTATGTTTCATTGTCCCTCAGTTCTGTAGTTTCTAATTCTCTCTTTGTACCTAATGTAAGCAGCTAACAAAGTAATACTACGTGCATGTGTTTTTGTATAGGTACCAAAGCTTAAAGATATGACTGACTTTGTGTTGAGGAGCATCTGCAGCTATCTAGAGCCAGTGTTATACAAAGATGGTACCTTTTTTGTAAAAGTGGGAGAACCACTTGATCGTTTGATTCTTGTTACAGATGGCAATATGTTGGTCTATACATCAAATAGTATCCACAGGTGTGTGGAGGACGGTGGTGTTTATGGAGATGAACAACTTCTGAGTTGGGCATCATCCAACTCCAACATGTTTGTCTCTTTAACAAACATACCTATCTCAAAAGAAAATGTGAAATGTATCACAAAAGTAAAAGGCTTTGTGATCAGGGCTGAGGACTTGGGAAACATGTCTATGTACAAACACACTAGGAATTCTACCGAATCTAACCTTGGGAAGGAGATAGCATTTTCTAGCACATCAACAGAAACCTCTCCTTTCAGCAATCAACCAACATCGACTGTTCCTACACTAGATGTCGATCCCACCAGCTTCAAAGGATTGTAGCAGCAGCATGTATCTTGGTACGCCAATGCTTTTGTATTACTGGGCAATCTGCAGGACATGCAAATCTGTGATCAGCTAGCTACTGTATACATGCAGTGGTTTTTCACAAGTACATCATTCGGTTTTTAAGACAATTATTATTTACTGGGTCATGTAAGTTTATAGAACTTTCTTGACACAAGGATTGCCAACTTCTGACCATTGTTTTACCAGTCCAGGATTCTTCAGGTGCTATACCTTCTTCAAGTGTCAGAAAAATAAAAATTTAAACCCTGAAATAATAGGAAAATTTTGAAACCTAACATTACAGCAAAGATATTTTGTCTTCTGGATAAAAAAGAATTAGGTGTTATGTGGTTATTTCCTTAAAAGAGGTTTCCCGAGAGATATGCATAGAATCTTAGTGATGTTTGTCATTCTTGCAGTGACCTTTTTATATGCAGATGAAGTTTGGCGAAACTTGGTCCCTTATACTGATATAGTAATTCTATCATTTGAGTCTGATATAGTGGACTGAATTCTGTAAAACTGGAAATTAAACACTGTTTGTTTGTGGACAAATTATTTGCAGTTTGCTGGAACATAATGTGTAATTCCCAAACAAGCACCCTACTGATCAGCAGCTTTAGTACATATGTCTAAGTTCCTTGGACAATAGTAGGAAGTAAACTGACAATGTGGAGATTAATAAATTTAGAGAGAAACAGTTACAGCTAATAGGTTGGACACCACATCAGGATAATTGTGTGGAGCTAAGTTTCATGGAGAGGTGTTGCAAACAGGCAACAATCAGTGACCTTTGTTTGTAACATCCCTAGGGATTTGCATGATCATAGTTCACGACTTCACATACTACTTAGCTTGATTTATGGCGTGTCTTGTATAGCTAGTAAATCAATAACAAAGGATTCAGGGGAAAGATGAAGAGTGAACATGATCAGGAACAGTTGGTTTTTGTTTATGTGTATAATGTTCTCAGACCATTACAGAAATGAAGAAAAATTCATTCTTAACACGAGTCTCACTCATTTGGGAACATAATGCGGATAAAGGTCACTGTTAATCATGGCTGCATTTTGATACAACACAGATATCTATGATTTACAGAAATTTATGTCTGACAAAACTCAAGGCTCTAAGACTATTTCTTTTGTTCTAATCTGGAATTATGGTATTGAGTGCAGTACATAAAGTGTCTAATTGCAGGGTCATTGTTTCAGAAAGAGGATATATTGGAGGGCTAATAATTTTGGATTACTTATTAGAATCTTGGAAACCAAGTCAGTTCCAAGTTCCAACCAATAATGAATCTACTTTACTTTCAGGATTCTCTATGTCACTCAGAAATCTTAAACATTGAAAGCCTAAACTTGTAAGTCTTTGTTTTAGTCTAGGCCAGTCATTTTATTCTCTTCCTAAATCGGAATAAGATAGATGTGAACCATGCAACTTGTAAGGAATATTTAGAGAAAAAGTGGGTCTAATTAGTAGTATTATTCTTATGCGAGTAGTTTAAAAGTGCACACAAACTTTTCTCAAAGTAGAGGTGTATTGTATGAAATAACCACTAAGGTGTTGCTAGAATTACGTTAGCAATGAATAAAATTAATGGCGCTGCTAGTTTTTTTTGTTTCTGGTTAGTTGAGTTTGCCACTAAATATAAGTTATTTGGTCAAGTCCACAGTATGCAGGCTTTTTTTTGGTCAGTCAACTCATGTCTACTACTGTATTGCTATAACTTGGTGCCAAAGATGATTTGTTTTGGACAAAACCTTCCTGCCTGCACCTTCAGACTAAGCCATGGCGTTCCCATTCTTGGAAGCTGTTATCGGTACTAGTTGATTTCTGTTGCTCCCTCACTATAACTTCTGTGTTTCTCTGTTCCATATATAGCTCAACTTAGCAAGTACCATTAATTTATCATAATATTTTTACAGGTTTTATGATTTTGATGTACAACTTTGAAACTTATTTGGATTTGCGCCAACATGCTGCTCTTAAACTTCCAACACTTCCTAGAACCTTGGAAGGAGTAATAAGCCAAGAAAAATTTGAGAAGTCGCGAGCCTACTGTCTTGAAAGAAGGTATATGTGATTCTTACTGACTATCAATTCTCCTTGTTAATCTTAACTGATGTGTCTTTCTTGACTTTCAGCAACTTCCATTTTGTTCACGATTTTGTGACATTACTTATGGACACAGCAATTTTGTTCTATCGGATTTTGCCTTGGTTTTGGAAGGTTAGTAATACTAACAAGAATTCTGTCTGTGGAAACCTTGAAATCTCCTTGATGCTGTTCTCTCACTATATAGCAAGTTTTGTATTGCAGAAATCAGGAGATTTTGTGGTCTTAGCTGGCCTAAATGCCGAAAATGAAATACGGCATACCCTTTCTTTTTTAGCTGGTGTGATGATCTGGGAACAGGTACAGACATGAGTTCTAAAATACTAATAAGTTCTCAGAATGTATAAGCAATCCGTTGGTACTTTTATTGCACTTATTGCCTCGACAGATCGTACATATTCCTATATAATACCGGCATATATGCAAAGGTAATGAGAGTTTGCATCTTTGGACCAGATCACAGATCTACCATTTTCTCTCTATTCCACATTCGTGATTGAGGCTCGTCATGGTTTCAATAAGGTATGCATTCCTACTCAGACCTTATCATGTCCCATCCCATCTTTTCGGTTATATCTCTATGATTTAACATCTAACTAAATTGCTATTTGTTCCACAGCAAACAATATGGTTGTTCTTGAAAGACATGTTAAAAGAAATGTGTCTTTCTGTTATTCTTGCCCCACCTATTGTGTCTGCAATCATTGTGATTGTACAGGTAAGTAAGATCATGTACTAGCTGGCTTTTGAGTTATCAGCAAACCATAGATAAATTTCTTCAATCTTCAGAATGATATAGTTAGTTTCTTTTCATGTTCAACTGTATGATTACAGAATGGAGGTGCTTACTTGGTCATTTATCTTTGGACATTCATGCTTGTCCTCTCTTTTGTGATGATGACGATCTACCCTACTTTAATAGCCCCACTCTTCAACAAGTTCACCCCTGTAAGTGCTCAAAATATATACTGATTATTAACTAAAATCACTTCATTCACCCTTTCATTAATAAGTTTTGTTTTGTCGTCTTATTTTTCTTGTTACTTGTGACAATAGCTTCCGGAGGGTCAGCTGAGGGAGAAAATTGAGAAGTTCGCTTCTTCCCTCAAGTTTCCATTGAAGAAGTTGTTTGTTGTTGATGGATCTATAAGGTCAAGTCACAGCAATGTGAGGACTTCCATGATGTTTATATATGTTGTTCTGAATTTTGGTATTTGTGGATTTCCTCATCTTACCTATATATTATGGTACAGGCCTATATGTATGGATTTTTCAAGAACAAGAGGATTGTTCTTTATGATACACTGATCCAGCAGGTATTAAAAGGCTATCACTTATTGCATTATTTTGGTTAGTTTTTCGCTGTGTATCTCCATGGGCAAAAAGTTATTTAAGTGAGTAATCGATTGTTTGCAGTGCAAAAATGATGAGGAAATTGTAGCTGTTCTAGCTCATGAGCTAGGCCATTGGAAGCTTAATCACAGTGTTTACTTATTCATTTCTAGGCAGGTATGTATGTATTCTATAATTTTCTTGCAAATGTATGTCATTTTTTAAACTAGTGACATTTATGGTCGACCCTGAGTAAGCTCTTAAAAATTTGTGTGATTTTTCTACATTGGTGCAGATCCGTACACTTTTACACTTCGGGGGATATGCTCTCCTGAGAAACTCCAGCAGTCTGTTTCAGAGTTTCGGGTTTGACACTCAACCAGTAATTATTGGTCTCATCATATTTCAGGTATCAATATATAGCCCTTCTGCCAATTATGCAACTGTTCTGTGTATAATGTTAATTTGACACAAATTATGACTACACCTTCTGTTTGCAGTATACCATAACACCTATCCAGTACCTTGTAAACTTCGCTCGTAACCTTGTGAGCCGAGCTTTTGAGTTTCAGGTGAATCTATACTTCACGGTTGGCTTTTGATTTCCTTTCCTTCACCGGAACTTTTTCTTATAGTATTTGGTTCTTTATAGGCTGATGCTTTTGCTAAGAAACTTGGTTATGCCTCTTCACTCCGAGCCAGTCTTGTTAGGCTACAGGTAACTTATCTAATTCGTTATTTAATTTTGGGAGCGAGGATATATACATAACTTCTGTTATACATGCATGGTTTTTGTTTTTGTTCTACTCCTAATTTCTTGTGAAACAGTTTCATTGTTACTAAACCAGAAAATTGATTGTATTTTCCAGGAAGAGAACTTGTCAGCTATGAACACTGATCCTTGGTACTCGGCATATCACTATTCACATCCCCCACTTGTTGAAAGGTTGGCTGCAATCGGTGAAACAGACAAGAAAGCAGACTGATATGTGAAACCTATGGATGATCAGCAGCACAAAGACGATTTCTTATCAATCTTAATCGACAAATTGTACGTACTTTGCTCATCATGATCATCAAGTACTAGTATCTGTCTTAATATTTATAGTAAATCAATGACAATGGATCCGCATGGCGCATCACCTTGCCACGTTACCGGAATAACCATCAATTAGGAAGGAAACGTTACTAATGGACTACATTGTGTGAGATTGGATAGTCCAAGAAGTAACATGTCGAAATTAAGAAAGTTAGAAAACAATGATTGAACTGTTCGAGGCCCTCAAAATAGGAGTAACTAGTAATTTGTCCTTTAATTAACTATGTTGATGATTCTGTGGCAAGCACGCACATTGTTGCTAATCGCTTCAGAAAGAACAATACTGCGTACAAAGAACAATACTGCACACCTCGGAGCCTAGTAGGATTTCCGCCGATCGAATCACCTGTGCTACTACGGGCGGCTTAGATCGATTTTCTAGTTTGCCTCAGCCCCGAGAAAATCAAGGCTCACCCTGCTCGATCTCATAACCGAATGATTCTTGTCCGGTAAAGAATTAATAAAGCTATAACGATTCCTTTTGTCTGGTCTGAACTCGGCATAAAAACTACGTACAACCGATTGTTGATCGAATCTTCTTTCCTCATGCTTATTGTAATAGCAACCGATTGTTGTAGATTTCTATGAAAAATACCAAAGGCTTCATTCATCATGTCTTGCTTGCATGACTTAAGTTATGATGATGTCTGAAAGCAGAAGCAGCAGCATGCGCAATATTTGCTTCCTATGTATTTTCATCAACTTCTTCTCTCACTTTGCTCATCCACTCTCCTTCACTATAGATCAGTTCGACGAGAGTGCAAATGGAGTTGTCTTTGAAGGTGATGCCAAGTTTTCGTCGGGAGTGATTGAGCTTAACCCAGGCACGTACTTCGACGTTGGCCATGCTACATACGCAGAGCCTCTGCACCTATATGACACTGCCACTGGCTCACTGGCAGACTTCACTACTCATTTCACTTTCAAGGTCGACTATGGTACTCTTAATGAAGGTTGGAAGTTCAGCGACGGAATTGCCTTCTTCCTTGCTCCTGTTGGCTACGGCATTCCACCAAACTCTGGCGGTGGCGAACTGGGATTGTTCAACACCACCACCAATTTTAATGACTTCTCCAACAACATGATTGTAACTGTAGAGTTCGACAGCTGGGGAAACGACTGGGATCCACATCCCCCCGCCGCGCATATTGGGATCAACATCAATAAAATATCCTCAGCTATAACTGCCAACTGGAGTCCCAGTGACATCATCACCGGCAAGATTGGTAATGCATGGATAACTTATAACGCTACCGCCACCAATCTTACTGTGTTTTGGACATTCGATGACATCACCGGCCGCGTTGATCCAAACATATCTAGTACTTCTTCCCTTACTTACCAAGTTGACTTGCAAAAGATTCTCCCGGAAAGGGTCACAGTTGGTTTTTCTGCTTCTTCCGGATTATTCCTTGGCCGGCATTTTTTATGTTCATGGACATTTAAGTCGACTTTGTTGGATAAGGATATTATAAGAGGAGCAGAAAGCAAAAACAGAGGAGCAGAAAGCAAGAGAAACAAGAAGAAGATACTCTTGATACTGGACATTGCAGTACCTGCTGGCTTCATTTTGACGCTTGGTGCGGTGATCATATGTTGGTTGATGGTATTAAGGAACCGGAGAAACAATTACTCAGGCGAAGTCTCTGATCTTGAGAAGCTAGCCTTTCCAAAACGATTTGCTTACCAAGAATTGGTTGCTGCCACAAACGGGTTTGCCGACGATAGAAGGCTAGGCCAAGGAGGGTCAGGACAAGTATACAAAGGACTCTTAAAGGACTTTGGAGGCTGCACAGTTGCCGTGAAGAGAATCTTTGCAAGACCTGATCAGAAATATGAGAAAGTCTTCATCAATGAAGTCAAAATCATAAGCCGCTTGATCCATCGGAACCTGGTGCAGTTCATTGGGTGGTGTCATGAGCAAGGGGAATGCTTACTTGTTTATGCATACATGCCAAACACCAGCCTCGACACGCATCTATTTTGCAACAGACCAACCCTGCAATGGCACAACAGGTACAAGATAGCTTTCGGCTTGGCCTCAGCGCTTCACTATCTACACGAAGATGCAGAGCAGTGTGTACTTCATAGAGATGTCAAATCAGCTAACGTACTGTTGGATGATGACTTCAGCATTAAGCTTGGTGATTTCGGTATCGCTAAGCTTGTAGATCCCCGGTTGAGGTCTCAGACAAGAGGGGTGGTAGGGACTTTTGGATACATGGCACCGGAATATGCTACTGAAGGGAGGGCTAGTAAGGAATCTGATATGTTTAGTTTTGGAGTTGTAGCCTTGGAAATTGCTTGTGGAAGGAGGACTTACCAAGACGGTGAATATCACCTGCCACTATTTAGGTGGGTTTGGCAGTTGTTCCTTGCAGGAAATATTCTAAACGCAGCTGATGAAAGATTGGAAATGAAGTATGATCCAAATGAAATGAAATGCTTATTGATTGTTGGACTATGGTGTACTCACCCCAATCACAAGGCAAGACCAAAAGCAGGACAGGTGATGAAGGTTATTCAGCATGAGGCACCATTGCCGGAACTTCCACAAGACATGCATAATGATCCAGAAGTACCTCATTACCAGTCTCAAATTGCATATTCTCGATCAGATATACCTCCTCAACAAACCTAGATTTACTGCCTGAGTAGTAGAAACAGTCACTAAATCATATGAAGGACAAGGTGAAAGAGGTGGAACGCAGTTCATAAGGATAAATTTTATTGTCATTATTTTTTATATTGCGTGCAGTTATTTTTGTGTGTAATAAATTCTGTGTTTGTGTCCCCAACTCTAGACCTTGTTCAATGTATGGAGTTTAAATAGTTAGTCGTTTGTTGGAGGCTGGTTCGATACGATTTAAGGGTTCGTGTAGTCTGGTTATTAGTCGGCTGGCTCCGATATCGCGATTGCATGCATGAAACACTATAGATTTGCAAAGGGAAGCTAGAATTTATTCACATCATGTTCAACATTGCAAAAGCAAAAGACAGAGGCACAATTGTGCATTCAAGATTTGATTCTAGTTTACTTAAGTGTACTCTCATAACCTAGCCACTGCTCATCTGGTTTTCTCAAGTTACTGAAACCAAGTTTGTCCTTTCCTGTCAATATATTTACTATGCTAAGGAGCGAGGCTTCTCCAAGATTAAAGTCGAGGGCGACTCTAAGTTGGTGATTGACGTCGTGAATGGAGTCTTGAACCCCAGTTACTCAAACTGATTCATGATGTCAAAGTCTTGAGTAATTCCTTTGAGTTTGTAGGCTTTAAGCATGTGTTTAGGGAAGCAAATTTCATGGCTAATGCTTTAGTCAATCTTGGACATAGGCGGAGTAATTTACGCTGCTGGGAGGAGTGTGTTCCTTCAGAAGTGTATTCTGCTTTTGTCTTCGACATTGTTAATTTTGGGTGCATTAAAGGCTCCTCCATATAATATATTATTTCTTCTATCAAAAAATAATTATGTATATATAATTCTTTCCAAAACTACCCCTTGCCTGTAAATCTATATAGCCATATAGGATTAAGACAGATGTAAATCATGTAACTTGTAAGGATAGTTTTGACACTGAAATAATGAGCTCCCCTAGCTACTATGATCTCCATGGAAAATTTGAAGCATTTAAAATGAAGTAGCTACCCCATCTGGATCATGCATGGTTTTTCTTCAAGGTAAATGCCCTGTAAAAGATTCAGGAAGAAGATAGCTGAAAAAGGAAACAAAGTCACTGGAGCAAATCTGAACTCTGCACCAATTGTCTACTATGACTTTTTTACCTCTGCTGGATTTTGTTGCAGCCTAATATACTCAGTACTAGCTCTGATGCACTGTCCAGAAACAGTAAGGTAACTTTTTTACTAATTGAATTCAATTATATTGAAAAAATGTACAACATCCGAATTCTTTAGCCTGGAGCCCTGGAGTTTGCTCCAGATATGGAAATGGTTACAGAAAAGCTTTCAAAATCAATGAGAAAATGAATCTGAACTTGGTGTATTTCTAGTTGGCAATAAGTACAAGCCTACCACCCCATGATTGCATCAGATTACCTTACGATACCAATTAAACTTACTTCAGTTCTACTATAAATATCAAAGATATATAAATATATATATTTATAAATTATTCAAAGTATAAGCACCGAGATTTCAATTAATCCAATATGGAAATGGGTTAGCTCTCTCTTCCAAACCGATCCATGCCATTTTGATTATCTCAGCAAATGTTTTTTCTAATTATTTTTTTTTCTACATGCTTCGAGTCATTTCGATCCATTCTTTACGGGTGAAATAACACACTAAAATTTCTAACGTTAAGTGAAGAGTTTTGTACCGCGCGTTTTAGTTGTTATTACTAACAATAGTAGCGGAAATCACTTTACGATGTCTGATGTTATGGGTCCTAAACACAATATAACATCATGTATAAAACTATAAAAGTATAACTAATTTAGTATAGTGTCATTTTCCATCAAACAATAAAAAGGCCAAAAAGAAAGAAAGAAAATTACAGATATCTGAAAAGTAAAAAGTAGGTGGGTTTTAAAAGGGTTCTACGTGATCCGGGTCATAAAACGGAGCCGGGTAGAGGAAGAGATCCGTGACTATATATAGTCCTGGCAAAAACAACTTCCTTCTTCACAAAAAAAACCTCACCTCCCTCCACACTCAGCCATGGAGTCCTCCTTCCCTTTCCTCGAATCCGTGATTGGTACCTCTTTCTCTTTCAATTTTCCGATGATTTTTCCGATTAAGTTTCCGACTTGCTTGTTTCCGATTCAAAGTCTTCATCTTTTTTCCGTCTATCTTTGCATTAGATTATAGAGCGCTATTCTGGATTTTTCTTGTTCAACATAGCATTAGGGCATTTTGCGATGTGTGTAAAAATCATGACTTGGTATCCAAATCTTGATTTTGAAGATGTCTAGGGTTTTTCCGGGATTAAAGTTTGTTTCTTTATCTCGATTTCTTGAATTTTACAGCTTTCATGGATTAGAATAGTCTATACAAAGTTGGGTTAGAATAGTCTATACAAAGAGAGATTAGAATAGTCTATACAAAGTTAGGACTTTGAATATTTTGGGTTTTATCGGATTGTGACATCACTGCTTCAAATGGGTTGTACTGTTGTTTCCCATATTAGTATGAACAGTTGGGTTTGATGGATTTGAGCTTGTGGCTAGTTAAGATTTGGATACATGTTGTTGGATTCAATATATGTTCTGTTATCTTTTGGGTTGTATTTCATTGTTTCCTAGTCAATTTCTGTTGAAATCACTTCTTGCTTCTTTGGTTCTTGTTCAGTATGTCTTCGGTTTTCTTTGCTTCATGTTCTGTAGGTTGTGATTGTGATTGCTTTTTGGTTGTTTACAGGTTTCATGATACTAATGTACTTCTTTGAGACTTATTTGGATACTCGGCAACACTCTGCTCTCAAACTTCCGACCCTTCCCAAAACTTTGGAAGGAGTAATCAGCCAAGAGAAGTTTGAGAAGTCGCGAGCCTACAGTCTTGAAAAGAGGTATATCTTAGTTGCATTTCTCATTGATACTCTTACTTTTGAACATATTCGTGGTTTTTGATTCGCTGATGTATCTTTTGTCACTCGCAGTCATTTCCATTTTGTTCATGAGTTTGTGACAATACTGATGGATTCAGCAATTTTGTTCTTTCGAGTTTTGCCTTGGTTTTGGAAGGTTAGTAATTGGTTTCAAGCAAATTTCTTTGCGGCTATACTATAAGCTGTTTGATATTCATCTGTTCTTTTGCTTTAACAATGCAGAAATCTGGAGACTTTGTGGTTTTGGCTGGCCTCAATGCCGAAAATGAAATACTGCATACACTTGCATTTTTAGCTGGTGTTACGATTTGGTCACAGGTGCGCACCTGATTTCCTCCCTGCATATGCAAGGACACTTTTTTTTTCAGCTTTATTGTGGATGAAGAAATTCTCTCAAGTGTGTTATAACTTAACTGAATCAGTATTTAGATCTACTGGCTTTATGAATGTCTTTGCACGGTATTTAAGTTTTAGTGGAGTGTGGAATGTCTATGTTTAAACTGTTCCATGTTCATTCTGATGTCTAGTAAATATACTTCTTATGAAAAAGAAAATATATATATATATATATATATACACGATTTTTCTCAGCTGCGGACGTCCGCACCAAAGTTTTGGTGTGGATTTCCATTTTTGCACCACTTTTCGATCGAATTTCCTCATCTCCACTGTCTAGTATCTAGATAATATTGTGTAGATCATCTCTGCAAAATTTCAGCCAATTTGGTAATCGTTAAGGCCCTCAGACTCGAAAAACAAATTGACTAACTGAATTCTGTCCGGTTCATTTTTATACCAGAAAAACACAATTTTGAGGGCCTTATGAGGAAATTCGATCGAAAAGTGGTGCAAAAATGGAAATCCGCACCAAAACCATTGGTGCGGACGTCCGCAGCCGAGAAGGGCTGTATATATATATCTACTGATTTTTGAAATATATGAAAAGGTTTGAGGGGAGCACAGTGTATATGGCTTTTCCTCTATTTTGGGTTTTGAGAGAGTCTGACATCCTTAACCCTCCTCATTATGCTGGTATATGTTGTGTAAAGGTTTTCCTCTAGTTCTATTTACAAGTGTTGGATTTCAGAGGTAATGGGCTAGTAGCTTTCATCAGAAAAATGGTTCCTTTAATCATTTTAGAGTGCATATAATTTTTATTACCACACAGAAGGTTGGAAAGGTTTTTCCATAAGAAACTAATAATCATGCTGGGCTTTCTCATTATGTCTGAAATGCTCAATGACTTCTGGTGGCATTGATTTTGAAAGTTCTGAATGTTTATGAGCAATCTCATTTGGTATTGTCATTGCATAGATTTTGTAGATCTATTTCTCTACTGCTTACAAGGCTATCTGTTTTTCTTCTACCAGATCACTGATTTGCCATTTTCTCTGTACTCCACATTTGTGGTTGAGGCACGTCATGGTTTCAACAAGGTTTGTATTCGGAATCAGACCTTTCTCACCAGTTCCATGTCTTATCAGTTTCATATTATTTCACTAATTCATAAGTTAGTAGCATTAATCTTATTGTTATCTTTCAATTTATTATTCATTATTGCTATAATATGATAACTAATGTTCGTTCTAACATTTTCATCACTTCCACAGCAAACAATATGGTTATTCTTTAGAGACATGTTGAAAGGAATTTGCCTTATGGCGATCCTCGGTCCACCGATTGTGGCGGCAATCATTGTGATTGTACAGGTAAGATTTTGAGCAGAAACCTTTTAAGATGCAGTAATGTCCATTGACTTAATTGATGATTGTTTCTTGACTCTCCATGTTAGATATTTTGGTTTGGGGTAAATATTACAAAATCTGCACTCTAGTTCTCTGATAGTGTACAAAACATTTTTCATGGTTAGTGGTTCTTATATTCTACTTTGTGATTGCAGAAAGGAGGTGCTTACTTGGCCATTTATCTTTGGGGATTCATGTTTGTGCTCTCTCTTGTTATGATGACGATCTACCCTATTCTAATAGCTCCACTCTTCAACAAGTTTACCCCTGTGAGTGTTCTGTTCAAGTGTCACCAAATTGGAATCCATTAATTCTGTCATTGTATCCGGTTTACTGGTCTAATTTTCGAAGTTATGTGCAACAATAGCTTCCGGAGGGTCCGCTCAGGGAGAAAATTGAGAAGCTCGCTTCTTCCCTCAATTTTCCATTGAAGAAGTTGTTTGTTGTTGATGGATCTACAAGGTCAAGCCATAGCAATGTGAGGACACTACCCTTGTTTCAATCGCTTTCTGTGAAACTTGTGATTTAAAATTCTAGATGTTCATTTGCATTTTTGTTAATTAGTGAGAAGGGGAAACCCTTCTCCCAGTTATTACCATACTTAACCTTCTGTACATGAATGAAACTGCATTCAGGGGGATTAGTGAGCTAGAAAGGTTCTGCACTTCTGCTCAGAAGTGTGAACTGATCTCATTTGCATTTTTGTCGATTACTAGTAGAAGGCCTACTTATTACCATTGTTGACCTGTGCATTAGTGAAACTGCAACAAGGGGTTATGGTAAACATGCTTTGAGGGTGTTTGTTGATATGCCTTGATTATTAAAATAGCTAATACTGTCTTAGCTATTGTCATACATTGTGACATAGCTAATGCAGTCCTCATAGGGACGGGAATATAATTTTCCTGTATTCTATTCCTCTCTGGTTATTTTTTTCTGAATTATGTTAATATTTGTTAAGTTACTCATCTTTCCTACCTTGATACAGGCCTATATGTACGGATTTTTTAAGAACAAGAGAATTGTCCTCTATGATACATTGATTCAGCAGGTCAGGAGTAGCAACTTTTTGAAACATTTCCTCTTTCGTCTATTTTTGTGTTCGGTTGATTAGTTTATGGTTATATACTCTCTTATTCAAAAGTTTATGGTTTGCAGTGCAAAAATGATGAAGAAATTGTAGCTGTTATTGCTCATGAGCTAGGCCATTGGAAGCTTAATCACACAATGTATTCATTTATTGCGGTGCAGGTATGCTTAAATATTTATTGCTTTCTCATCACCTTCTGATCTCTTCTATTGATCATCTAGAATGCTAAATTTCTGTAGCTACGTTGACCTTACCTGAGTTGTGAATATACTCTGTTAGGCGCAAGACAAGTGGATAAAGTCTGATAAATAACCTCGGGCAGTCCTTTAGGCTTATTAGGACAGACCCTATTGCTCTAACATAGGGTATCATAGAGATGATTGGTCATGTTTTGCTACCTAAAGAGTCATTTTGTCTTAGAAGATTACTATTTTATTTTTAACTGTTCTCTTTTTCTTCTTTTGTTTGACTTTGAGTGAGTTATATATATTTTTTGTCTTGTTGCTTATGGTCTTTACACTTGGCACAGATCCTTACACTTATGCAATTTGGGGGATACACTCTAGTAAGAAATTCGAGCAGTCTGTTCCAAAGTTTTGGGTTTGATACCCAGCCGGTCATCATTGGACTCATCATATTTCAGGTACCTATTGCCACTTCCCTCCTGTTCGTCAATCATAGATATCATAGAACATATACAGACCACTTGTGTCATGTGTATAGTCCGTATTTTAGGCTTGTGTGAACCATTCAGAAAAGAAGACCAGGCTTCTTGGTTGACTTGTGAACTCCTATATATCCTGGATTTGATCATTAAGTGTGACCTCACTTTTGTTGTTTGCAGCACACCATTATCCCTGTTCAGCACCTAGTTAGCTTTGCTCTTAACCTTGTGAGCCGAGCTTTTGAATTTCAGGTGAATCTATACTTCATCAGTTGATCCTTGCTCAAACACTGCTGTATTTTTTTCTCATCTGATCTATATTTTTGTAGGCTGATGCTTTTGCTAAGGCGCTTGGCTATGCTGCTTCACTTCGAGCTGGTCTTGTTAGGTTACAGGTAATTTATCTAATTTTGTCCCTCCTTTGGACATGTATTGTTTGTTCTGTTTACAAACTAGAAAACATGAATACAACTAAAGTATCTATATATATCAGGACCTTCGTTGATCTTCATTAAATTCCGACTCCTTGTGATTCTTTATCCTGATAGCATGATTAGATGAGCTGCCCCACAAATAAATTTGGCTGCCCAGATTCATTTAAGATTCTATTATTATGACATTAGACAGATGAATGTGCCACATAATTAGGATGCCTAGATTCATTTATGATTAGGTTAATATAAATAGGGTTTAGGCCTATATATAACACCAAACAGGTGGGATTGTATGGGCTTTTATGTGGTCTCTGAATTGATTGATATTTTGTATTCTTAAGCTTGTTGCTAATACAGTTTGCACTACTAAATGGGGTTTAATGATTTTCCAGGAAGAGAATTTGTCAGCTATGAACACTGATCCTTGGTACTCGGCGTATCACTATTCTCACCCACCGCTTGTCGAAAGATTAGCTGCAATTGATGAAGAGACCAAGAAAACAGACTGATATGGTAAACCCATGGATGATCACACAAATACGATGCATCAATCTCCATTGACAAAGAGCATAGCGCTCATTATTGTCAAACGGCTGTTTTTGTTTCCTTTTAGTTTTAAATTCAACGAGGATTCATATCCATAGTTGGAAAATAGAACACTACTTATTATTAATAGGATATGAAGGGGCTACAGTGAATCAGTGAGAGGGTCAGATGCAAAATGAATATAAGTGCACAAACAAAAAACAACCTGTTTCTGTTGTGTATATTGTTTCAATGAGCTAGCAGCTAGTAAGAACATATTTCGTAGCAGTTCTCTTTCAGCCTTGTACCATCTTTCTTTTACTTGAATTAGTACGACAGTATCCGATAATCACATGCTTAAGCTAACCACAGTATCTGCTAATCGATTGTTAATCATATGTTAGAATTTCCTGCAGGCATTGTTGAATTCTTGCCCCTGGTGCTTAATTTATTGTATATAGCAAATTGCTCAAGTGCCGAAATTAATTTGGTGATGGAATCGTCTTTTACCACATAAGCCCTTCCCCGAGTTCATGATGCTGAGACAGAGCATATTATTATGCATCTGAATTGCCTGTTGGTTCAATTATTTATTTCACATGTATCCCAAACTATCCTCTCTTATTTAAATCATAGTTCACAGAATGATTTAGGATTTGGGTTAATCATCAAGATTACTTGATGACTTGCAGATTAAGGATTTGCTATGGCCATTATTAATCCAAATCCTAAATCACACTCTTCAGAATCACCACTAAGACCATAAAGGAGGATGCTTTTCCTTTTCATTTCCAATGATGCAGCTTGATTCATTTAGCCAAATGCGAAGGAACCAGATGATTCATTTCCAACTGTCACAACTCACAAGTCACAACACTGAAAAATGCAGAGATGAAATCATTTTCATGTTCCATCATGGGTGATTTATATGCTGTCCACACAATTCCTCGAGGGATTTCCACTATTTAGTGGTGTTTTAGCTTTTTCTGACTTTGTCTGGATACATTAGTAATATGATAACAAGATTCCCACAAGTCCATAACACCACTTGCAAGCAAACATGCCCTCCCGTTGTGATTGTGGGCAATAATCAAGCATTTTTTGGATGGGTGTTGCTAAAATATCTTAGCAAACCCAGCATTAAAAGTTTATCCTGTAGTTTCCCAATTTACCCTTGTGTATTGCACTCAGCAAACTAAATGCATCGATTTACGAAAAACTTCTTCTCGAGTTCATTCCACACATCCCACAAGTTTGGCAGAACTATACTTTCAATTTATGATGAATTACTTAATCATGCCCGCTAAGTATTGGGTTCTTGATGTTATATATCAAACTCAATATTTTTTCAGAGTAGAACAAGTGCACCGAGAGGAAACAATGGAAGTGTGGATGCCTTCAAGTGAGACTACCTTGACTTCAAGTGCCAATCTCAGATCGATAATTTCAAGTCTAGCTTCCTGTGCTTCAAGTCCGTAGTCTGTACCTTGAGATCAATTTTGATTTGTAATAAGAATATTTACCCATCTGGTTCTTTCATTTGCTAATGATTTTACCCTTTCATTTGTAACAGATCTGTGTAATAAACTCATCTCCTATCTCGATCTTTTATCCACCGTTTTAATTTTAATACATAATATACTTGATCGATTATCGCTTTTGAAAGAGGTTGGAGAAGAAGCAACATTCTTTCATGTTGCCTTGTGTTCTTGCTCAAATTAGCAGTTGCTTTTCATCCAAAAGCACCTTCTAAAAAGTGCTGAAGTTTGCTGGGTGTATTTTTCCTGAGGGTAAACATGGAATATTTAAGTTAATAATCTAGGGCTGGGTTTACTAAGTAATTTGCTTGGTACATTTAGAAGCACCTTTTTTAGATATATAATCTTCTGTTTTCAGTTAAATTTGAAGGCAATCGAACCTGCAGTACGATTGCAATCGATTTATTAAAAACTTATGTTAAAACATTGTGTCGTAATGTATTATTTAAGTAATTTTTTCTTTCTCCATCAAATTTACACTATGATTATCGAAATTCACGCCATATAAATTTTTCATCGAAAATTTCCTCTTGACATAAAAGTGACGAGGCAATCTTGTTAAGAAAGCAAGGATCGTTATGTGGCTTAATCCAAATAACTAATGGACCCGTATGTGATAACGGTCACTTTTTGGCTACCTTAAGCTTGTTTAGAAGTGGATTAGTAGGCCCCCAATTGCTTTCAATCATGTTTCTCCCTACCCTTTCAAACAAAATTAGGTAAGACAGTGCTTTCATATGGACTGCTTGCACATAATAGAGTGTAATGATACCCTCATAATAACCGTTTTAGCAAATAATTACACTTCTATTACACTTTCTAATTTCCTCTCCCTTAAGGCCTTAATGGCTATTAGTTCTTGATTTTGTTTCTTCTTTTATTGGGAATTTTTTAGGATACTTTCATTTCAAAATTCGTTGAGACCGGTTTTCCTATGTTTGTCTAGAGTTTTTCTATATTCGTTATATTCTTCTTTTACGGTATGGAGACAAAGGAAAATTAATTTAGAGATGTCATAGTTGCGAATTAGGTATACAATGAGTATGCAGAAACAATTCGTTTCATTCTTCTTTCTTTTTCTCATTACAATACTGGAAAAATAAAATATCAATTGTTGGTGATCGGTAATCGTCATCTGAGATTATTTTTCTCCATGTCAATGCCAGTAAGAATCACGAATAATAAGACTCAGGTTTTCTTAGTCTCATTGTTAATAAGTTCCTTCGTAGTAGGATCATATAATTAATTGTAAAGTTTTTTGTTAATAATAAGTTTACATTTTACGTACCGTATAATTTCACAGAAAAAATAGATAGTATTATTTAGCTCAAAATGAAAAGAGTTTTTATAGAAACATTCCCAATGTAAAAGTGCATAAACAAAATTAATATCTTAAACTTTGTTTAAGGCTTAGCTCTGGCTGATTAGCAAAAGTGCAAAACCAACCTTCTCCATTTGGAAAGTAAACATCAAGTCAGCTAAGCAGAGACTAACACAAGGGACAAATCCGTCATTCCACCAAAATGTTAGCACTTAACAAAACTAATATACAGACAGACAGAGAGAGCTAGACAGATCATTTACACACACCTCCCACTCTTCCTTCTCGACTTTCCTTCAAACACCGATTCTCCGTTCGCCGGAAAAAAAACCACTCACCGGCGAGGAGACTAATGCGACCCGACCCACATCGCTAAACTCCATCCCTCCATCTGGGTCGAGGCTAGATTTCCATTCGGAGACAGCAATGTCGGTATACGACGCGGCGTTTGTGAACTCCGAGCTCTCCAAACCCACTTCAATCTTCGGCCTCCATCTCTGGGTCGTCATCGGAATCCTCGTCGGCTCCTTAATAGTCCTCACCCTCTTCCTCCTCTCCCTCTGCCTCACCGCCCGCCACCGCCACAAGAGCAAGCTCGTCACCGCCGCCGCGCAAAAGCCCAGCCCAATAATCTCCAAAGATATCCAGGAAATAATCCACCCCAATCCGGAGGTCCACATGGAGATCGGGAAGCCCGAGCACCGGGTGGTGGTGTTCTCCGACCAACGCGGCTGTGGCGCCTCCAGCGGCGAGAGCCGCGGGACGCTGAACAGCGAAACGGCGTCGTTTGCGAGCGGGAATGTGGTGGGGCCCGAGGTGTCGCATCTGGGTTGGGGGAGGTGGTACACTTTGAGAGAGCTGGAGGCTGCGACGAATGGGTTGTGTGAGGAGAATGTGATTGGGGAAGGTGGGTATGGGATTGTGTACAGTGGGATTCTTAGTGATGGGACTAAAGTTGCTGTTAAGAACTTGTTGAATAACAGGTACTGCTTTTATTTAATTTTAATTTAATTTCATAAAGGTGGAAACTTGATGTGTTTACTGTGGTTTTGGGTGTGGTTTTGATGTGGGTTTGTGGCGGTTTTTGGTTATTGGTTCTGGGTTGATGATGAAAGTGAAGAACTTTTGCGAAGATAGAAACTTACAGAAGCTGAGAATAATTTGTTTTCTGTTATTATTTCTTTTTCCTAAAATGGCGGTTGAATGTTTCATAACTTGGTAGGATTTTCATTTGGAGTGATAGGAGGATCGGTTAGTCATATGAGTTGACTGGTTTGCGATTCGACTTTTTTTGTTTTTGCTGTGATTTCTTCTGTTCATGCATTTTCTGGGAAACTGAAGAGGGTATTTGATTCATCGACTTCATGGTTTGTTTTTATTTTTTGAGTTTTATTAGGTTTGGCTGGTTTATTCTTATCTTGCGTTTGTTAGAATTTGTGCTGTAAAGTCGCCTGCTTTCTGAAAAAGAGCTCCATCATTCGTTTTTAGGTTCCTTGTGCTCATAGTCAAGCTTGAGTTGATGATGTTGGCATCAGAATCTCCCTCTTTCTCTTACACACAAACTTTTGACTTGTCTCATTTTTTTTTTTTCTGTTATTCGATTGTGTTTTGCCTTGGTTCTTAGTGAATAGTGGCAGTGATCAACTAATGATGCTGCCTTGGATTTTGGATATGCAGGGGTCAAGCTGAGAAGGAGTTTAAAGTGGAGGTGGAAGTAATTGGGCGTGTGAGACACAAAAATCTTGTGAGGTTACTCGGATACTGTGTTGAAGGTGCATACAGGTATATTTATCATAATGTTGGAGTCTCAGCTTATTGTTACTGTGAAGCATCTAGGATGTGTCATTGAGCTTCTGGTTTTGTTTCTTAGGATGCTTGTGTATGAGTACGTCGACAATGGAAATCTGGATCAATGGCTTCATGGGGATGTTGGTGAAGTCAGCCCTCTAACATGGGATATTCGAATGAATATTATATTGGGGACTGCAAAAGGGTACAGTTCATATGCTAATTTTGACTCTTTTTCTGTAACATAAAATAGAAAATGCATGTGTATGAAAGTTTTCACTCATTTGATGTTTCCTCTTTGTGCAGGTTGGCCTATCTTCATGAGGGTCTTGAACCAAAGGTTGTTCATCGTGATGTAAAATCTAGTAACATACTGGTTGATCGCCAATGGCATCCCAAGGTGTCTGATTTTGGGCTTGCCAAGCTTTTATGCTCTGAGAATAGTTATGTGACGACTCGAGTGATGGGAACATTTGGGTTAGTTCAAATATTTCTCTCATTTCTTTTCTATCAATTTGTTTGTTGGCAATTGACGTAAACATATGCATCACAGTTAGTTATGTTCTTTAAGTTTCAATCTGATTGGTGGTTTCTTTAGCTATGTTGCACCAGAATATGCTTGCACTGGAATGTTGAATGAGAAGAGTGATGTTTATAGCTTCGGAATACTTATTATGGAGATTATATCTGGGAGAAGCCCTGTTGATTATGGTCGGCCACAAGGGGAGGTTAGTTTTGGAATGTGTGTTTTCTTATAATCATGTGTTGGATTTTCTGTTTGCTGTTGAAATTTAATTATAACGTCTTCTTTTTTCAGGTTAATCTAGTTGAATGGTTAAAAAACTTGGTCGGAAACCGAAAAGCTGAGGAAGTAGTTGATCCTAAGTTGCCTGAGATGCCTGCTTCGAAAGCACTTAAACGTGCTCTGCTGGTTGCTCTTCGATGTGTTGATCCTGATGCCACAAAAAGACCCAAAATGGGACATGTGATCCACATGTTGGAGGCTGATGACTTGCTATTCCGTGATGTATGTGTGACAAAAATTGAATACGTAGATTTGTGAAGACCTTGTTTTCTTGATCAATACTTAACTCTCTATCCAATTTTGTTCATTATATGCAGGAAAGACAACCAGGGAGAGATAATTCCAGTTCAGATCTCAATTATCGACGGGAGAATCATGTTGGCATGAAAATGGGGGATAAAGATAAACACTTGAGTGAAGGGACTTCTGATACTAGTGAAGGTGATAGTGGTAGGAACCATAATCAACCAACAAGGTGGAGATAATACCATTGGGAAAGGATTAGGTGACTAACAGTTTTATCACCGGAGTTTTTGAATCTCATTTTTCTTCTACCCTGATTCTGCCTGTATCTTTTTCAATAATGTGCATTTGTTTTCATGCTTAGTTACATAATTTCATAGGATATGCATCAAATTATGATGCTCTTGTACAATATTGAATCAGATGTGTCCATCATTCTTATAGGTGTTCTGTTGTAAAACAATATATCAATAGTGTTACATCAATATAAATATTCTTTTCTCTGTGGTCACATTCTATTCTTCTTCCTCATCCGCTCTTCTTTCAATTTCTTTGTCCACATTCTAGTTGCTTCAAGAGTAGAGTAATATAGGCATGGCTATCATGTTCATGAACTATGATTCTGTTGCCAACTTTGTGTCACCATCATTGCCAGCCTTGGATCAGATGGCATGCAGAACATTGAGGACCCACTTCCAGAGTTCCTGTGATAGAAGATTTTAGATGACATCAACATCAGTGCCTTGGATGGTTTCTGGGAATTGGACCCAGCAGCCAGCTAAAGTCAGCTGAAACAGCTGCTGTTGCTACTAGCCTACAAAGCCTGCAGCTTCTCTCATTCATGTGGCTCTTCTTGTCCTTGTTGGCTAGGCAACTGAGGAAGTGAGGATTAGGGTTGGGGATGGAACTGGCATGAGGTCAGGCCTGAGGTTTCAACATCAATGCCAGTACATCTGAACATGCTAGCTCTTGCCCTCTCTGAGCTTCACATTACTTGTCTTGATTAATGATAACGGTAAGCTGGCCATGCATGTTTTGGGGCAGAATCCTTCTGTCTTTTGCAGGAGCCTGCTTTGTTAGGTTGATTTATTTAGCAGCGTGTACTTTGTCTCTTCTATTCTTCTGAATCTTTCTGCTTAACTATTAGTATGACTCCAATTTGCTTGCCCTGCTTATCTCATATAGAGACTTTTTCAGTTCATCTCCGTGCCGTTGCTTAAACGTTACATTGTTGACTTCCAGCAAGAAATTATGTCAAAAAGGCATGTGTAATCTGTTCACGCTCTGCCGACCATTTCACGAGCTGAGCTTAGCTACTCTACCGATAGTATGCACGCGTGAGCTATTGTTGATTTATGTTCGATTTCGGTAGATCATCCTAAGTTGGATAGTAAATCTATATAGAAGTCACTTTGTGACTATTTTACTTTGCTCATGGAGTCATGGTGATTTGTTAACTCTTTGGCATATTGTTCTCCCAAATTGAAATGTTATAAATGTATTGTACTTGCAGTCTTTGTTGATCAGTTCGCTCTCTCTTCTAATCTTTAATAATTAGCCACCGACTAGTATTCTGCTAAACCTCACCAATCTGAGTTGATAGACCACAAAACCCCTCTATTATGTATAACCCGATCCGAAAAGATCTCATGCTCTCATCCATGTCAAGTGCTGACAAATTATTATCAATGGAACAATACAAATCATGTGTAATAGTATGATATTTTTAGACAAGTAGCCGCAGATTTACGGGTTACAAGTGAAAACAATTGCCCCAGTCAATTTTTCTTACTTTCACTCGTAGCTTAACAGTTTGGTTGGGTGCACATAGTTGTTTTAAAATGAGTGATTGCGAAAGGAAAGAAGATTGGCATTTATATATATATATATATATATATATATATATATATCATCAATTATTAATTATTAGATAAACAATTAATATGTTATAACGAATCTACTGTGAGTTTTCTCATTTATAAAAAGAGACTTATGTCACTAGATCAAACGGTACTGAGCTACATCATCAATTATTGAATACAGACATCTCATTTTCATTAATTATTTTAAAAGTACTTTAATTTAAGATCCTTACTTAAGATTGAAGTAGCCGGCTATACGCACCACCGACCATGATTCAAAAATATAAAAAGGAAAAGGAAATGACAAGTTTAGTTACCTAAAATATGTATGGAAAGGGAAACGAAACCAATGTATGGCTTTGAAAGTGAAGCCTTTGTATCAAAAACTATATTTGGAGATCCAATTACATGATAAAAGCCATAACAGTAGGTAATTGGAGCCTAATTCTTATCCAAAAAGAATCTTAATACTCAGTTCCGTATCCTTGAGAATTTATTGTCTTTCACGCTTTTATAAGTTTCATTGAATTTGAAAGTACTAATACATATAGACATCAGCTGCGCTTTTAATATGACATGATACATTTTGTTGAATTAGAAAGTATTAATACATGCTGACACCAGCTGTACTTTCAGAAGCTTTAACGCAGATGTATGCACATTTTATTCAATGCGTAGCAAATGACGTTTCAATTCAATTACCAAATGTGAAGGTGAATAAAATGCAAGTAAGTATCTATATGAAAAGGTGGATATCGAAATCTGATTACATAATGGCAGAGATATTCAAATTTTCATTCTTATATCTTCAGCAATTTATTATCACTTTTATTTTTTTATCCCTACTTATTTTCATTCCTATTTTTTTTTTTTCGGAAATGAATTGTCTTTCCTACTTTAACAATACCAAGAGGGTTGTATTTTTCCCTTTATTGAACTGGAAAGTATTGTATACGCGTAGACGCGTACATACCACCCCGTACTTTCCATGCACCTGCCCAAAAAGTATGTACATTTATACGCGGCCGTCAAACACTGTACTACTCAGACTTTTCAAAGAACCCCACCCAACCACACTCCGCCACGTACGCATTCAATCTTCCAACTCCAATCTCCTGCCTGCAACCCCACCATAACAACCGAAGCTCCTCGAACCAAACGGTAACATCTACCTCCCCACTCCTTACCTCCCACTCGTTTCCCCCCACGTGTCTCCCTTCTTCGTACAACCCCGGTGAGCGTAGCACAACCCCTTCACCTACTAATCCAGAACCAACCGAACCCAGCCTCACATTTTCAACGCCGAAGAGTCGTGGAAACCCTCATCGAAATTTCTTGACATCTAAATCTTCCTAATCAGGTTTGATATTCTCTCCTTCAATCTCTATGTAGCTCTATTTCTCATACCAATTTCAATTCCATCAGTAAAAAAGAAAATATAATTTAATTAGTTTTTTGGTTTTTGGATCTAGTTTTGTGGTAGATCTAGCTTAGGGTTTGTGTCTGTGAATATTTGAGTCATCGGTGAAGATTTCTTAACGATCTAGCGGCTGCTTTGTTTGGGTAAGTGGATCCATGTATGAAAGTGTCTGAATTTTGGATATTATGCTTGCGTTTGTTTGAAATTGTGGTGTTTGCGTTGGTATGTGAAGAAAATTGTGTGATGATAAGATATTTGATTGGGTAAGGTGTTGTTTTTGTTTAGTTTGGTTTCCGGTTGCGATGATTTGTGGAATTTTGATCAGGTGTATCGTGTGTATGAGGCTGAAGTTTGGGGATTTGGGTAGAAATTTGGGGTTTCTTTACAAACTGGAGATGGCTGAAGTTCGATGTGTTTATACTGGTGGACCGTCGGGTTGGTGTTGAGGGAAAGTTGTAGACTTGAACGAAACAAGAGAACAGATTAAGATAAATCCTTTCCAATATAAATTTTAGCTTTGCGTATCGTTGTATAGTTATTTCGGTGCTTTTAGGCTGAAGATATGACACGATTGCAGATATGACACGATGTCTTATTAATTTGTCGTGCCGAAGAAGCAATTTTGTTAAATTTACCAAAGCGGCTGATTAAGAATGTTGAATAACTCATTTTATATGGAAACAATTGTATGAACTTTTGAGTAGTGTCCACAGATTGGTAGATATTAAGAATTTAAGAGACAAACTGTGGCTTCCAATTTATCTGTTCTCCAGTTCATGTAGGCATTATCATTATTTGAGAATTACTCTATCTTCTGGGATTTAGTGAAAGATTGAGTATGTCATTTTTTTTGCTGTTGTCTTCTCGATTACTAGTGTTGTAAATGTTCTTTAGTCTTTGATTTTGTTGTTGTCGCTGATTTGCAGTTTAATGTTTATTTCTTTTTGCAGTAATACTAGTAATGAGTCGTCCACAGGCCCCACACCGTCCTTTCTTCCATTTTGGAAACCCTTTCCGGATGATTTCGCCAAAGGGTTCTCAAATGACTCCAAACCTTTGTGCATTGCTGAACACTTTTGAGGAAACATTGGCCGGAAGGTTGAGAAAGCTCAACCCAAAAGATAAGAATGATGTTCTTAGCTTGTCATGGATGAATTTAGCTATGGAGTCGCTTTGTGGAACTCATAATGACATAAAAACTCTTATAGCTGAGATGGATCTTCCTGTGAGTGCCTGGGATGAGAAGTGGATTGACGTGTACTTGGACATCAGTGTAAAGTTGCTTGATATATGCATTGTCTTCAGCTCTGAGATCTCGCGCTTAAACCAGGGACATCTTTTCCTTCAGTTTGTGTTGCATAATTTGAAATCAGCCTCTTCACAGCAATTTATTCGTGCCCGTTCTTCAGTTGATGACTGGAAGAATCATATTGCTTCAAAGAACCCCAGGGTTGAGAACTGTAGCACCATTTTGGACAAGCTCAAGGAATCACTGGATCTACCAAAGGTTAAGAACTCTGCCAAAGGGAAAATTTTAATGCGTGCTATGTATGGAGTGAAGGTGTTGACAGTATCTGTTTGTAGTGTCTTTTCTGCAGCGTTTTCTGGTTCTGCAAGCAAGTTGGTAGATATGAATGTCTCTGAGACATATTTGTGGGCACAAGCATTTAATGACTTACAGAGTAATGTAAATGGGGAAATCAGAAATGTATATTCTAGTGGTAGAGTTACAGTACTGAAAGAGCTGGAAGCAGTTGATGGTATTGTGAAGCACTTGTATCCTATGATCCAAGATGGTGTGGCCCTCGCAGATGAAGAAGTGTTCAAGAATTCTATTTCAGATTTAGAAAGAAAGGCACAGAGTCTTTCTCAAGGACTTGATCTTCTGACCAAGGAAGTGGATGGGTTTTTCCAAATCCTCTTGACTGGACGCGATGCCTTGCTTTCTAAGCTGAGATCAGGTGGATCAGTCTCTGACCGGATGCTGATGGGGAACGTAGAAGGGCAGGTTGTGAGGTGAATAGCAAAGCTAATCTCTAACCTTTATAACGACGGTATTAGGTATGGGGCTTTATGTTTTCTTGTTTTTGTAAGTATACCGTCTTGTACGGTTAAGTGTAATCAGTTTGTTGCTAGGTACAAGTTATGTTGTATTACTATGTTAGTGGTTTGTAAAAGTATGTTGCACTGTGTGTTGACGTTTATATATGATATATGGTTTGGCTTGAAATTGTGAGGCTTCTCTGCTTTTTTATTTTGCTTCCATTGGTTTTAAATTGAGGATGCTTCATTATTGGTGAACTGATATACAAGATATGCTAAGCTTGTCACACAAATCATCACATTGTGAACTTTGAAGTTTGGCTCTTGGTGTTAACCTAAAGCTAAAACTTCTTAGCTTCGTTGCCTCTGTGATTCATACAAGTTCAATGTGCTTATTTCCTATATTGGTAGTTGTTTGTAAACTTTTTGATTCATAATTTCATACAGGCAAAGTTGGGCATGATACTTCTGGACTTCACAAGAGAATCTAGACTCTGTACTGTGTTCTAATTTCTTGTGTAACTTGATGCAATTCCATAGTAGGGGAAGACCATCACCAACCATAAGCATGAGAACATGTTAACAGCAAGTGGTGATGGTCGGAACTTGGGAGAATTTGGCGGTTTATTTACCTGACAGCGATCAGATAGATATGACATTGGAATAGTTTGTATGGCTCTACTGATAAATCCTGGGAGATTCTTGATGCGGTGGGGATTCCCTGATCAACAGGGATTCGACTTATGATTTCTCTGATGTAAACTGGTTATGTTTTGGTTTTCCTTCGAACCTTGTCGATTATTATTTGAGACCATAATCCCATTTATTGTTGAATCCCAGGTGATTTGTTATAATAGCAAATCACATATACATCCTTCAAAAGGATTTGAAACACAAACAAATCCACTTGTGTTGTTGTTAAACAAATAAGGACAGTTTTTAACAAATAAGGACAAATTGTTTTCTGCTTGTCATGTGTCATGGTTTAATTTACTAAAATGACCTTATACAAAATAAATCAAACTAAATCAGACCCCACCATGTATTGTTTCAGCTGCTATTGCATTTGCTGGAATGTTGTTGCTACTACACTTCCAATAATTGCAATAGCAGATTTTTAGTGGTTCAGTTAGTGTAGTAGCAGCTTCAGTAACAAGTTTTCAGTGGCTTAACTAATGTAATAACATGTTTTACTAGAGAGTTAGCTGCTACTACACTTCCCACAAATGTAGTACCAGGGTTTTAATGGTTTAGCTAGTGTAGTAGCAACTTCAATAAGTGTAGTAGCAGGTTTTTAGTAGCTCAGCAAATGTAGTAGCAATAGCTATTTTCAGTGCTATTGCACTTGCTGGAATGTTGCTGCTACTATACTTCTAATAAATGCAGTAGCAGATTTTTAGTAGTTCAATTAGTGTAGTAGCAACTTCAATAACTACAGTAGCAGGTTTACAGTAACTCAACTAATGTAGTAGCATGTTTTACTAGAGAGTTAGCTGTTACTACACTTCCAACAAATGTAGTAGCAAAGTTTTAATGGTTCAGCTAGTATAGTAGCAGCTTCAGTAAGTGTAGTAGCAGGTTTTTAGTGGCTTAGCAAATGTAGTAGCATCAGCTATTTTCAGTACGTGATGTAGTAGCAAGTTTTTATTGGTTCGGCTAGTGTAGTAGCAGGTTCTGTAAATGCAGTATTGACAGAAAAATTCATTTATGACTGCTATTATTGATAGAAAAAGTTCATTTATGAATTATGTTACTGTTCGGTTCTACAAATCACTCGTTTTTTTTTTTTTACTACACTTGTTGTGGTTATGCTACTACACTCATGTTTCATTAATTAAGTCTCATCCAATTCTATAGTTCTATGCAGGCACATGACGTCATCTCCTTCGACCCACAGACCATCAAGCCCTTGGACAAGGCCCAAGAAGAAGCCCAGCTCCTCAACTCATCCACCGCTTCTTCGCCGCTCATCACTCTCCCGCTGCACCCCCGTGAGTCTCTCTACACCTCCAACCACAAGGATTGCAAGTCGTTGGTCTTCACCCGACTCGGTCGCGACTCGGTCCGAGTCAACTCGCTCAACACGAAGCTCTAGCTGGCTTTGCAGGGAGTGAACCGGGCGAATCTGGAGCCCATGAGACGGAGATCCGACCCGAGGACTTGTCAACTCCCGTAACTTCCGGGATCAGCTTGGGAAGCGGCCAGTTTTTCACACGCATCGACGTCGGTAGCCCGGCGAAGCAGTTTTACATGGTGTTGGATATCGGCAGTGACGTCAACTGGCTCCAATGCCAACCTTGCTCCGACTGTTACCAACAATCTGACCTGATTTTCGACCCGACCTGAGTCGATCTAGCAGCGGCGGAGTCGATCAGCGAAGGTCAATCTAGCACCGGCAGAGTCGATCTAGCAAGCGGCGGAGTTGATCGGCGAGGTCGATCTAGCAACGGCGAAGTCGATCGGCGTCGTGTGGTGGAGAGAGAGAGAGAGAGAGAGAGAGAGAGAGAGAGAGAGAGAGAGAGAGAGAGAGAGAGAGAGAGAGAGAGAGAGAGAGAGAGAGAGAGAGAGAGAGAGAGAGAGAGAGAGAGAGAGAGAGAGAATATGATAGATCGGAGGAAGAGAGAGAATATGACAGATCAGAGGAAGAGAGAGAATATGACAGATCAGAGGAAGAGAGAGAATATATTTTCAGGTAGGGTATTTTTGGTTGAGACAGTGGCAGTTTTATAGATATTTTAGAAAAGATTAATTTTTTGGGTATTTTGCATAAAATTTGCTGATTTGGTGTGATATTATGCACTATGGGCCTGGACTTATGTCCTTATTTATTTAAATCTGTTGAAAGATAGTTTTTCTGTGTTTTGCAAATATCTATAATAGTGGGATGTCATTTTCTATATCACAGTCTATATAACCTCATGGACCAGAACTACTTAATATCCCCAGTCAAGTTTCAATTTGGAGTCCGCCGACTTCTCTGCGTTTCCTTCACGCATGCCTTTTCTAATCACTTTTCTTCAGTCAAATTTGTGTTCAACTTGAACATGTAAAATGCAAGACAAAAAAAAAAAAAAAACTAGCAAGACTTTGCAGCTAATAATCAACAATAACTGTGAACACTCAACAATGAACATCATACCTACCACAGGACCCAATCAATGAAATTGATCATGCAAGATAATTAGAAAGTGTACTCAAGTAGCCAATCCATTGTGTGTGAGGACTACCAATATAAACGGTTTATGACCCTACTCATTTATAATTGATGAAGACTCATTTATAACTGATGAAGAAATAGGACGAGGCAATGGAATAATGAAATGACATCATGCAGCTCGAGTCATTCGTGTTAAATCTGTATTGTTCATACATGATCCTAGTTTTTGATTTACTTTATTTGGGTCAAGGTGTTCATACAAGACCAGAAGGAAGCTTAAAGGGTCAGAATTATGACTTTAGACTTGTTGATTCTTGTGTGATTTGTGATCGAATGGACTATGAATTGTCATTTACCCATTATCAATAATACATTATGTTCTTAACTTGTATGAGATTTACGGTTAAATTGAGATTGTTCTACCACATTTGAATATTATACCTAGTTATTTGTATGTGTAAGATTTTATGTCAACAATGAGCTAGTATTCACCACATGAAGTTGAACACACACGAAAAGAACAAACAAAACTTATGTTCACAATTAACGTTTTATCCATATTATCCGACAATAAAAAACCTAATATAAAACAAAGTTTGTATACTTTTACATTGATCGATCTTTCTATCATTTAACATTCATTCAATCGGTTTTACTTTTTAGTTTACTCTAAATCCAAACCCTATTTGATAAGTCTTAGATTTTCGATTAATTTTCAGCTCGTTTAGCTCTCACATCTCTAATAGTACTTCAACACTTTTCAACCCCCATCTCAATTTGTCTCAAAACCCAAAGATCACAGACAACACACCAAACCCTCACATAAAGAAGAGTCAAAACTCAAAAAGCTTCAATTTTTTCCTCCACGGGTTTTCCAGTTGAAAAAGCTTTCTTCTATTTTTCTTTACCTTTCTTGCCCAAACGAGCTACTAATCAATACATAGACCTACCGACACCAATCTCACACTCCCACCTCTCCTCCTCCTCCATTAGCTTCTCTTCCAGCTTTGTGGCCACTAAATCTCATCTGGGTCTCCACCCATTTCGGATTCTGACCCGACCCAACTGCCATGGAGTCCAGCTCTGCTTCTGGAGCTGACCACAACATCAGAGGGGTACCAACCCACGGTGGCCGGTACGTTCAGTACAATGTGTATGGGAATCTCTTTGAGGTTTCCAGGAAGTATGTGCCTCCTATCAGGCCAGTTGGGAGAGGCGCCTATGGTATTGTTTGGTAAGATTCTTGTTTTTTACTTGGTTCTTTGATTTTTCTTGGTTCATTAAAGTTTGAGGCTTTTTGGGTTTTGTGGTGATTTCTGGTTCTTGAAGTTGTTGGGTTTAGTTTGGTTTGTGAGTTAATGGTTTCGTGGAAAAAGCACTTTGTAATTGTGATCAAGGTATTCCTTTGATTATGTTATGTGGGTGTAGGTTGGAAAGTTTGGTTCTTTATGAAGATCTCTATTTGGGAATTAGCTGGGTTTGTTAAAGATAGTAGCTTTCTTTGTGTGTAGGTTTGTTTCTATTTTTGTTTTGGTGGGGTTGAATTTGGTGTGTGCGGGAGGTTTTTCTAATATTGGTTATAACGTTAAGAAGGTTGTGAGTTGGAGAGGGTCTTGTTCTTTGTGTGCAATAAATGAATTGTTAATTTGTTACACATATTCCCATGAAATCTGTTATGTGTTTCTTAAGCCAGGGTAAGTGATGTTTTATGTGTTCCTTGTTGGGAGTTTCAGTCCAAAGATGCATTGACATTGTTTTGAGGAGAATGTGAATCTATTAGATTAAAGAGTACCATGGTCACTCTGTGTGTTTGAATTTAACTGGACGAAATATTGCATATTCCTAAGAAATTAGGATGGACAATGTGAAGCTCTATTTCCCATGTTATTTTAGGGTCGTCAAAATGAATTGTCTTTGTCACTTTGCGTATTATTCAGTCCAACTCTTGGTGTGTGATCATTTTCTTCCTTGTTGATTCCACTTATGTTATTGTTGGTCGTATTGTACCATGTTTGATTAACGGGACTCACATTTCTGCATGGATGTATGCGTAAGTCTTGTTTCATTCATTTTAGTATGTAAAACTTTAGAACATATTGGGTTCTTGTGAAATCAGGGTTTGTGTATTTGACTGCAGCCTTTGTTGGGTGTATGTGCTATTTCAAGGTTTCAATCATGAATGATCTTTCCATTTATTTGACTTATGTTCTATGTGTTATCAACAATTTGAAGGAAGATAAATTTTTTTGGTTGCTATTAGTGCTGCTGTGAACGCTGAGACTCATGAGGAGGTTGCCATTAAGAAGATTGGTAATGCATTTGACAACAGAATAGATGCCAAAAGGACTTTACGCGAAATTAAACTTCTTCGTCACATGGATCATGAAAATGTAATGTTTGACATTCTTCCCTTCATGTTCTTATGAGGAATTTTTTCTGCCTCCTCCTTGAGCACTCTTTTTTATCAAGATACTCTTATCATCTATTCCAATGTAACTGTTGTATGTTTTTTTTTAATTTTTTTTTTTCATGGAGCCAACAGCTTATTAGTTTGTTCTTTATCTGCTCAGGTTATTGCCATCAAAGACATCATAAGGCCTCCACAGAAGGAGAACTTCAATGATGTCTACATTGTTTATGAATTAATGGACACTGACCTTCATCAGATAGTACGGTCCAACCAATCTTTGACTGATGACCATTGCCGGGTTGGTACTAAATTTTCTTTTGGTTTATATATTAGAGATGCCATTTGAATTTAAGCGCTCAGATTTTGTAGTTAATATACTTGCGGTGGAATGTTTAAACTTTTGACAGTTTTTTTTTTTTTTAATAAATATTTGCTAATATCATTTGGATATAGTACTTCCATGTAGTTCATGTG
This sequence comes from Fragaria vesca subsp. vesca, assembly GCF_000184155.1. Classification (NCBI taxonomy): domain Eukaryota; kingdom Viridiplantae; phylum Streptophyta; class Magnoliopsida; order Rosales; family Rosaceae; genus Fragaria; species Fragaria vesca. Next base: position 4,576,835 of record NC_020497.1, read on the forward strand.
CAATGTTCATAAGAAGTCTGGAATGTTCTAAACTGTTGACAGTGGTTTTTCTTTTTTGTTTTAAAGGCCAAGGTTTATAGTTGGACACCAGATTTCTATTTTTAGGTTACTGGTGATAGCAATACATGCTTGTCACTGAAGTAAGTTGATTCAAGCAACTGCTGAAGGTGGTACACATATTCCTAAAAACTTCTCAGCTTTATATAGGACTAATTATTTCACAAGTCCTTTCAAAGCTTTATAATAAACTGTTTAAGGTGATCCCCATTTCATCTTTTCAAAAAGGTTCTGGTCCTCTGCTTAGGTAGTGATATCTCCTCTAGTTTGGTTGGAACTTGGAACATGGTTCTATGTCTTTACTTCCATTTACCTGGAGCTTTCCCATTCTGAGTGACAAATTTAGGAAACTTTCACTTGTAGCTCATCTGTAGTTATAAAAACAAGTGTAAACTACGACATAACTTTTGCATCTAGCAGTTTTCTCATGATCTTGATTTTGCTGTTACATTTCTGAGCTTTCACTAATGTTTATGTTCTACCTTTGCAGTACTTTCTGTATCAGTTGTTACGAGGGCTCAAATATGTACATTCAGCAGGTGTTTTACATCGTGATTTGAAGCCCAGCAATTTGCTCATGAATGCAAATTGTGATCTCAAAATTGGTGATTTTGGGCTTGCAAGGACAACATCTGAAACTGATTTCATGACCGAGTATGTTGTTACTCGTTGGTACCGCGCTCCGGAGTTGCTCCTTAATTGTTCCGAGTACACTGCAGCAATTGATATATGGTCTGTAGGTTGCATTCTTGGTGAAATCATGACCAGACGGCCCTTATTCCCTGGCAAAGATTATGTGCATCAGCTGAGACTCATTACAGAGGTATTGTTTCTTTATCTGCATACTGAACCTAAATGGGTCTATCACTTGTTTGTATATTTCAAATCTCTGGGAATGATGCATCTGATGCATGTTTAAATGATAAATCTCCAAAAACTTTAATTTCCACATGGGGCAGCAGAGACTATGCAACTTAGGGTGTCAGTTTTTCTTGGTAATGCTGATCATTCTAAACTTTTGGCCCTTAAACAACTCTATGTCCAGCTATATCCTAATTTCAAAAGTGAAAGAGGAAGCAGTATATTTTCATTTGGCTAGGTTTAGATTTCTTGTTGCCAATAGCAGAAAGTGCACCAACCTGATTGATTGGAGAAAAAAAAAATGAGGAGGAGACGATGGTTGCCACTTAGATGAAGGTGTTGTGTCTCAAGATATGAAGGATGAGAATGTGTTTTCCTTCCACCTATCTTTGTTAAAAAGTAGTTTTTCTCTTGGCTCATATATACATTCTGATTGTGACAACTAGTGCATTGCTGTCTTCCATTTCTGTTGAGCAGCTAATAGGTTCACCTGATGACTCAAGCCTCGGATTTTTACGAAGTGATAATGCCCGAAGATATGTCCGACAACTACCTCAGTACGCAAAGAAGGACTTCTCTGTTGGATTTCCTAATATGTCTGCTGGTGCTATTGATTTGCTAGAGAAGATGCTTGTCTTTGACCCAAACAGGCGCATTACAGGTATACTTAGTTATTTGATTCTGGTATAAAGTGTAACGATGATTTAAGGACCCTGCAGTGTTCAGAGTGAAATGAAACTAAAAAATGTCATGAAATAATTTTGATATTTGCGGTAGATCACGTGTTTTTTTGTCTGAACCATATTTGGTAGTTGCATTGACAATTATTTTTCTTTGGCATGCTTTGCAGTTGATCAGGCTCTTTGCCACCCATACTTGGCACCTCTTCATGATATTAATGAGGAGCCTGTCTGCGCAAGTCCTTTCAGTTTTGACTTCGAGCAACCATCATTTACAGAAGAGAACATCAAGGAGCTCATCTGGAGAGAGTCGGTCAAGTTCAATCCAGATCCAATTCAGTGAAGATTATGCACTAGTATGTTGTACTCTCTTCGTGACCCAAAAACTATTATAATAATGCTACGTACAACCCCCCTTCATCCTCCTGGAGAAACAAATTATAAAACTTTGTTGGAGATATCGGCATTTATTGAAAAATTGTGCGTCATTAATACGACTTGTTCATATCCTTGGGATGTCTGTAAGTTTCGAATGTGTAAAAGGGATGAAAATTGAATGTAAAAAGCTAAAAACATAAAGACGGGCCTAAGGTAAACCCTAGTCCACCATTGAATCCTAGAGAAGCCCGAAAGAAGTAACCAAAGCAAGGCCTATCAAACAACCTTGACTTTGACGCAACAGCTACCTCTGCTCATCCTCCCATCGCACCATCACAACTCTCTGGCGACCTCGCCACAACAACCCATCACATCGTCACGATCCATGCTTCCTAAAACCAGACCTTCCAAATAACCCATCGCTCCTGCTTCCTTCGAAAACAGCTACCAGCGTTGTCATTCGTCAAGACAAGGTCCCTAACAAACCCTGGCAAGCACGACCGTTGGAATACATATGTGACTATCGAATCCAAGTCAGAAGCAAAACTTGAAAAAACCATCACCAGCCACTTCACATGGAGCAACTCAGGCCATTTGAAACCCATCCGGCAGTGAAGCTATGGGCGTCGGCATGGCCAGGAGACCAGCCTTGACCAAGGCCGCCGCCGGACGAGGTTGTTCCTTGTTACTTGAAAGCCACCGCTTCGCTCTATAGGGTTTTTCTCATCCAAAAGAGGTGTAGTTGGTTAGGTAGAGAAGTTTGAAAATCTTCCGGTCTGTAATTTTTTTTTTTTATGCTAAAAGACTATTAAAAGGAGAAATATCTCGAGCAACCAGCTCTTAAGAGATCAAAATTGATAACCGAACTCACAGCCATGGGAAACCCCACCTCCTAGTAATGTCGACTCGAAAGCTGGTGGCCTAGGATAGCCAAAGAATTAGCAATAAAATTAGCTTCACGGAGAGTATGCTGAAAGCTTATGCCTTGAAAAAAGCAGACAATTTTCTTGATGTCATGACTTTTCCGGTCTGTTGATTTCTAGAGATCTAGGGTTTATTATTTTCAATTTAAATTTTTTATTTTAAGTGATATGTTGGATATTATAGAGTGTGTGTGCAAATATGATGTGGTAGATGCCACATCATGTTTTATATAAATTAGAATTAAATTCAGTTTATCCCCTAAATCTTTGGTGGCAAAATCAGTTCAGTCCTGTAACTTTTTTTTAAATCAGTTCGCCCCTTCAACTTTCGTAAACACCTTAGTTAGGTCCAATTTTTAAATTCCCGTTGAAATATGACATCACCAAAGCTGTTGGAACTGACAAAAGGACCCATAGTTTTAGACATTTTATTGAAAATGAGGGGATAAAGCTGAATTATGGGTTCCTTTGTCAGTTCCAACAGTTTTGGTGGCGTCATATTTTGAGGGAAATTCAGAAATTGGACCTAACTGATGTGTTTACGAAAGTTGAAGGGGCGAACTTATTTAAAAAAAAGTTACAGGACTGAACTGATTTTGCCACCAAAAGATTTAGGGGGTAAACTGAAATTTTTCCTATAAATTAGATGCAAATTTTTGGGGGTNTCTAGCTAGCATCCTNACACATATATATATATATATATATATA
>NC_020497.1:4581386-4586917 GCF_000184155.1 Fragaria vesca subsp. vesca
ATCACCCAAAACTTCAAACAAAATCGATCTCGTCGGAAAACTGGAATTCGGCGGACTCGCCGGGGAGGGAAAGTGATCGGGGACGCTACTGGAGGCCGCTGGGGTGGAGGCGCGCCCTCGCCGGCGCCGTATGGTGGTGAACGGAGGGATGTCCTCACTTTAAGGGCGTGCGGACGTCCTCCTCTGATCCGGACTATATATATATATATTTTATCAGGTAAATTACAACTGCGTGAGTTGAACTCACTACCTCACACTTACTAAAAGGGAGACTATGCCACTAAACCAAATAGTACTGGGCGTACTCTTTTCTATATTCCGTCTCAGTTTTAGAAAATATTATCCCTTGTTTTCTAAAAAATGAAAATGAAAATGTTTCAAAAGTTGTGTTTTTCCATTTTACGTGTAAAATTGAAAACCATTTTTAAAAGTCTTTTTCTATATTTTTGACAGGCATAATTACCAATTTACTACCTTAACTTTTATCTTGGTGTCAATTTGCAACCATAGCTTTTCTAAATTAGCCAATTTGTTACCTTATCTTTTATTTCAGCCAATTTGCTACTTTAGGCTTTCAAGATTAACCAATTTACTTATAAAAATTTCAATATCGACTAACTTTAACTTTTGATTTTTTAGAATTAATTCATGTTTGAATGAAGAAATGAACAAATTAAAAGGACAAAAAGGTAGCAAATTGGCTAATTTTGAAAACATAAGGTAGCAAATTGACATAAATAATAGTTAGGTTATCAAATTGGCTAATTATGAAAAGTTGAGATAGCAAATTGGCTGAAATAATATCTAGGATATGGTAGCAAATTGACACTAATGTAAAAGATAGGGTAAAAATTTGGCTAACGAACACGTTTTCAAGTTATTTTCATTTTACAAAATGAAAAAGAGGCATTAAAAACATTAGTAAATTACTATAAAGTTATTAACTAAATTTCAGTTTACAAATACATCTTTTACATAATATCTTACACATTTAAGGACAAATATTAACAAATTAGGACAAACTAATATCCACATGTCATCTGTCACTACAATTTTACCATGATACCCTTCACTACATATCAGCTGCTACTGTCGACGAGTAGCACAGTAGCACACTGCCGAGTAGCACAATAGCACATTAGGTGCAGTAGCACATTGGGTGCTACTGCCAAGTAGCACAGTAGAACCTGATAAAAAAATGCTATTGCAATTTTTTCAGGCAATTCTCTGGAATCAAACAAAGCTGCTATTGTCACGTTAGGAGACCTTCATAAAGCTGCTACTGTCTATTACTGTCGACTCCACAGCTGCTATTGTTGAATTTCACTACTCATCTACAAATTTATCCTTTCAACAGTAGCAGAAAATTACCCATCTAACAAATCTCAACACCAACAGTAACAATTTACCGTTCCAATAGACCACAGTAGCAGCAAATTATCCTTCCAATCTCAACAGTAGCAGCAAAAGGACAAACACACATATACAAGCTCTGTTCACCATTATCACCATCGTCCCTTTTTTCTTCCTTCCTCTCTTCTCCCTACAGAAACCCTAACCCAAACCAGACTCGCCGCCGACCCGTTGACCCGACCCCACTTTTGCGGCCAACTCCGGCGAACCTAGTTGACGGCACCGGTCGGATTCTTTTCCTCTCTTTCATGCGACCCTCCCTTTGTCAATGGATCGTGCCAATTCAAGCCGGGTAGTGAGTTGGAGCTTCGGCAGTGGGACGACGACGTCATCGAGGCAGAGCCATTGTCGAGCCTTGGGTTGAGAGAGAGAGAAATACGAGGGGTGTATCAAATAGTGCCTCGGTGTCATTGCCATCAAGGACTCAACGTCATCGCCGTTGAGGCTTTAGCTTCGGCTTCGTCGTCATCGACGCTTCGACTTCATCACCATGGAGGCTTCGGCTTTGTCGCCGTTGAGGCTTCGGCTTTGTCGCCGACGAGGCTTCGGTGTCGTCGCTGCTGAGGCTTCTGCTTCGTCATTGTTGAGGCTTTGGAGTCGTCGTCGAGGCTTCGGCGTCGTCGTCTTCTTTGAGGCTTCAAGGGTGGCGTCTTTGTGATTCTCGTAGGAGAGAGTGTACAGATCTGGGAGGAGGGAGAGAGAGAGAGAGAGAGAGAGAGAGAGAGAGAGAGAGAGAGAGAGAGAGAGAGAGAGAGAGAGAGAGAGAAGAAGAAGAAGAAGAATAAGAAGATCGGTGGCATATTCGTAATTCCATTATGAAAATGAATATTTTGGTCTTTTTGAAGTTGAAAAACGGGTTGGGTCTGGTTTTATGGATTGTGGTCACTAGACTCATGTAGTAATTTGTATAAAAAATTATGAAAATGGGTTTTTTGTGTTTGTAAATTTGGTGAGGTATTACTATGTAATTTTCTCTAAAAACATTACCGAACGCCCGGAGCGGATTCAGTGCACCTTGGTGCACTGGAACCACTCATACGGGTCCCACATTTGTTAACAGAACTTGGTTTGACCGAAGAAGTCCGTTCGATGAAGACCAAAAAAACAAACTGTAGTGAAAACAAAATTACTGCAGGCCTAACCAAAAAGGCAGATGTACATCCACCATATTCACCACGTACGCCGCCGTCAGCACTTCCGGTGGGCAGACTTTTCCGCGCAGTCCTACCCATCACCGATGGCCTCAACAACCCTGTCGCCTCCTTGGGAACTTGATAAACCAGAACACCTTCGAAGAGTCTCCAAAATCCGCTGCCAAGATCGAACCCGATCTCACAGATTGAAATCCGACGCCGAAAGACAAGCTCCGGCGACTAAGCTGAAAAAAAAACTCAGATCTTCATCCAAGAAACTCGGATCTTCAAGGAGAGAAAGATCCGATTGGTGTACCAGATCGGAGAGCTCCGATTGGATCTTCAGCTAAGAGTAATTTTCTGGTCAATTTGCGTTGAAAAAATTCAGATCTTCAACGGAAATTAGTGCGTGTGATCACGCTTGGGAAATCCGATGGAGACGAAGGCCTTCTTGAGATGGTCGAGGTCGAGGTCGGCGGCGATGGTGTGGCAGAGGTGGAAGCCGCTAGAGTCGAGGTTGGAGATGGGTGCCGATAGCGGCGGAAGAGTTTTTTTAATTTTTAATTTTATTTTTTATCCTAGCCGTACATTTACCCTAATTTTAGTGTTTTTACTCGGTTAATAGTGTTTTTTTTTTCTATTTTTTTAACAGTGTTAATAGATTAAATAAATGATTGTAATTAGTTAGTCATTACTGACTCATTTGAACCATGATACATTGAAGAACTTTCATGGAACTAAAACAAAATGTCATCATCCCTGGGTTTGGAAACCAATGAAAAAAGATTCTTCACACTAAACTTCATTAAAGAAATTGACCAAAAAAAAAAACAACACTTCATTAAAGACGTGACAAATTAACATCACCCAAATCCCATTACAAAACTAAAGAAACTAATATAGCAAAAAAATGGTTCACAGCTGGCTTTCCATGTGATTTAGAAAACTCTCTTTTTTTTGGTCAAACTGAACTTCAAAGAAACTGAAGTAGAGAATACATAAAGAATTCACTATTAGAGCAAGTCCACCGGTGGGAAAAAAATCCAACCCAGGTTGGATCCACATGGGCAAAGTAACCCAGCCAAAAATTTCTTGCTTCCACCCATAAATGAGATTGCTCCCCAATTCAACCTAGGTTACTTAGAAAATGAGCAAACTGACCCAGGCTAGAGGAGTGATCTAGCCCAGGTGAGTTCTGTCCACCTCAGCCCAGGCCACACACGTCGACGCCGGAGGAGGCCTGGTGCACTCGCCTCCCTTTCTTCGACGTCGGAGGAGGCCTGGTCCAAGGCCGGAGGAGGTTTGGTGCACTCGCTGCCGGGGTGGTGCAAGGCAGGGGGATGCTTGTTGCTGTGCGTGCGGAGGACGCCAGAGGGCTGTCGGGATGGTTGCGCGCCTGGTCCAAGGCCAGAGGAGGCCTGGTGCACTCGCTGCCGGGATGGGTGCTCGCCGGCGGCAGCCTAGAGAAGAAATATGGGTGCCCAAAGAAGAAATACAGCAACCCAGAGAAAAAAGAAAATAGAAGAAAGAGAAGAAACTACGGCAGCCCAAAGAAAAGTATTTTTTCTTTAGGGATTTTTTCTTTTTTGTATTTATAAATTTATAGAAAAAATATGTAAAAATAAATAAATTATATTGTATGAATTTCAATCTTTTTTGTCATTTCTAAAAAAAATATATTAACTGGATTGATAGCTAATTTATATATGCTTAGTTAATTTAGATTGTGTTTTTCATTAGACAATATTCAAATAAAAGTATTTTTTAAGCTTGACTTGTTACTTAAATGTCATAAATAAAACATTAATTTTAATATGTCATATAATATATAAAAATTATTATTTATTTATACATAAAATGATTATTCACACTTAAAAACGTTTTTTTTAATTTAATAAACAGTTACTGCCACGTGGCAGCAATCTCACATTTCATACGGGTGGAAACTGCTGCCCAGTCATAGTAACCCAGAGTGACCCAGATCACTATATTCATTCTAACTCAACGGGTGAACTTGCTCTTATAAGGTTCAGAGCCCCACATGCCAGTACCCTACTGTCTTTCACGATTTAGAGCTCCAAATGCTCAAGGGCACGTATAGGCCTCATCATGGCTAGGCTAGGACCGGTCCTATCTTAAATTTTAAGACTTAAGGTAAGGTTAGGTAGGATTTTGACTTGGTCAACAAAATTTAGAGTCGGGTAGGGTCGGGCCAAGGCTCAAATATTTGCAAACCCTTACCCACCCTTAAAGCCTATTTCGTTAGGGCTAATAGGGCAGACCCTTTAAATAGGGCTAAATAGGGCCGAAATGACCGAATATGACGTTATTTTGTTAAACGAAATAAATTCATGAGTTTTAATTTTTTTTTCTCATATATTACCTCAAGGGATATATGTGATACAATACTCTATTTTTAGTCCTATTTAACATACATATACATTATATTTAACTTAAAACATTTAGAATTATTAATCTAAGTAGTTATATTCATATATTTCATTAATTATCTCTCTAAATCACCAAAATTTAATCGCTATTTAACAAAGAAAAATACAAATTAAAGAAATAAAACTTACAAGATTAGTTGTATTGTATAAAAAAATAAGAAACATATTAAAAACAATAGAAAATAAGTAATTATTAGAGCCTAAAGGGCGAGCTTTTAGGGCCGGGCTTGGCCCTAAGGGCTCAATAGGATAGGGTCGTAGGGTAGAGTCGGGTTTCATTTGCTTGACTCTTACCCTACCCTAATTGAAAAGGGCTAGGGCCGGCCCGCCCTAATGGAGGGTCGGGTAAGGCTTCAGCCCTATAGGGTAGGGCGAGTTTTAGAGCGGGCTAGGGCCAAAATGCCAAATGATGAGGCCTAAGCACGTACAATCCAAAAGAATCAAATTTGCCAACCAATAAATTTGTTAAATTTACCAACCACCCATGAGCATCCAATCAAAAACCCATAATCATGGTCAACTCTCTCTCTCTCTC
>NC_020497.1:4587587-4589728 GCF_000184155.1 Fragaria vesca subsp. vesca
CTACTCTACTCTCTACTCTCTCTCTCTCTCTCTCTCTCTCTCTCTCTCTCTCTCTCTCTCTCTCTCTCTCTCTCTCTCTCTCTCTCTCTCTCTCTCTCTCCAGTTTTTGATTGGATGGTCATAGATGGTTGGCAAATTTGATTCCCAATCCAAATATCTCAGGGCCGATGTTCAAAGTTAGATCCGATCATCACTGATTATAATGGTTTTAAATAAAATTGTGTTACTAACGAGATGTTAAAATAATCAGTTATGAATTAAAGTAAATATATTATTTCGTGTTAGACAAATATTATTTTTAGAAGCACTATCAAAACGATTACGCTTAGGAAGAGACTTTCCTGGCCAGCCATAGTTAGGTGAAACTGACCATACCCAATGAGGAAAGGACACCTGTACTTTTAGAAAAGTTTTGTTGTAATTTAAGGACAACCCAAATAGAAAAAAGACTGATTGTATAGTACAAACAATAAAACAGACAAGGATAGGTGGTCGCTTAGTCATCTAATCAAGTGATTCTTTTGGTCTTGTCGATTATCAATTTGAGAATCTTAATTAAGGACAATAATCACCAAGCACAAACAAATTAGAATATACCATAAAGACCAGCAGCATCTTTATGAGAATTGTTGTAAATATATTTCAAAAGTAAATATTTTGGTTGCTCCTATACTCTGCTGATCTACAATTTTTACTAAAAAGTATCCACTCTAATTTACCAAACACAGTAGAATATATAATTTTAGATCAATTTGATATTTCAAAAACAAACGCCACCTTAATGATTTTTGTCCAAACTTGAGCTACAGGGTTAGACATAATTTTAAGGGCATTTAGATAGCTGTGGGTCAGACGTACGAGAAAACTCTACAATGTGTTAATGTATGTGTCACATTCTGGTCTCGACGTCGGTGGGTTTTAAGTAGTGGACGCCGATTCTAAGGTGTGAGTGTTACAGTATAGAATGTAAATAAAAACATTATTTTCTAGACTTCTTTCTAGGCTTATCGTCTACCATTTTCTCGGCTCCGTCAAATATTAATACATCTTTGCAAAGATTTCAAGAAGGAAAACGAATATGGTTGTAGTTCGGAGGTATTTTGTAGACTCTTCTTTCTAGGCTCATCGTCTACCATTTTCTCCGCTCGGTCAAATCTTAATACATCTCTGCAAACTACCATTTTCTTCGCTCGGTCAAATCTTAATACATCTTAAAGTAGAGATTTCAAGAATGTAAACGAATATGGCTATAGTTCGGGGGTCTTTGTGACTAATCCCTTCAATATAACTTAAACATCACTCCTATATATACGAGTCCATTGTTGGTGTATTACTCAAATGTAGGTACTAGTAGCAAACTAGCAATATGAGTCCACCGACAATAGCCATTTTCCTAATCTTCTTCTCATGTCTCTGGATCTTGATCCAAACTCTAATCTCAAAGTTAAAGAAGAAAAAACTTCCACCTGGCCCCTGGTCACTACCAATACTTGGCAACCTTCATATGCTAAGCAACCTCCCACATCGAAGCCTCCATGACTTGGCCAAAAAATATGGACCCATAATGTCTCTACGTCTTGGCAACATTCCCACCATCGTAGTCTCTTCCCCAGAAGCTGCAGAGCTATTCCTTAAAACCCATGACGCCAACTTTGCTGGCCGACCCAGATTCCAAGCCTTAGACTTCATGTCCTCTGGTGTGGGTCTAGCTGAGTACGGTCCGTACCAGCGCCATGTTCGGAAGCTCTGCTCACTTCATCTTCTGTGTCCCTCGAAATTACAGGTTTTTGCTCCGTTGAGAAGGGAGGAGATAGGACTGATGGTGCAGTCGATGAAGAACGCTGGAGAGAAAGGTGAACTGGTAGATGTTAATGAGAAGATTTTTGAGCTGAATGAGGACATAATGTATAGGATGGTATTGGGTTGCAAAACGGATGATAGGTTTGATTTGAAGGGGATTCTTAAAGAGACTTTTCTCGCATTGGGGGCATTCAATTTAGCTGATTTTTTTCCTTACCTTTGTTCACTTGATATTCAGGTACGTACATCTCGACTTCTCGAATATGAGATTCCCATTACTACTAGATCCACGCTATTCATTTTAGAAGTAGTTTTTTTTTTTTTTTTTTTTTTTTTTTTTT
>NC_020497.1:4590169-4616840 GCF_000184155.1 Fragaria vesca subsp. vesca
AATACTATGGAAATTAATAGAAATAGGACAAGTTTGTAAGAAAAGAAATAGATAAAAGATAAGGGTAAAATATTGTATAGTCTTTGTGGTTTAAAGTCGACATTTGTTTAGTCTTTATGGTTTTATTTTAATCTGAATACTTCTTAAAGTCACGATTTTTCATCCAAATAGTCCTTATGGCCTTTAACTGAGAAAATTGTCGGAATGACTATTTGGATTAAAAATCATAACTTTAAGGACTATTCAGATTAAAATAAAACCATAAAAACTAAACATATGTCGACTTTAAACCACAAGGACTAAATAAATTTCAATTCAAAACATAACAAAGAAGAAATGGAAGTACATGGAAAAAGCAAGACTTAGGACAAGATTGTAAGAGCATCTCCAACAACTCTTATATAATTTCTTTATTATAGAAAAGGAAATCACAAAATCTCTATAAAAAAAAATGGCTAAACTCTAATAGCTCTTCTATTCTACTCTACAAAATTAAATGTTTTTTTGTATAATTTAATGAAAGGTGTGTCTATTGCCACCTCACAAACCATTTTGTTCACCCCACGTTCTCTGCACATCTCATTTATATATTTTTAATTGTAAGTCTACTTTATTCACCTATTTACAATACCTAAAATACCATTTTCCCATTTTTGCTTTGTTCACCCTAAATTCTTTTTTCACCCTACATATATTTTTTTCAATTTCAAATTTACTTTGTTCACCCTACATTCGATCTCTTCTCACCCCGCTTATATAATTTTTAATTTTTAATTTTTAATTTACTTTATTCACCGATTTGCAATACACACAATATCATCATCTTCCAATAGTCATTGAACTCCAAAAACAAAATAAAATTGAAGAAAACCATAAGATTAATATCATTTGGGTAAGTGGAATCACAAACTGAACAATAAAAATCACATTAAAGTATAAATCCCAATTAAAAAACAAGGAAAAATTCTCAAACTTAACAACTCATTGGTATCTGTCGATATCAAGATGCACAATGTCTGTAAACTTTACTTGGAAAAAGCTCTGACGCCAATGAAAAAAAAACAAATCAAATATATATAAGTGAGCGACTAGACATGAAAATTTACATACAAAATCGATATGAGAAATAATAAGTAAAGAAATAGACGGAACATCAACAAAGAAAACAAAAAATACAAACAGTTCACCTCATCTTTAGTTGAATGTTAGTGTCTTCTTCAGATTTCATAGAAAGATCGAATATGATAAACTCTGGGTTAAAGTTTATGAAGTACGTGTTTAACAAAAAAAAAACTATAATTTGTAACAACTTATTGTCCTTGCTGTAATTTTGGTATATTAGTCATTCAATAAATCAATAACGTGTGGGGTGATTAAAATGGTTTATGGGGTGACAATAGATGCACCCTTTAATGAATCTATATATTTATTCAAATCAAAATCACATGTTGCATCCTTTAATTTCTTGATCTTCCACTAGAGAGATGAAATGACATTTTTTCTTTATTTTTTAGAAGAGAAAGTGAATTCTAAAAGACAAACAATAAATTTTAGAGATTTGTCCATGAAATATACAAATTTTGAGAATTCTATAAATATAGAGGATATGTTTCTCTCTCTTTATACTTTTTGTATTATAGAGGATGCTTTATATGAGCTGGTGGAGCCAAAAAATAGTGTTTTTCATCTAAAATATATATAATTCTTGTTTTACATGAGCTGTTGGAGATGCTCTAAGAAAAAAGAATAAGGAAAACAAAGAAGAAATAGAGATTATCAAGACTCGAACCCAAATTGGCCACTTTCTAGGCTAATGACTGAACCAACTCAACTACAACAGCTTATAGAACAAGAAGCAAAACTACATGGTAAATTAAGGAGAGAATTTTTGTCTAGGCTTAAGCCCATAAAGTCTTTTGCATAGATTCGCCCCTGGCCACGACCTCTAGCCACTTCACCACCATTACTGTGGTGGCGACGAATCTATCCTAGTTAACTGCTCTTTCCCAATACCAATATTCACGTTGATATGTATAGAGTAGTGCTAGAAAAAATTAAATGATTTAGTGTCTAACATTATAAATACTAGTCTCTTAACATGTGCAATGTCAATTTTCATTTTCCTAGAGAAAATTAGATAAAGATGTAGTGGGACAACTATGTAAATAGATATTTAGTTGGGCAGAAATACAAAATGCAATAGATAAATCATATTACGTTCTTAACCTTGTTTAATGTTTGCATATTCGTCAACATTTTGCAATATGACCGGTAAATTGGGAAGTTCAATTTTTTAGTAAAGCTTTGACACCAAAACTTGAGCTTCCCATTATAAGAGTTGAGACTTCCCATTATAATTACAACTTAATTGGTCGCCATAGTTCTGTTTGGATCATAACGAAATATTTGGTAACAGGATCATCATGAACACTTTGTAGAATATAAAAGGATTTATATTTGTTTAGAATAATCGCCATTATTCAAATCTTGACCCTCTTAATGTGCACATACAAAGCTCATTTAAATATACTGCGTCATGAAATATTTCAATCAACCTAACCATTGCTTAATATATTTCTCTCAGGGATTGAGTAGGCGCTTCAAGAGAAATAGCAAGAGAATTGATCTACTCTTGGAGACCATAATTCAGGACCATGAACAAGCTAACAAGACTGAGATGAGGAGTGGACAAAGAGGCCATGACCATGACTTTGTAGACATGTTACTTTCGTTAATGAACCAGCCATTAAATTTCGACGGGCAAGTACACCTGATGGACCGAACAAACATGAAAGCAATCATATTCGACATGATCGTAGCTTCTACCCACACTTCAGCTGTCATGGTTGTATGGATCTTCTCTGAGCTCATGCGCCATCCGAGGGTCATGAAAAATCTCCAACAAGAGCTCGACAGCGTGATTGGCAAGGATCGAATGGTTCAAGAAGTTACTGATTTGCCAAAGCTAGGTTACTTGAATATGGTGGTGAAGGAGACCTTTAGACTCCACCCTGCTGGACCGTTGCTATTTCCACATGAATCCATCAATGATACTACGGTTCAAGGATTCAAGATAGCTAAGAAATCTAGAATTCTAATAAATGTTTGGAGCATTGGAAGAGATCCTAAACTTTGGTCAGAAAATGTGGAGGAGTTCTATCCTGAAAGGTTCTTGGATAGCAAAATAGACCTCCAAGGACAAGACTTCCAGCTCATACCATTTGGATCAGGTAGAAGAGGGTGTCCGGGTATGAAATTAGGCCTAACCACAGTTCAGTTAGTGGTTGCACATTTGGCGCACTGCTTTGACTGGGAGCTACCAGGTGGGTTGCAACCTCAAGACTTGGATATGTCTGAGAAATTCGAAATGTCTTTGGAGAAAGCCGTTCACGTACTTGCCAAGCCGACCTACCGCCTGCATATATAATCCACCGGGCAGTCATGTCTCTAAAGTGGTTTTTCAGAAATGTTTGCCGACGTTAATCACTATGGGAGAAAACAAAGTACAAGGTTGGAGTGCTAGATTGCTACTAACACTCTTGAGTATGTATGAGTTGCACTTCACCAAACAATAAAAGCTGAATTTGGATTAATCTTTTCGTCCATTATAACCTCCTTTTCGGTCCCCGCAGACCAAAATGGTGGGTGCTTCTAAGAGATGTAGATCCAATAAATGATTAAGTAGATGTAGATCCAATAAATTTATTTATTTAAAACATTTCAAAATAGGCCACTTAGTTTTCCCAAATTACCCTTGTCATGTACCCAGTAAAGAAACATGGATGAAAGGAAAGGAACACGGAAGAAATTCCCAACCTAGATATGGGTGAGACTCTGAGAGAGATGAAGGACAAAAATCTAATTGTTAGCATTTGGTAGCAGGTTTGGGGTTTTGGGTGTGTTGGATTTGGACTCCAACGATTTCTTTAAACTAAAGAAGTTGTTGTGGTTTCGAGAATGGAAGTCATTTCTAGAGAAGGATTTTGAAGTCAAGCTAGGAGAAATGTTACAGACTTACAGTAGAATAAAATGATGAGGTGTTTAGCAGAGCAATTGCCCTCCATTAAAGACAATTGCATGAATCCAATTAGAAACTCAGCAATCCAATTGCATGAATCCCTCCCTTCTCTATAAATTGGCATATATAATATATCTCTCAATCTCAATCAAGATAAGCACTATCTTTCCCACAAAATCAATTGAGTTTTATTTTTGGCGAACAAAATCAATTGAGTTTAAATCAGCATATACCCAAGAGTCATGATCAAGAAAACAATTGGAATGCACCAAGCAATTTCAAGCGAGAGTATGGTTTTGATGGGTGTTTCTGGGTTTAACAAAGATAGGGTAGGGTAATTGTTGGAATTGCTGGGTTTAGATAGAAATTTTATAATTTCGCTAGGTGTTTTTAGTCATTTCCTGGGTACATTTAACAACACCCAAAATAGTTTAAACACCCGAATAAACTCTCATCTCTACAAACGAGAATGAACACTCGCTTCTATCTCTCTGCGCATGATTATTTTTTTGTTTTTTTGTTTTTTTGTTACCGTAGATGGTGTGCTTGGCTATGCAGCCAGTGCCGAGGCGTTGAACCATGCCAGACTTGACGGCCTTATAGGTGCAAGATTTTCTTCAACTCATCTATGAACAAAATCACAGTTGATAGGGAATTAACGATAGAGGAGAGGATGGAGCAAACATCAACATTGCACATTCCATTGCTGAATTGTCGAACCTAAAATTTTATGGTGTTAGATATTGGGAAAAATATTTGGAGAAAGGAGGGTTGTAAAAGTAATATATCGAATGACCTACTCATTTCATTAGAAATCCTCTTTATATAGAGGTGCGATGACAACGTTAAAATTAAAACGTACTTATAGACAATGATGATTGATTTTTTTTTTTTGACGCAAAGACAGACATATAACTCATTGTATTAATAGTTGCAGCCAGAATAACACTGATACAAACCCCAACGAATTGAGCTGATTCATACCATTACATTGTATATTGTCGCTCATTGACGATGAGCCTAACAAGCTATAATCTAGCTCTACATAGAAATTATTTTGCATGAAACTTCTGTCGCTAAAACGCTCAATTGCGGTACGACAGGAAGTGTTCACTATCTAGATGTAAAAGAAACATCATAATTTGCAAGTATCAAAAAACCTACCTAGATTCCTATAAACCTACTAGGAACTTATTGGAAATAAATTAGTAAAAATAATTTAAACCCTAGTGGCCCAAAAGATGGGCTTAGAAAACTAAAAAGACTAAAAAAAGAACATAGAAAGGGCCCAAGAACAAGTCACAGGCCCAAACTCCACCAGCCCAGAACGGCCCAACAGTAGCATCTAAGCCCAAAAGTCCAAATCTGAGGAGTACCCACTGTGCCCGGCTCAAACCTGAGATTAGTACCGAGTGTACCCGGCCCAAACCTGAGATCTGTGCATCCCCACCATCCTCACCGCCTGTCGATCGGCGTTGAGTCACACTGACCGAATCATCTCCACTTACCCAACAACGAACCCCCTCAGGTTACCCAAAACCGCCCTCGAACAGATTTGGATTCGACAACACCGCAAAGTCGTGGTACCCGACCTGTCTAATATCTGCACCCATCGGCCAGCGAAACTGATCGGCCAACCCGGATGACGACGCTCTGATCCAACAAAAGCAGTTCCTCCTCCAATCCCATCCGCCTCCACAACTCAGCCTCTCGACCAAAATACCTTCAAACCACCACTGACCCAAACCAGCGAGCAAGAGATCCCACCATCACTCCAGTCAGAGGCATCACAACTTCCCGTCTGGCCACTCACGATGCTCGCCAACGAGGCCAGAAGCCTACATCAACGCGACGGAGCAACCGGACGAGAGTTAGGGAAAAGCAAGGAGAGGTTTTTCTAGGGTTTGGCTCTCGACGGCGTCCTTGAGAGTTTTTCTTTTTTGATGCTTAGATTTTCTTATCTAATAACAATGTAAGATGATGATTGATGACCAGTAGAGCTGTTATATCCGTTGATCATTAACTTCTTAATTTACTCTCGTCAATTATTTTAATGAAGGCACACTTCCGATATTTTACCTTCACCACTCTCCCTTGTATCAAGTCAAAAACAAAACGGTGTATGAGATGTTGCGTCATTAAAACATTATCAAATAACAAAACCCATTAGGACAAATAAATTTTGATCCAAGGGAGAACAAGCACAAACACCTATACACTTGGTAATGGCAAGTGTCTGTTAGACTCCTCAAAAGTCTACACCTCCCTTTGAACCTTACATCAATAAAGTGAGTTTGGAAAATCTTTGCCTTCCTATGTTTCTCACATGTTTGTAGCATTTGGTAATGATTTGATAAACAAATCGCCACATTCTCTTAAGAACTTATTTAAATCACTTGAAATATTGTGGTATCGTCATATTTTCAATGGAGAAATATAGAACCAGTTTGGGAACGACATATGGTTCATAGATGTCTAACATTAGTAAACCAAACAAAACATCGTCTGGAGTTTTGGTGTAGGGGATTACAGTGCCATCTGCATTCCCTTTCGTCTTTTAGTAGGGATATGATTGCGCATCATTAATACGACTTGTTCATATCCTTGGGATGTCTGTAAGTTTCGAATGTGTACAAGGGATGAAAATTGAATGTCAAGGCTGGTTACAGTGTATTTTGTAGAGCTCAACCCTTCATTGGTGCCAGAAATCATGATATCCGTTGTTGACGTTGGAGCCAAGGTTATATACCCATTGGCTTACTACCTGGATAATTACCCAGAACTGTTTCAAGGCTTGCCACTATTTCTGTCTACTGTCTAGAATGGTGGAACATCATCATCTCAGATTTTTGGTTCTGTGAAACTCTATTCTGTATATCTCTGCTTGCTTTCCAGTACCTTTCAGCTTAGGATTCAAGAGACAACTTTCTGCTTCTGCTTAGCTTCATTGGAAATCTATTAAGAACTTCACAAATTCACAGAAATTTACACTAGGGAGATTGCTGTTTCAGTCTATTTGATTTTAGAATTCTATTTAATTCTCGCAAATATCATCAACAGCAACAGTTCTACATAGAGGATTAAACTTTTGTCCTCATATATGGCTCTTGCTTTTTGGTGTGACAAATTTGCTCTGCCATTAAGCAGTAAAAAACAGTGATACCATGGTACATGATTTAGTGGAATCCTACACATTACTCCTATAAGTACACTTCTTAATCTCTACCATGTCGATCGGTAGATCATCTGTAGGAAAATCACAACCACCAGGTTTATCAGTTCCTTGATCAGGCAGCAGACCACAGGGCGTTGGCGTCACACCGCTTGTGATCCCCTGAATATCAGTACATGTCCATGGCTGCTTCTTTGCCTTCTTTGCCAATCCAATGGTCACATTGGACATGCAAATCCCGGTAAATGGATGGTCGGCAATGCCTTCCAACCTTGCAGCCATGGTTACATTTTCAGCCACCACATCTCTGTAGTTGATCCCAGTGATCTCAGGAAAGGCATTTTTGTCATAGTTACCATCAGCATGTGATCCATAGTTACCAGTCATCCAGAATGCCCACTTCATTGTGTGCAGTGTCATTCTCCTCACATATATGTCTTTCACATATGCTCCTCTACCTACAGCTGTCTTGATCCTGACGGCTGATTCAGTATTGATGGCCACGATGTCCTCGGCTCTGACATCTTGGATCCCGCCTGACATTTCGCTTCCCAATGCGATTGTTGCACTATAAGGTGAGATGCATGTGAGCCGTCTGATCACAAGTTGTTTTGTAGGCATACCAAATGATATGCCATACTCATCCCAGCCACTCTTAACAGCTACACAGTCATCCCCAGAGACTATGTAACAGTCTTCAATTTTAGTATTTGTGCAAGAATCTGCATTGAAAATATAAAACACACGCATGTTAAGCAATAAGCCCAACTGGGACAAATTTAGTTCTAGCTTAAAGTCTAAAAGTAGCTACAGATTTATGCCAAACCTGGATTGATCCCATCAGTATTTGGAGATGAAATTGGAGCAATGATAGTAATCCCTTGCACAAGAATGTTACTGAAACATCACAATCGGAGCGACGGTGATTAGTAAATGTGGTATGAATAATTTTATTGCTGTGTCACATTTCAAATGTGAAATTACCTGCTATAGACAGGATGAACATTCCATGAAGGAGAATTTAGAAGGGTGAGATTTGAGATCTGAATATCACTGGAGAACATGATCTCAATCAGGTAAGGGCGGGTATACTTTAGCTTCTTCTTGTGGAACTGTTGCCACCAAAATTCACCTTGACCATCAATTGTGCCATTTTCTCCTGAAATTGATAACATCAAATGGTCCCAATGAGTTTAGTCATTCTATTATATTCAAGCTACATAACCAGTTTGGACTTGGCAGGTAAAATCTTGTTGAATTGAACCTATTAAGAAAATTATAAGTGAACTGATTATAGAAAAACTAAGTATGTACCTGTAACAATGACATCAGTGAGATTTGTTCCAAATATGAGACTGGAGTACCTTCCGGCTGCTGCATCTCTTCCTCTACCATAAGATGGAAGGGCTTTCAGCACAGGCCACTCATTCAAGTCCTGAAACCCAAGCAAAGAACATAGTAAACATAATCGTATCAAAACTATATATGAACGTTAACATTCTGTCACATCATTTTGGATTTAAGAACTGATTTTCATGATGATTAATTCATTCGCACACCATGATCCTACTGATACACATAACCCCTTTATCACGGAGTTTAAAGAAAATTAAGCAGCATAAATGGCATGCATGTTTGAGTATCAATAATTAAGAAAATGAAGAAGTAAAAAGAGACCTGAGAAGCAAGAAGAACAGCATCCTTGTGAAGATAAAGAGTGAAATGGCTGGTGAGGCTGAAACTTCCTGTCAGCCATTTCCCAGCTGGAACAAAAAGCTGAGCACCTCCATCTGTTGCATACTGGCTCAGCTTACTAATTGCAGTCTGAAAAGCCTTTGTATTTGATGTCTTTCCATCTCCAACTCCTCCAAACTCAGTCAGTGAGGCACTGTGAGCTCTGCAATTCATAGCTGAGTACTCAAAAGACTCAAATTTTTTAGGGGCCTTAGGCTTGGCCTTGGTTACTCCTCTACTCTCTCCACCTCTTAGTATCAAGGCCACGACAACAACTATGAACACCGATTTCATCACCTGAAAAAAAAAAAAAAAAAAGAAAAAAAAAAGGCTGGTCATTAGCACTTGTTTGGTGAGAAAATGCAGGAGAAGGAACAAGAGAGAAAGATAATGTGAGGTTTTACTTGAGTTTCAATGGGATTTCTTCTTAACAGTCCCATTGTGGAAAGAGAGCTAGCTTGGAGTATGTTTATGGTGTAACAGAGAGGAAGAGAGTGTTTATATAAGAAAAGTTTAGCTGGGAATGGTATAGCATGATTAATATGATATTGGGTTTGTTGTCATTCTCATAAGGAATTAAAGAAATGAAAATTTCAGTTGCTTTTTAAGCAAGTGTGTAATTTATTGTCAGGAAAGAAATGTCTGTTCTGTTTTCTACTTGTCATATATACTCAACTCCAAACATGCCAGAATGACAGGGATACCATAATAAAGAGCTACGGTTATAACAGTCTCTTTCTACATATAGGTAGAGAAGAGAAGAAATTGCCCCTTTATTAAGTTAACTTCCTGCATGAAACATCTATTTGCATTTTCTTTTAAAAATTGATTTGGTGATCACAAGCAAATTAATCTTTCATATACTGTTATATGTATTCTTTTTCTTGACCAAGTTCTAACAGCAATCTTGTAAATTAGTTACATTATAGTGCGACGAAGAACTGAATATATTGAACGAAAACTGAGACATTGTAACATCACATACATAACGACCAAAATATAAGTATTTTATACGGGATGCAACTATTTACCTTGTTCACAGATTCTGTTGGTAGGGAGTTTATCATCTTAAACATGAACTAAGACTTATAAAGCAATGAGCTTGAGTTGCATATTCGTACCATCGATCGATCTTGCAACGATAAAATGTGAACTCGAAATTATTATTAGGTAGATACTTGATCGATCATATACTAATCTACTCAACTATCACTGGCATAAGATCCCTAGTAAAAGAAGATAGTTGAAAATTAAAGTTCCTAATCTGTGACGTCTCTCTTATCCAGATGTTCTAGCTTGCACTTCTCTTCTCAATTCTCTTCTCAATTTGGAGTTAGATACTTAGACGATATTATTTGCTTTTCAAGGATGGTGTGGGATATGCAAAGTTTGAGGTGAATAGATACTGTTGAGTTGTAGTCATGACAATATATGGATCATCCACCTTAGCTAGTTGATTTCTCATATCCAATTTGAGTGATAGAAGTAACTAAACTTAAACTTCCACCCAAAAGAAGAACCACTTGACAAAAATTGGCATGATTTTCAAAGTGGCCTTACTGTTCCAAATGCACTGTGCCATTCATAGCCATTAATGGCACTTGATCTAGAGCCAAATGAGGATTCTAATTCCACTGAAATTCCATATTGAAAATGATAATGATCACTAGAGGATTGAAATAATGAAACCAAAGCTTACCCTAGCCTTTTCACTACTCGACTCTCGACTCTTGTTTTGTGCTTTAACTCGAAAAACACATTAATTCTCCAAAATTTGAAGAGTCGATCCCTAGCTCTTATACAAAAGATACTAGCTAGTACAGTAGTACTTGCTTGAGTTAAAATAGTGAACTCCATTAGTGATCTATGTGATCACCCACGTTTGAGGACTGAGATCATCTCACCATTGTTGCCGTCCCTTCCACTATTAAAACCATGCATATAGTTCTAGTTCGAGTAAAGCCATACATAACATTTAAATCCATATAATCTAGTACAAATTTAGTGTATTCTGGGAAAACATTTACAGTCTTAGTCCATTTAGCTCCCCTTGTCCGTGACTTGGAAGGGTTGTAGAAATGTAGAGATTTGTGGTTGTAATTCTTCTTTTCCTTATCCAGGTAACATTTAGAATTAGAATGGAAAAACAAAGATTGTAGCTAACTAATTAAAGAGCTAGAAATGGGAAGGGTATCTCACCCATTGTTGGAAAAAATAATATAATGGAAGTAACAACTCAAACCACACAGAGGATAAATATGCAAAGATGTAAAAGATAGAGGAAAGGGAACACCAGATATAACGTGGTTCGGCAATGTGCCTACGTCCACGGGGCAGCAATAACAAGAACTTCCATTATAAAATAATAGGTACACGAGATACACAACTTCAAGAACACTACTTGAAGGAAACCCTCTCTCACACTTGTTTTGCTACCAACTACTCTACACTCTCAACTTGGAGTGGACACTCTTCTCTACTTGGAAGATGGATGTTTGAGATGGATGAGATACTTGGAATGAGCAAATGACTCTCCTTTTATAGGCTAAGGAGGAATCATCTAGACCTCTCATTAGTGCTCTCCCAATAAATGGTACTTCATGAATCTTCCTGTAACTCATGCCTTGACTATAACTCCAAAACCATCCATGTTCTTTGTGTAACTCATGTAACCTTGTGTAACTCATGTAACGTTTGTGTAACTCATGTAACTTATGTAACTCATGAAACCTTTCATTACTATTTTATTTATTTTGGTCTAGATATTATAACACCCATGACTCTAGCTAGAGCATGTGACTCATCAAAACTCATGAGCTTGTGACTTCTATGGGGGGAGGGAATAGGGGAATCTTTGCCTCTTTGTGAAGCTTATTTGGACTATTTTCCGTTGGAAAGTAGCTGATGGGTTCCCACACTCTCCGATCACTTTCTTGAAGTTTGCTAAAATCATATTCTGATATTCATATCACATCCAATTCAATCTCGTGAACTCTTCAAATGTAAGCATTGCCTTGCCGACTACGACCCACTTCTCAGATTCACCGTTCACGGGTCGATCACAAACTGCTGGCCCTCATCATCTTAACCCTAATATATGGCCTAATGGTAATATAATCAGTAAACTTATCATGAATTCATGATTAGGCCTTAGATCTCTTCTAAATAAAATACGGTTGAATGATGCAGGTCTTTTGTTGTTATTTAGCAGCAGCAGAACAATATATCCAACACAGGATCTATCTCTCTAACGTGTGTATATTAAAAATGGTTTAGAATTTGGAATCGTTGAAATATATACAGAAGTTTGTGATGACTCGTAAGGTCTAGTAAACAGATGCAGTAATTAGGAACATTCTGAATTGTTCTAACTAAGAAGGGCAATTTTGGATCAATCTATCAGTTTACTACAGGAAGTGTTTTGGATGATCAATTTGTCCGAAATGAAAAGGGACAATGGAAAGGAGACAACCCGTGAAGGTAGAGTTTCTTGAACGAATGTGATGAGTTTGGCTTCTAGCTAGCTTGCAGTGAAAAACAGAATAAGGTAATTAGGGTTTAGTTGGAACTGACAAAACTACAAAGAGTTCTACATATTCTGACAGCAGAAGATGCCCGAGGCTCAAAACCCTCACAAGATTAAGTTATTCACTCACGAGAGAAGTCTCTTTGCACAAGACAAAACAAAACGTCCAAAGCAGTACTGCAGTATTCCTCAGTGGAGTTTTTGTACGTGGTTGAGAATGAAACCAAGAACACTTTCTCTCTTCACGCCCTAAAAGTGCAAGTCACACATGACATGAGCTATGTTTGTGCGGAAGTTGGGTGATGTTAACAGAAAGAAAGGCCAAATCTACGATTGGGAGCTAGCTAGTGAAAGCCACCGACGTCGCTGCTCGATCAAATTGTTGTTAAACCATCAAGTGCTAAGCATTTTCCCATCTAATGCGTTTCTTTTTTATCTCTATGTTGGTCGGAACAAATGCTCCTGAAAATGGATGAGAGACTTTCAAATATTATGACGTTCTTCTGTACGTAATATTTAAATATTATACTTGATTCACTCCATCTTTGTTTAAAGATTGTATTTTGTGGATCAAGCTAATATCATAACACACCTGATCTTTTAACTTCGACTCCTTGGGGTAAATAGCCAACAAAATTAATAAAAGTTTCTTTGGGTGGACGAGATCTACAGCCTTCTGTGGTGGAGACAATATAATTTCGTATCCAATGGACCACTACAATCCCACGTTTATATAGGTGATCGACAAGTAGTGATAACTATATATAAGCCACTATTGCAGCTTTTGTAGAAAAATACCAATTTGTGGGTGTTTCTTTGCTAATAGTTTATGGTGTTAGTGTGCAAAACTAGTGGAGCACCGACCAGACTGGGTACTTGATCGAAATTATAGGTTGCCGTCCATGTTCTCCGATACATGCATCCAAACCAGTTGCCAAGCAAGTAAAGGTTTTGGCATGGTCACATAAACGAATCAAGAGATTCTTTCTACTAGAGCTTCTCATTTTGTCATTGTTGGTTAGATTCTTCTGCAACTATATTCCAAATTAACCTGTATATACATGAGAATAAGATAGGTTTCATTTGAAGGTGACCGACCATATCTCTATAGACACCCTATGTAAAGATAGACAGTATTTGTACATAAAATTATCTATAATCGTCTCATTAAATTAGCTCTTAAAAATAGAATACGCGAGTATTCTCCACATCTACTAAACCTAAACTTATCATCCCATCATATACGAGTTACCTCTTTTTTTTCTTTTTCTTTTTTTCTCTTCCTCATTTCAGATCGGAAAATTAAAGAATCGAACGGCCCTATTGTTTTGGTGGAGAGAATAACCTTAACTAGCTTTTCAAGAAATTTCCAAACGAACAATCTCAACAAAATCTTATGTTCGAATTTCTAGACGAAGAGAAGTAGCAACTTTTTAATGTGGGACTTTACTTGCGTTTCTATCACTTTGTGCTAGTAAATATTGCAGGGTACTAAATTTATCTTACTCAGGTTAATTATTAGTAATGTCATTAACTCTTGGCAAGTAAAATCATTGTCACTCCTTCCTCAAATGAAAAATGTACTATTCAAGCTAACCCAACAAGACAGAACCCAATGTTAATTTGCTTGGGTAGTTTAAATGGAAGTTCTGGGCCTTCAAAATTTAAAATTAGCCCAATTCCAGTTTAATGAGTCCAGATTGTCCCAAAATTTGACTCGAACTTCCTGAGAAACCAGGCCCGACCTGCTTGTCTTGAAGTTCTGTCAAGCACTCGTATATCAATGAGCTTTTCTTGTCTTGGTCAATGATCAAATACGGTGGCCAAGTCTTGCTAATCCCAGTAATCCCTTGATTTCACACCACGCGCAACTAATGTTGTATTAACAATACCTACTTTTGCTTCACTCAAAGAGCAAAAAGTCGATCAAATCAATTAGAAATACTTACTTTTGCTTCAATTGTTTTTAATTGACACATGATGCATATGGTAATTACGAACAAACATGAAACATGAAACATGCAATACTAATATGCTATTATTCTATCACAACGAAGTTACCAAGCACTGTCGCATCAGTTCGTCTTTATAAACTGGCCACAACAGTTTATTGCTCACTCAGCATCTCCCATTTTTCACTCTAATCAGATGGCTTCCCTCATCTCAGATCTTCATTCCAGCGATCCCGAGATTCTGGTACGAAAGAATAATCGATTCGTGACGACGTTGACACTCAACAGGCCTCGGAAGTTGAATGCCCTCTCGGTTTCAATGCTGTCACGGCTGTCGGAGCTGTTCCTCCGTTGCGACAACGATCCCCATGTCAAGTTGGTCATTCTCAAAGCTACCGGCAAGACATTTTCACCGGGCGGCGACATTGCTTCTGTAGCTCAGCATCTCTACAATGGCAATGTGAGAGCTGCTTGCAGAAGTTTCGCAACTGCATACAGCTTAATGTACTTGGTGGCAACAAAGACTAGACCCCAGGTTTCATTTCTCAATGGAATGACCATGGGGACCGGCGCAGGTGTTTCTATACACGGTAGCTTTCGTGTCACGACGGAGAAGACGGTGTTTGCTATGCCGGAAGCAGCTATCGGAGGGTTTCCTGATGTTGGTTCCTCTTATTTCCTGTCTAGACTTCCTGGATTCTTTGGAGAGTATCTTGGTCTAACAGGTGCTAAATTGGATGGTCCTGAAATGCTTGCTTTGGGTCTAGCAACTCACTTTGTTCCCTCATCTAAATTGGCTTCGCTAGAAGAAGCCCTAGTGAGAACACTCGGTGCTTTACCTAATACAAGCTCTAGTGATGACCGGGCTTTTATTTCAGCTATTCTAGATGCATACTCGGAGCAGCCAGCTTTGAAAGCGAAGAGTGCTTACCACCGTATGGATGTCATCGACAAGTGCTTTTCTCAATCAACAGTGGAAGAAATTTTAAGTAGCCTTGAGAAGGAGTATGCTACATCAACCAACACAAGTGATCATCATGAATGGTTATCTTCATCGATTCAATCAATGAAAAGCGCATCGCCGATAAGTTTGAAGATTGCTCTGAGATCGATTCGAGGAGGAAGGAATCTGCAAGGAGTCGGTGAGTGCATTGTTCGCGAATATAGGATTATTTGTCATGTTTTGCGTGGGGAAATCAGCAAGGATTTCATGGAGGGTTGCAGAGCTATACTGTTGGACAAGGATAAGAACCCAAAGTGGGAGCCTTCTAGATTAGAGCTTGTCACTGACCATATGGTTAGCCACTACTTCTCTAGGTTGGATGATGACGAAGAATTAAAGCGCCCTCAAACATCAAAATTGTCTGTAACTCCCATTTCCAAGCTTTGATCGAGATCGAATAAGAAAATTATCTTATTAATTATAAGCATAAATCTATCGTCTAGAAGGATTAATTAAGTTCTTTCCAAATTAAGAAAGTTCTTAATCATCAAACCAGTGAAATTAGATTTTCAAAAGCAAGCAAGTTATAAAGAAAATATAAAGATGAACCTGACCAACAGGATATGAAATCTTAAGGTCATATTGAAATGCATTATATACAGAACGTGTACTTCCGGCGGCCGGACATGCCACCACTTCACGATTTTCAACGCAATGACATCGTCACACAAAGCTGCAGACGCCGCTGTTGCGGAGATCAAAACATCACTGTAGCCCAGTACCCTCTACCCTCCTCCCCTTTGTTGTGTTTCATCTCATGGAAACAGCAACAAAATTCTTTCTTTCTTTCTTTTCTTTTTTTTTTTTTTTTTTTTTAGATTGAACACTTCAGACAAGAAAACATGGGATGGGGACGTGAATTGAATTCAATTGATGGAGATATTTCTCTGTATACATTGGCAATTATGAACTGCTAGAAAAATAATGGAGATGAAGAGATTTGCATGTACATATCTTTTCGAGTTTATAAACATTTTGTTTCTCTTATCTTTTTCAATTTCAATAATGTGTTTGATCCCATAACGGAGACAAACCATGAGAAAAGCAGGCTTCAAGGGCAGTAGTTAGAAGACTGTTTTCACAAGCGAAAGGTTCAAAACATCCAAATGTACTTAAACCAACATATACAAACTGTTAGATTACACTTATCACACTATTCATATATATGTCCCAAATTAGACCATATTGCATGCTAAAGTTGCTTCAAAACTTCAACACAGAAGTTTAACACATAAATATCAAAGAGAACTACGTGTCTGTTACTCCGTTTCAAATCTTGGGTTTTCCCGACTCAAATAATTGGAGACTTGGGAGTTCAACCACGTACTACCTCATCCCACCGGCCGGTCATAGAAATTTGATTGAAGGCTTTGTCCTACGTATTATAATGCGTCTCTTTAATGCAAGTGGTTATAAACAAGCTCTACTAGAACATTGGAGAAGAAAAAAATTCCAGTACTTCAGGGATGGCAACCTTACTTAGTAAATTAGTAACGAAAGAGTGTCTCTTTCATTTCAATATATGATTCCACCACATATCACTACAACAATACGGAGCAAAACCACACAACCTTTTAAAAGTGTTGCATTTTCCCAAGGTTCTAAAAGTCGGCCTAGGCGGCCGATTAGTCGCCTCCTAGGCGCTAGGCGGCACCCAACCGAGGCGATTTTGGCATAATCGGCAGGCTGAAAGTTTGCATCCTAGGCAGCCTAGGCTGCGATTAGTCGTCCTAGGCGGCGATTAGTCGGCCTAGACGGCGCTGGGCGGTCGGTGGCTAGACATTTTTTTTGGCGATGTGGCGGTGAAGTGGGATTAAGGTTGCCGAAGTCAAAGATTGAAGCAGATCTCCCTTGTTCTCTTGACTCTCTCCTCTCCAAACCCTGACTATCCCTCTCTGTCGGTCTCTTCTCTATCCGACGACCATAATTTGCAGAGAAAGAGATGAAGAATAGACGAAGAGATCGATATCGATCTACATGAATAGAGAAGAACATAAACTTAACTTTGAAAACAAAGAGACGAGAGAGAAAGTTAACTCTTCTGAATTAATATTTCTCTACAAACAATGAGATAGGAGAGATAAACGGCTGCAAATTAGGTTTGATCAGGAGGTGGGGAACTTAAGATTAAAAAAATGAGGATTAATTTTAGTTTACCCCCTTGAGGTTTGGGGTTGATATCGTTTCACCCCCCATACTTTTAATTTTGAAAATTTACCCCCTAAAGTTTCTAATTTTCATAAATCATGCACAATTGCTGAAATTCCATTTAATTTAGACGTTGATTTTCACTTCATAACTCACTAAAAACGTTAAAATAGTCATATAACAATAAATCGTCTTTTAGAACTTTTTTTTCTAAGATTTCACGTTAGCATTTAACCTCTAAATTGGACGGAATTTTAGTAATTGAGTCTGATTTATGAAAATTAGAAACTTTAGGGGGTAAATTTTTTAAATTAAAATTATGGGAGGTGAAACGATGTCAACTTCAAACCTTAGGGAGTAAATTGAAATTAATTCAAAAAATAAAAAAGAAGAAAGGCTGGACTCATTCTATTTCAAGTGTCAAACACGTGGTTGGTAGATGATGTAACTCCACCAACTCTTATTTTTGTTGAATATTAATTGTTTTATAAATAATAAATACTATTAAGCCACCAAGAAATAATAAATAGTTAATTATAGGACTTCTGATGTTGTTAATTCATTTATTTTATGTTATAATTTAATTTAAAAATATAAAAATAGAAAACCTACTAGTCTCGACTAGTCCTCTAGGAGTTAGTTCCCGGCCTTCCACCCGACTAACGCCTAGCGACTTTTATAACCTTGGATTAATACATATTTTAATTGTATTTATATAATTATTTATTATTAAAAAAATAAAATAAATACAAAAATACAAATCCAATTAATCCCCGAAAAAATGTCACACATGTGTGAATTGCAACACCCCTAAAAGCCACACACATTTACTCTATTGTTGTATATACTTAATATTCCTGATTAAAGCAGGGTAGAAAATTGACTTTATTATGCAAAGATTAAAGCAAAAGATGATGCGAAATAATTACAGAGACCAAAATCATAGTTTGGCTCTATTAATTTTATATCACCATGCAAATAGATAAAAAAAAATTTTAAAGATCACCATAATAATAAGCATTCTGTAGCACTGAGACTTCGATGATGCTGGGAATGTGATTCAGATAACATGCACTTACTTGCTTTGATACTGGATTAGCGATCAGTCTTGTCTAGGAATAAGACCTTTTCCTGCCATTATTCTTCAGATAATCAACAAATGCACCAAGGTAGTGGTCATGCTGCAGCTTCTCATCTCCAAAAAAAACTAGCAGCTTTCCTTGCATTGATTCTCAGCTGCTCTCCTTCCTCTTCCACCATTGCCAGCCTCAGCGTTTTCGATATGTCATCCCCAGTAAACGACCCATCTTCGTTGCGTTCCACTTCGGCAGCCAGACCCTTCTCCACCAGAAGCCTTGCATTCAGAGGCTGATCAATAATGAAGGGTAACACAACAAGGCAGTGCCCAAATTGCAGAGTTTCAATCACAGAACCCCATCCAGCGTGAAACAGAGAGCCCCCAACTGATGGATGCCCCAGGATTTCGATTTGTGGCACCCATCCCAAGCAAACAAGGCCTTTCTTTGATGTTCTGTCAATAAAACCTAGAGGTAGAGCCTCAGCATCAGTACTAGCCCAACTGGGCTTTCTGAGTGCCCAGAGAAATGGCAACTCTGAAAGCTCCAGACCATGAGCTATCCCATACACTTGCTCCTTGCTCAGCTTACACTCACTCCCAAACCCTACAAACACAACTGACCTGGGTTTCTGTTTATCAAGCCAATCAAATGTCACATCATTATTCCCCGACTCCCTTTTTGAATTCTTTGGAGGTAGCAGACCTGTGGGAATCACTGGTTTTCCGGTGAGTTTCGCATGCAACTCCAAGTACTCTCTTTCAATCTCATTGCAACTACGAACAGCTAGTACTTGACATCCTGCCACAATCTTGGCAAACCTTGCAGCATCAGATATCCCAGAACGATTCACAGTATAAACGCCTGCATGCCAACGGACTGCCTCAAATCCCTTGAGTGCTACCAAAGACGGAAAAGGAACCCACTCCGGTGGGGAGGTGAAGACTTCCGGTGACGGCGGAGCATTAAAGAGATATTCCGGTGAACCACAGAAGACGTTATTAGCAGCAGAGAAAGGAGAGAAGTAGGCAAGAGGAACACCGTACTCTTTGGACACGTCAACCGCCCAGTGAGCAGCGAAGTCGCTGATGATCCAATCTGGTACTTGATCAGCAATGAACTGCTTAAAGGGTTGTTTTAGAAGATCAAATGCAACCTTCAAGTCGTCCATCTTCTCGAAAGGTATGTCCACCGTGGCCTCGGCGCCTTCGAGCCGATCAGCATCCCAAGCTGGCAAAGGAAAGGGCACCATTGTTATGAGAGACTGTAACTCAGGTGGGATTTTGGGGAGCCTTTGGATGTTTTTGGGGGTAGATATGAAGGAGACATGAATGTTGGCTTTTGCTAAGGCTTTGGAGAGTTCAACCAAAGGGATTATATGGCCAAAGGCAGACCATGGAAGAATCACAACATGGAGTTCTCTTGCCATTTCTGGAGGATTGGGAGTTGTATGTTAAGGTAGCCTCGAACTATATAATTGAGTCAAAGAAGCGGTGATGTTTTAGACCGGTGCAATTTATTGTCTGCACATATTGGTAGATGAAGAAGCCCCACCTGTCTACCTCATCAGTGCTTGACCTGCTGATACGTGTTTCCTATTTCTGCCCGATTTGAATTTTGGTAAACTGATTCCCACTTTCCCAGGCATGGGATTTTGTGAGCTTAGATTAGAAAACGACACAGAAGGAAAGAAAATCAACAAATGTTAGCAGCACTATAAGAAAGTCATTCTTCACTTTGTGTGAAAATGATTGATAATGCCATGGACCAGAGAGTATAGAATGATGTTCTACGAGTACCAAAGCTACGCGTATGGAAACAAAATGAAATTCTAGTGGACAGATTTGGAATTTATTCCAATTTCAGCTAACTTTCATCTGACAAAACAAAACCAGCACTAATGATTGCATTAGTATCTTCGCCAAGCAAAATTGCTGCACTAATTTCCAATTTTCCACCATGATCCTTTGCTAGTTGCTAAGACGGAGAAGGAAAAGAGCAAGGCAATACATATCTACCAATCTTTGCTTTACCTACTTTCCAAATCATTTATCATATATGTTTGATGACGATGCCCCATTGAGTATGGACTTTAGGTTCTCAATTAGCTAAATTTATTCAAAATAATCTTAGATATATTGCAATAGAATAATCTGAAGTATAGAGTAGTGCTAAACAATCAAACAATGTGTCGACTTAGTGTTAACTGTTAAGCTTAAGCATAGTGCGTCACAATGGTGCCGTTGAGGCTTTAATCATGTTCTTCAGCATGTTGACCCAATCGGCCAATCCTAATTGTAAAGGGTAGTGCTTTGTACAGGGGAAACAAATGAAATCCTCTGTGCTATTATGTAACTGCGTTTATCTCACTCCTAAACCCTACAAACACAACTGACTTGGGTTTTTGCTTGTCAAGCCAATCAAACATCACATTCCATTCAAACCCTTCATCACTGATTTCCCCACTTTGCACTTTTTTCAAGCTGATCAGGAGGAAGCAAACCTATGGGAATCACAAGCTTTCCTGTAATTTTCTTGTACTCTTCTATGTACTCTTCTTCAATCTCATTGCAGCTACCAATAGCTAAAACTTACTTGCTGAAACAATCTTGGCAAGCCTTGAACAAGGAAAAGTAACTAGTGATATGACAACGATATTTCGGGTTCTCTTATAAAAGATAGTAACTCTTGTGGGATATCCGAATGATCAAGTGAAAAGGTATAGGTAATTTTTTTACCCCTGGACAAGTAATTGTCTGCACATAATGGATTGAAGTGTATGGGAACAAACTGGAATTCTTCAGGACATTTTCCAAAATTTTAAACTTAGTACCAGCTACCATATAGCAAAAATAAATGCCACCCAAGTTTTCTGTAACAAAAAGAGCCAGCATTAATTTCCACCAATGATCCAATTTAGCACCCTTGCTATATGCTAAGACAAACAAAATCATGACAAACTGGTAAGTATGCAGCAACTCGCATTCACTAAAAACTGTTCTCTGTATGGTTAGCAGTAGGGAAATATACATTCAAAGAGACAGCGAAATGCAGAGTTCCAACTTGTAATTTGCGCGACTATAGAGTGGTCATATCATTATATATAGGTGCTGCCCAGCTTGGCACCATGCCCCTTGATTATCTTGACTGACCGCAAAAGAATATCTTCTTCTGTAGAGACTAACTCATCCTTGCTCTGCAATTACAAAATGATCATTAAAGCAGATTCTAAAGTAGTAGCTATAATAAGAATACTGGATGTACCAGGGACACAGGGATTTACCATATGTTTGAGGTTACATCCAAGAGTCAATTCTCCAAATGTGCTCTCTAAACGAGAAAGGAAACAGTAAGGCACTTCCTTTCCCAGGAAAACCTTCGGGTGTGATCTCAGCATGTTTTTTATATCAACTGATATCTGGGGAACCTTATCCAACTCATCATTGATTTGCAGGGGAATTCTGGTGACCATGCCACGCCATTGAGCACGTGACTTGTTCACAATCACCTATAATTTTACAGAAAATATTCTTAGATATATAGTAAGTAAACCATATGAAGTATCAAACAATCAAGCCATTGTCTTAATAACAAGCCATGCCCAGGTTCTACGTGTAGGATATAGCTAGGTGATTTAAGCATGGTTGATGGTTTTTTAGATATTAGGTGTCTTGGAGCACATTTGTAATTGTTGCTTACTAAAGCACATGATGAGTATCAGAAGCCAGAAGGAACAGAAGAAAGAAGTGAAAAAGAGAAAAATACTTACTTGACTAGAAAATAGTGAATTGGGAACTATCACTGGAAACTTCTCGGCATTCAGTAAGGAAGTAGTTGTAAGTCCCATTTCCACCACTTGACCTTCTATGGTTCCAGCCTGCACAATATGAAAGACTAATAACATTGTGAAGAAAATATGTACGATAACCAGCGAGTAGATTTTGATATATGACTTGACTAATAAATAAGACAATGATCAACAATTTCACGTCTTCTTAGGAAGTTATAAACACTGACGGTAACATTATTGGCTGAATAGAAATCTGACATATATATTAGATCTTCATTTCTTGAATGGCTGACTAATATGAAACAAGTGTATTCAGTTTTAGGTTGAGATTATTGTATAACGTCAATAAATAAGGGTTGCCTCTAAGATGCACAATACTTTGATTGATTTATGAGGATAATTGTAGAACAGTCAACAAATAAAGAAAGTGAACTTTGGAACTCCACTTTGGGTGTTCAAGGATGGATGTGACTTGAGCAGACATCAAGATACAGTATAAAACCTTAATGTTTCTCTTATCTCACTGCGGTAATGCAATAAAATAGATCACTCATGGCACATTCTCTTACTAGAATCACAAGAAACCTATGCTTAAGAAACATTTTGCCAATCAAATAGAATGGATGGGACTACCTAAAATGCACCAACAAACACATTGCATGAATGCATAGCAACATACCTTTATTGTATCACCTAGTGAAAAGGGCTTCGTAAATTGCATGGATAAACCACTCAGCACATTACCAAGGACGTCTCTGGCAGCAAAAGCAGTAGCAACTCCTGTGTAAAACAAGCAGAGCAGAAATGTCAGATCTTAATAAGATCAGGTTTTGGATATTATTTGACGGTATACATTGGATAAAAGATAAATCCCAAGAAAACCAACCGAACAAAGGAATTTTAGGTGTAACATAATCAAGAGATAAAACCTTCAGGTGTAATTATAGAAATCAATAACAATCTTTACATAATGTAAAAATAAGCAATAGAATAAAAGTTAATTTGCAAACATTTCTAAGTCATGAATAAAAAAGGTAGAGTGTGTAGCCATCCTTACCTCCTATGCCTCCAACAGTCATAATAGATTGCACAGCCACCCCACATGCCTCAGCTAAAGCCATTATCCCAATCATAAAAAGACCAACAGATGAAATTTTGTCTAGAGCTAACAACCTCTCTCGATCAAGACTGCTGGGCAGACTTTTATTTGCTAACGCACGAGTGAACACATTGGTCTTCCACCGATAGAGAAACCAAACAAATGAAAGGATAACTGCACCACTCCAAGCTGGTGCAAGATATTGAGCAGCTATAGCAGTTGGTGCAACCATTGTGCCACTGCAAATCAAAGTTCATAGTTGTTTAATAGAGTGAAAACAAAACAATGCATATATGTGAGCAAAACTAGGATTAAGGAAAACTGAGAACTTAGAACCACTAACATTTGTGAAAATGCCATAAAAGTAAAAAGGTATCTCACTGGATCCTCCAAAGCACCCCAAAAACTTTTCTCATATGGAACTTGCTCCTCAGATGGGCTTTGAGATAGCAAAGCATTGCGGCCTTGATTGGCATACTTGTGAAACCTCCGGAAAAGCCTAGGCATCACTACCCAAGCAAATACAGTACCTGCCAAAGTATAACCAACTGGAGCAACCACATTTCTAAGATGTGGATATGTATCCAACAACTGCTGAACATATGGGGACATTTCACCAGATGCTTCCTTAGCCTTTTGCCCAGTATAAGTCGCTGCGTCCACTGCATTCTGCACGAATTCCTTAACCTTATCAACCAAATCACTTCCACCAACAGCGCTATTACCAACATCCACTTCACCGCCACTGGAAGCAGCCGGAACTCCAGGTTGCCCACCTTTATCAGCATTGCTACCAAAAAGTGATGAGTATGAACGGCAATCCAGAACTGGGCTTACCGAAACAGGAGCAAAAGCAAACCTACTATGTGAACTGGATAATGTCGATGAAAATGCTGAAATCGGTTTGGTTCTGTAACTTCGTGCATTGACAAGTGATCCAGAACCCATTGCTCCAAACTGAGTATTCGCAAAATCTTTGCTAGACTGTGTTTCCTTAGTATGGTATCCACGACTCACAAAAGCATACGATGGTCTAACAAGAACTGGATCAGCATAGTTCACACATTTCCCATAAGAACTATACGACTGACACGACATTGTGTTGGAAGACTTGCAGAGTGACTTCAATATCAAAAGCCTCCGTCCAGCCATTAGATAGATATAGTGTTCCTACACGCTCAACAGGACCTGGGTAAAAACCAAAAACTTGTTCATGCTATCTTAATCTGCAAATTTGCAATATAATTGTATATATGAATCCAAATACCACAACCCAATATGTAGAGTGATCAATAGCACAAATCAGCTATAACAATGCAAACAATTCATGCATACATACATAAACCCTAAACCCTGTTTGGATCAAGATACAAGCTTTCATTCAAATTCGTCTCAAAGATTCAAACCCATCACTACAATAAAGCATTAACCTTTGGAAATTTAACAAATAAAGCTAGAATTAACCTTCAAGATTCGTAATTTAGTTTCTGGGTCTGGTTATTTTAGTTGAATTTTTTTTACTGGGTGATCAAATTAGAGCGAATGGAGAGAGCGACTGACCTGGGGTGGCTGATTGAGGAGGTCTGCATGAAGATTCAGAGAGACCCAGAAGTAGAAGAGCGAGGTTGGTTACTTTGCTTGCGGAAGAAGACAAGGCTGAGAGTCCTGGGTTGGGTCTGAAAGAGACGCAATTTTGGAGACCAAGTCTTTGATGGGTCCGTGATTATCAGGGCTTGCAATTTAGTATGATGATCGGACGGTGGGTAGATGTGCTAAAAAGGCAGGGTCTATGTGGACCTACTTCCTTCTTAGTATGATCATCACACATCTCGACACGTCAATCGTCGGTTCCGGTGATACTATCCGGTCAACTCAGGTGAACCGATCATTTATTTCAAGCTACAATTCGATATTTGTTATGCGAAAGTCATAATAAAGTTGAAAGTTTAATTAGTTGACACTAATATCCGCTTAATTTCGTGAGTTTTATAGTTTTAACAATATATATCTATCGTATATATTCACAACTCTACCCCTCTTTCCCTCTTCCTCTATTTCTTTCCACTTAAATGGTTCAATGGTTAGTTCAAAAAATAAAATAAAAAACTAAACAAAAATAAGAAAGAAAAACCCTAGCAGTCGCTTCTAGTTTCTTCCATCAAAACTACACGCCCATACTGCCCAGTCCGACAGCTCGCATTCGCGGCGGCGGCGTCGAACGGGCCGAATGGGACTTGTGTCCCTATATAGAGAGGCTCGCAGACGACCAAGATGTTGGCTCGAGGTCGTGGCCGGAAGTGGAGTTTGCCTGGTGGTGATTGCCGTGAAGTTTCCATCGTCGAGTTCTACTGTGCTCAAATTGGATTGGTTCGATCCAATTAGGTTGTGGTAGTTTGGTTTCAATCTAGGAGAGGAGGCGCGCTTTGTCGGCCTGTGGTGGCTCTGAGGTCAGTGGTGGAACAACGGGGAAGATGCAGAAGAGATAGATGGCAGCGTTGTGGATCTTGCAACCCACAACTGGGCTTGGACTTCTTGTTTGGCCTTGGTGGGCTTGGAGTTGGGTTTGTTCCCTCACACTCTTGGGCTTACCAAAAGCTGGGCTGGTTGTTTAGGATTGGTACGTTGAGAAATTTGTCCGAATAGTATACGAATCCCGACCTAGGATTGGTACATATAGCCATTAAGATGACCAATTTACTCTTAAGTTCTCTTTTTTCTTAGTTTTTTTATTTGTTTTTATATTCCATAAATATTAGAAGAGGTTTTGGAATTTGATGATTTTGGTTGGCCTTTATAAACTTAAAGAAGATTGAAGAGGCTAGGGGAAACATACAGAAGTTCAATCCTTATTGTTTCCGCTGACACTCAAGGATCTTGTTGTTGTCGTTGTCGTTGACATTCAATTAATGATGATTGAGATGAAAAACTAATTATTAGCAAGGAGAAAATGACGATGAATTTTTTCTCTACGTTCCTAAAAATATTGTTTCCGCTGACACTCAAGGATCTTGTTGTTGCCGTTGACATTCAATGATGATTGGGATGAAAACTAATTATTAGCAAGGAGAAAATGACGATGAATTTTTTCTTACGTTCCTAAAAATATAAAAAGCCAAAAAAAGAAACTGGGATATGAAAACAAAGAAGAAAAAC
>NC_020497.1:4616860-4619543 GCF_000184155.1 Fragaria vesca subsp. vesca
TATATATATATATATATATATTATATATATATATATATATCAATCTTAAGTCGGGATGGAAACATGAGATATCAATCTGATATTTTTAAAACTTGATATACTAAAGTTTATATGGAGCAAAGTTTGATATATATATATATATATATCCAGGAGAATTTCTCTTCTAAGTTATTAGTTCTTGGCTAATGACAATAATTGTCCTAGTGTTCTAAGATGCCAAACTCCTTTTATTAGGAACCTAATTAAGCACATATGCTCTCTAAGTATTAGGTACTTAGTTTTATGCCTAATTTTTATGCTAGATTTCATAGTTTTAATTAGGCTTATTTATTTTTCTGAATAGATGAGCCTAATGTACAAATAAGGTGGTGTCAAGTCCTCTAACTTGCCCTTAATGGTAAGGGAATGTATGTAATCATGTCCTCTTGACATTTGAAATTTAAGTAATTATCATTATTATTCAAAAAAAAAAAAAGTCAAAAAAGAGCATCGAGTCTTATCACTGGAATGTTGCTGATGTGGAACATCTATGTCATGCGTTCAAACACTGATTTTGTTTAATGTAATAGTTAATTATAAACATGACTATAGAAAAACTGTAATGTTTTAACTTTTAAGTCTTTAATATATCGTGATCAATCCAAAAAAAAGACATAAAAAGAAAAAGCCAAAACTTTTAAGTCAGGCACATGGATTTGATAGTGAAAAATATCGGCAGCCACTTAATAATATATTTTCCTTTTTCAGTTAATATATATACGGCCAGCAATCCCCAGCATATATGCAGAAAAATTGTTACCTTTTCCATAAAAACAGAGAAGCTAGCCTCCAGCTCCAGCTAGAAAACCATGACACTGATTAAGACCTATATAAATTGGCAATTAATTAAATTTTATATAAAAGCACTGGAAGTTTTAAGTGGCCAGATTATTAGCGAGTCTTTGTGATTTCTTTCAACACTTGTTCTTCTGAGGGACTATCCAACTTTCTCAGCAAAACCTGTCAAGGCTTTCGGGGTCTCAAAACTATTCGACCTCTCGCTCATTTCTCTATATTCTTATCTTGGCAACCAGACAAAACTCCATGAAAGACAAGCCAAAAGACCCAGCTGAAAGCCTCTACTCAACATGGACCTCCACAAAGGTTTTAATATGCTTCCTCCTCTTGATCTCTTTCAGCTACATCTGCTACTCTCTGAAACTTCTCCACCCATATATATGTACCCAACAATCTCAATTCCCCCATTTACAATCCCACTCTTTCGTACCCCAACCTAATACAATCCCACCAAGCCAAGAACCCAAGACAAACATCTCCCACATCGTTTTTGGCATTGCAGCCTCAGCCAATCTCTGGCCTCACAGAAAGAACTACATCAAGCTATGGTGGAGACCAGACCAAATGAGAGGCCATGTTTGGCTAGACCAACCCGTAAAAACAGAATCCAATGACACCCTTTTACCGCCGTTCAAAATCTCAGGTGACACTACCGGCTTCAAGTACACTAACCCAAAGCGTCGCCGCTCGGCTATAAGAATCTCCCGGATTGTTTCCGAGAGTTTCAGGCTGGGGATGGAGAATGTGAGGTGGTTTGTGTTGGGGGACGACGACACCGTTTTCGTGGCCGAGAATCTGGTCAGGGTTTTGCAGAAGTATGATCATAACCAGTTTTACTATATCGGAGGAACGTCGGAGAGTCACTTACAGAACATAAGGTTTTCGTATAATATGGCTTATGGTGGAGGTGGGATTGCTATAAGTTACCCTCTAGCAAAAACACTAGAGAAAATGCAGGACAGGTGTATTCAGAGGTACCCTGATTTGTACGGCTCCGATGATCGACTTCAGGCTTGTATGGCTGAGATTGGTGTTCCTCTAACCAAAGAAAAAGGGTTTCACCAGGTTAGTCTCCATGTACCACCATGCATATTTGATCTGCTTAATCTACTCGATCAATAGTATTTTCTTAGTATAGCTTTACGAATTCACTTTTCTTTTTCTAAAGAAGATTTAGAAATTCAGTTTCGTGTTTTTCTTCCAATCTTTCATTTTGGAGGTTAAATCTTCGTATCAGTTCAGTAAAAGGCAAAACAAACTCATAGATTACATATACGAAAAATACCGGCCATTTATTATTTGATTTCGGTGTTAATTTCTATTTAGATCATCTTTCTAATGCACATACTTTCCTTACTTGGCCAGCGTTCTTAAGCCTAGTTAATCAATTGTCAATAAACTTCACAATCGGTAGTGTTCTTCTTTAGTTCTTTTTGGTGAAAATAGTTGCATTTAATCTAAGAAAGAGAACATTTGTGGGATGATTATTAGTAGCATCTTATTAACATTTAGGAGATTCAAACAAACAAAAAAGCATTTAGGGAAGAATAATATAGACCATAGTAAGTCGTATCTTATAAATATACCAAGTAAAAAGACTTAAAACCACCACAAATT
Source organism: Fragaria vesca subsp. vesca (assembly GCF_000184155.1). NCBI lineage: Eukaryota > Viridiplantae > Streptophyta > Magnoliopsida > Rosales > Rosaceae > Fragaria > Fragaria vesca. The sequence continues at coordinate 4,619,315 of NC_020497.1, forward strand.
TTCTAATAGAATTAGTTAGATTTGGTGGTGGTGTTGGTGACCTAGTATATGCTTGATTACCACCGTCCAATCTTTGTATGATTGACTATGCTATATTTTTTGTGTTGTCTTTATATGATTCCAACGAACACATTGACTCCTTAACCTAAGCCTTTGGATCGGAAAACTTCTAAGACGACAATCCAATTCCAATTGATTCTACGCTTTACTTTCAATCTCTCTCTCTCTC
>NC_020497.1:4619563-4629681 GCF_000184155.1 Fragaria vesca subsp. vesca
CTCTCTCTCTCTCTCTCTCTCTCTCTCTCTCTCTCTCTCTCTCTCTCTCTCTCTCTCTGTTTTTTTTAGGTACATACTTTCAAAGTTTCAATCTCCTTGAATTTCATTTCATGTTCTTGTCAAGTTTTTCATGAAACCCATCACAATGTGTGGTGAAAGGAATCACATGAATTGACCATATTTAGTGCAGTGGAGTCATTGTCAATAGGGTGGGTGACACTCATTTTCGCTACTATAGTATTGGGAACCTTTAGTCTTGCTTTAGTGCTTATAGTTCTTCAAAAATTTCATTACGTTTTTTTTTTTATTGGAAATTTTTTAGTGCTTATAGTTAGGCGCATTGTTAGGCACATTGTTTAATTTTCTCAAGTCCATAACAATTCTCCTCTTCGATTGTGGAATTAATCAGTTTGATGTATACGGGAGCTTGTTCGGCCTCCTAGCAGCTCATCCAGTCGCACCCCTAGTGTCACTACACCACCTAGATGTGGTTGAACCCATCTTCCCCAACATGGACAGGATCCATGCCCTCCAACGGCTCGAGCTCTCAATAAAGCTCGACTCGGCAGGGCTCGCGCAACAATCCATTTGCTACGACATCAACCGGTCCTGGACCGTATCTGTTTCATGGGGCTACGCAGTTCAAATATTTCGAGGTATTTCCTCGGCTCGAGAAATCGAACTGCCGCCCAGGACCTTCCTCAACTGGTACAAGAAAGCTGATCATACTTCCTACCCGTTCAATACGGCCCCCGTCAGTAGGCATGCATGTCAAGAACCGTTTGTGTATTACTTGTCTAATGCTATCTACAATAGAAGTACAAATCAAACAACTACAGAGTATCTTCGACATCAAACACGAATGCCAGAATGCAATTGGAAGTTGGCAAATCCCTCTCGGATTCACAAAGTGCTCGTTCTTAAATCCTCCGACCCGCATTTATGGGACAAGGTATGAAATCGAAAGAGAAATACTTGCATAAGTTATTATTGGCGTGTATATAACTTCTTCATAATCGATCATTGGTGTGGTGTGAGTCTGTTGGTTACTAACAGAGTTTTGGTTGCCATTGACAGTCGCCGAGGAGAAACTGTTGCAGGGTATCCCGACCAAATAGGAAGAAGAATGGAACCATGGTCATTGAAGTAGGAGAATGCCATGAAGATGAAGTGGTCGAAGTGTCGTAAATTACCTACTTGCGAAACCCCCTTTCAGCTACAATTTGAAAGGAAAAACTAGCTATCTATCTACGGGTTTTTTTTTTTTTTCTACTTTTACTTGTCTGTTGAATGAAGAAAAAAAAGAGTTTTACCATACACCAGTTTTGCACAAATTACAAATATGTGCTTAAACTTTATAGAATACAAAGGGAAGGAGTAGATGAACTTGTATACCTTTATGTGATGAAAGTAAAAGTGCTTTCACATGTTCGATTAATTTCTTGAAATCAAAAACTTTAATAATTTGGATTTAGTAGACTTTTCTAAATCTTCATGCTAGTATATAGGTTAAGAATCTCCTCCTAACAAAAACTGCATGTAACTATCTTCCCCATGCTAGAAATATACGTGGAAATGTTAAATGTCGATCAAGAACTTAGCTAGCTAATAATGAAGTACGTAGTAAACATACTTTGAGGTTTTGAACAAAATAGATGTACTATTGTGAAGAACAATACTTGAAATCTTTCTGAAACAAAATCATATCATGATTGATTAGGAGTCTTTCAAACCTGAATAAATCAATTAACCAAGAATTGATCGAAAGGAAAGGCGCCTACGGTGACCGTGGCAAGTTGGAATTTGATCACTAGCCTATAACGCTCACATAATTGGATCAAATTACAACAAAACGTTTTTTGCCGTGTAATCTTACACACATATAAGTCATAATCCTCCAAACACAATTACTTTGACAGATTTATATCAGACTGAATTTTACTCTGCCTGACTTACCATATGTACGTGTGCGTCCAGACTCTCTATTATTTACATATTTTTACCGATATAAATTATAATCTTAACTGTTTAAAAATTGAATTAGCCAAATAAAGATCAACTCGATATGTAAAAAATCAATGTGAACAAAATTTGTTTGGTCAGTCGAATGTATCAAACAAATAGACAATTCTTGTGAAAGGCATCAGTCTCATGATCAGCCGTCCATTTGTTTAATAAATTCAACTGACCAAAGGAATTTTATTTACATTGATTCTTTGAAAAAGTTATTAGCTAATTTAACTTTTAAACGGTTAAGATTATGATTTACATTAACAAAATTATGTAAACAAGAAAGTACGGATGCACACTTACATACTAGTCTGAACGCGAGTTATTTTCCTGAAAAAAAAAAAAGACCCATAACTCATAACAAACCTGAAAGGGACCTATTCCTTATTTTAAATCCCTACAAAATTAGTAAAACAAATTATTTTCTTAGAAATGTGAATAACATGACGCAAGAACTGTTAATTGAATGGACCGCTCTCTATGTCATGCCACGTGGAGAACACGTGTGGGTCATTTAAATTCTCTTTGCATGGAGACAATTTCGAAAATTGAAAAGAAAAGTCCGGATTTGAAAAAGCTTTATATTCCTAATATTCCTCATCAAAAATCTCATTCAACCACATGGCAGCCTATCTGAATCATGGAAATTACAACATTACCCTTGCATTAATTAAACTTAAAACAATTAACACACTCACTAGCCGACTCACACTCACACGCTTTCAAAGCTCTCTCTAACTCTGTCGTGAATAGTAGGGGAGGCACTATCCTCACCCTCCACAAAACACGACGCTGTGTACAACACAAAATTTTACCGGATTGGTAACCCTAACAACAACATTAGCACACTTTTGATACATTGTTGTTATTCTTGAGCTTTTACATTGATTATGGACATCAAGGATCGAGCCTTCACCGGCCTCCTCATCCTCCTCGGGCAGCCTTCTTCGTCGCTCCCATCCTCGTCGTCAAAGTCGTCTTCCATATAGTCCAATTGACCCCCATTACCAACGTCGTGAGGTGAAGAAGGTTGGGGATCGGTGTTAACACTACTACTACTAGCAGAAGCTGCTACATTTGCAGCTGCTGCCTCAACATTATTAGCCTCCTCGTTCTCTTCATCCTCCTCCTCCCCCACCTGGCCTTTCTTGCCTCTCTTTCGGCCCCATTTGGGGCCGAATCCCGAATAGTAGTAGAATTCATAAGGGTTCGCGGCGTTCGGCCCCTTCTTCACCGCCTTGGGCCGACCACGGCGGGTTCCGGCTAGCGTCTTGGCCTGGACCGTCGTGTCCTTTTTCGAACCCACGAAATTGGAGGGAAGAATATTGCCATTGCTATTAACGTTGTTGTTACCAGCGGACGATCTTCGGAGATGGTGATCACAAAATAAGAAACCTTCTTTCGCTTCCTTCTTGCATTGCCAGCTCCTGCCGTCGGTCCTTTGACACCTGGCAAATACTTTCTCGACGTTATCGGACACATCGCCGGCCGCCACCTCTGCCTTGTCGATATCCATCGGCGACGCAACGCTGCGTTTTATATTAACCCACAACGTTTCAAGCGATACTCCACATTCGACCGCGATAATTCGAATAATATTACAAACGATAGCAAAATAATACGACGACAGAAACTGAAAACCCTAATACTTGACATACAGCAGTGAAATTGGAGAAGGAAATTCGAATCTGAAGAATAGAGAAGCCGGGTTACCTCTCGACAGCTGCAATAGAATCCCCCAAGCTCCCATTTCCGATAAAACCCTCCCCACCTTGGAACTACAACGAAACAAAGCAAACAAAAAACCCAGCAAACAAGCATCAGAAATGAGGCAGACCCATTAACCTAATCCACTACAGGGAGCTGAACACTCGATTGAACCCCTCAAATTTTAGGGTTTACGACGAACCCTAATGTCGATAAATGAATAGAGGAAAAACCCTAGTGGCGGAAATGCAGACGGAGCAAATAAAATTCAAGAATAGATAGCAGCGGCGAGCTGGGCCACCGCAGATCTGCTGAGAAATTAGAAATTCGAAGACAGAAGAAGAAGAAGGTGGGAGACTGACCTGGAGCGCCGACGACGAGCAGTCGAGGTCGAAAGGGCATGAGCTGGAATCCCATGGGGACTGGTTCAGCTTGCAGATATGGGGCTGCAGATCCTCGGGAGCTACGTCGGGGAAGAACTGGAGCGGCGAGACCTTCAAGTTCTTGCGGATCCTGACCATGTCTAGCTTTGGATAATTAAATAGAATCGGATAGAATCGATTGAGTGAGATTGGGTCTGGAAAAGATAGGAGCAGAAATGGTGTGGTGAGATTCTGGGTTTTGTGGGGGGTTTTCTGGCCGAGCTTGTCGTGGGTTTTGCTGTCTGGGAAAGGAGAGGGGTAGAGAGAGAGAAGAGAGGAGGGGGAGGTTGGGTTTGCAGATCTCGCAGAACTCGATAGATATATATTTTCAGGGCTTTTTTTTTTTTTGTAAATTACTTTTCTGTAGCTTTCTCGGCCCTTCGTATATGTTTTCAATTTGGGATTATTTGGACGATTTTGTCCTCGTGGTTTTGGTTATTCACATGGGGTTTGGTATCCTGGAGAGATAGCTGCCTCAAATGATAGTTGTCCAAACCAAATAATGGTATTTAATGCGCGCACGCCCCCAGATTAAAAACTAAGTGAGAAGTACGGTGACAAAAAGATTAAGGCTAGTTCAGTCATTTTTAGTATTTTACAAAAAAAAATTCATCTTTCATTGTCATCATTCACAATTTGTGTAAAGGCATGTACTTACTAACAAGATAAATTGTACGAACAAAATATTAGCTTCTTTAGATCGTATATATACTATCTTCTGTAAATAAAGGATCGGTTATAATGTTTATGAAAATCATACACTCTTAATTATCATTCGTAATGTTTTTCCAACAAACACGAAAGATAAGACGAAAATGTAGTACAAAAGGATATGTGGTAGAAAAAAATAGAATATCAAATGCACACAGTAAAATCTGATGACTCGTACTTCATTTCAAAACACTAATTTTTTTTTACTGTTTATTATAGACCAGTAAGTCTTCCGCACTCTCGATTTGACGGTTTGTATTTTAAAATCAAAACTTTAGAAGAATTCGTTAAAATAAAAATATTTTCTTTCGACGCTAGTTACGACACGTACGCTGACATAAGAAGAATATCTTTAGCGTTAAATTATTACATCGGAGGATATATTAATTACTATATTGTAGAATGCTAACGAGCATAAGCTAGTTTTTTTTTTTTTGGAGGAGAAAGAGTATAAGCTAGGTTATGTAATAGTAATACGATAATTTGGACGTAAATCACAACCCGTTAAAAGTAAAAGTGGGGTTGAGCTATGGTGAACTAGCAATGGCGGGTCAAATTTAGGGAGGGTAAAAATGGTGGGCTGTATGCCGTTAGAGCAGCAAGTGGCAAACACACTTTTAACCCCACAGGGCAACATGAAAAGTGTTGTGTTGAGTGTGCTCTCTCTGAGCTTTAAGTCAGCAAATAGACGGCTGCGATGTGACCAGATTGATGACGTGGCAGAGCATCGATACCAGCATTTTCGTTTTCTAACAGAGCGGTAATTATAGGCATGGTCAAAGTATCGTTGTTGTAAAATTAGTGGATAAGACGTCGCTGTCCATAAATCGATTTGCAAGACGTACTAATTTGTTTCGAGTTTTAATAGGAACAAAACAAAAACTGCTGCATCATATTTTGGAGATGTGCCCTATAATTGGTAATTTGGTACAAAAACTTGAAGATGGTAATTCATGAATTTATTTGTATCTCATTTACCTTTATAATATGCGTATTACGTTGTTGAATCATCTTGGCTCAAAATGATGAGTTGAAGTAAAATTTACATATATTAGTGATCGATATATATTAATATATAACTTTGATGATGTATGTACTTAGGTTGAGCTCCGAGTTAGGTACGATAAATGCATATACAAACATATTACTCGTAGAAATGTACATTATTGTGATTATTGAAATACAAAAACAATAATGTGATAATTGCAAATCCAAATCCTAGCCTCTTGCGGAATATCCCTAGCTAATAGCGACCATCTTCACCTTAATAGAAAGGATCGAATTCATATAATGTTTTTCTAGTCTTTATGGGGGACTTGGCTCACTCCTGTACATGTATCTGCACGAAAATGGATCTAGAAAACTTTAGATGCAGTGAGATTATCAATTGAACCTTACATTAGTTATAACATTGTAAATTAAAGTGTTGTAGTTGTGTGGCTTGATATAAATCACAATGTTAGTAACATAAGCTCTACATTGTAAATCAGACATGACACCATCAAAGCTAGAGTAGTAAGTATTTTGAGATATATCTCACGTACATGTTGACGTCAATGTGGTTAAGTAGAGACCATATTGATAGTTTTCTGGTAAAACCGATCATTTAACTTTCTAAGCTTCATGACTTTCTCACGCCCTTCTTCGCTTTCTTTGGTTTTATGCCTAACATTTTGTTTTTAATCAACATATACCTGATACCTCCCCAAATCAAGGTAACAATACGTTTCCTCGTACCTTGATCTTAACCTAGCAAATGGGCAGGTTAGATGGTTAGCGGGCAGACATTAGCGTGTTAGCAAGTTTAACTTTGCAGGGATGATTTACACATTATGTTATAGACATTGAACGTTGAAGATGTGAAAATATGACCTAAAAGTGAGCGAAATGAGGAGCACCACACTTTAATAATTTCATAATGGTGTCCCACTCTAGAAGGAAACTGTCTTCTAATTAATTACCCAATTTTTTTTCTTAGAACTTGGAAATCAGGTCGATCATCACTCCCCATGACCTGAGCAGACTTGGCATTTACCTTCAAAAGGAAATAGGCATGTCTAAACCCCTTCCTCTTATTGTTATCTCTACGCAAACACAATTCCCCCATATTTCTTTCAAATCCCACTATTAATATCTGATTCATCTCATTGTTATTTGATTCAATGAAATCCAATACAAAACCCATCACAACTATCACATTCACTTACATTTTCAGCAAGAGAGTGAGAATGAGAGAGCCCAAAATCAACATACTCAGAAATCAGAATCGAAAAAATAGGGGTATATATATAAGTTGATCAATTACTGAGTTTGGAGAGTGAGTGATGCATCTAAAATTGGAAGCTTACCTTAAAACGAGAAAGAAAGACGATAAAGAAAGACCTTACAGACAACGCCTAAGTCGACATTCTTGGTGAAGTGAGAAAGAACGAAGTGAAAAAGAGTCGAATAAGGGTTAGTAAGGTTTTCTCTTTTTAATTTTTTTATTTTATTTCTTAACGGGCCTTGGCAGGTTAGATGGGTTCCAACATGCAACCTGTTTCCACCCAGCTGGCGGGTTGTTAATGGGTTTACAGCCTATTAACACGTTAGAGCATCTGGATCCAATGGAAGGGTTATTTTTTTTGTTAAATTTACTAAATTTAGTACATCTGATGTGGATTTGGTACATTTTTCCCTAACTTTTTACTACTCCAACCCCAACGCTGTTAAAATAATGAGAGTATTTATATATATATATATATATGTATATATATATATATATACATGGCCCTTCCAATGAGGGATCCTTTTTTTTTGTTCATTTATAGGGATAGATCATTTGACGAATTTTTCGATCACAAAATCAAATCTCCACCTTTCAGTTCGTTGGGCTATATGAGTAGATCACTTCTGTAAATTTTCAAAAAATTTGGTAATAGTTACGTCATCCAAATGAGGGATTTATTTTTAATGATTTTGAACGGTGATTTGACATAAGTGTTAAGTTTTTTGTTTTAATCTCAACCATCCAAGCCCATTAAAAAACAGATCTAATGGTGTGGGCCTATCTCTAGAAATGAACAAAAAAATGGATCCCTCATTGGAATGACCCTGTATATATATATTCTATTGTTAGGATGAAGTATTTTATTATAACACTACAACTCTGAGATTTGTTGGTTTTGTTCGGTGTAACTTGGTATGAAAGAAGAGATCGAGAAAAGGAGAAGAAAGAGAGAACAATAAAAATAAAAAAAGACAGTAGCCCATGGGACTGTCAAATTTGACAGTATGAATATAAAATGTCATCCCTGTCGCAAATAACATTTGGGTTGGAGTTGTTTTTCAACTGTCAAATATAACTGTTGAGACTCCACGTAGGAATTGACATCTCCACTATAGATGCTCTTATGTAATCGGGCGGTTAACAGACATGCTTTTAGTAGACGGTTAGCGGGTAGCGGGTTGAATTGCTAGGTTGACCTTGATCTCTTTCTCCTTATACATCTCTTACCTCCATAACCTTGTACCCACCAATGTGAGAAATTGAAAAGGCGAATTAATTGGCAGAGTCTTGAATCTTGAGTTTCGAATATCTAATATAACAAAACATGAAATTTCAGTGAAAATGATGTTCCACAAAATACTTGTAACTGTTGTTGACAATGCATTTTCATTATCATAAATGCCTATTCTAGACTCTACTAACACATAATCAACATTGTCAAAATTTGATTATATTATTGATGGTCACTGGGATATGTCAAAATTGTCAAGTGTTCTTGATATATCCACAGTTAGATCTATCTAGGCTATGAATATTCATGTGAATGATATAAGTGATGAGTTTGTATGGGGCCTGCCCCAAGTGGAAAAATTTCTATTAAGTCAGCCACTTCGCTATAAGTTGAAGCTACAAAACATCGTAGAACGGATATGCTTAACACAGTATGGAAGCTTAATATCCCACCAAAAGTTCAAATCTTTTCTTGGTTTTTTGGTGAGGAATAGGCTTAAGACTAGATCGAGACTAGCTAGAGTTATCAATGGTATTGTGAATGTCTACCCCTTATGTAATTCTGATGTGGAAGATACTAACCATCTAATCCATTCATGTGTTTAAGCTGGTGCTGCTTGGAATTTGGCTGGTCTGCTCCCTAAGCCAGCAAGCATATTATCAAAATTTGGACGAGTGGTTTGAGTATGTCTTTTTGCTCAGGATTCTTCTACTATTGAGGCTTGTTTGCTTATGTGTTGGCAGATTTGGAAAGCAAGAGACAACATTATTTTCCAATATGCCTCATTTTCTCCTGTTGAAATTGTTCATGCTTCGGCTGCTGTTGGTGCTTCCTATCGAGCGCATAATCTTCGGCCGGTGCGTGATGCGAGAGACTACCCATATGTCATTAAGTGACACCCTCCTCCTCCGGGATTTGTTAAAATTAATTTTGATAGCTCAATTGTCCCAAATTGGGGTGCTACTGCAGACTTCATCATTCGTGATCATAATGGCACTCCCTTGATTGTTAGTTCTAGAAACATTGGTAATGCTTCTAGTAAATGAGTGTTCTACGTTAAAAGACGGTTTGAGAACGGCGTGTCGGTTAAATCATTTTAAATTTCAAGTTTAGGGTGATTTAGTGTTGATCATCAATTGTATCAACGAAAGGGCGCAGTTCCTTGGTGTATCAAATCCTTTATCAGAGACATTGTTGCAAATACGAGATAGTGTACCAGTATTTCCTTTGACCATGTGTTCCAAGAAGCCAATTTTCTTGCTGATGCGTTGGCTACCCTTGGGCACTCCCTTTCATCCACGAAGATTTAGATTGATTTTATCCCTACCTCTTGTTTTGTTGCGTTCAATCTAGATAGACTTAGTTTAGGTCGCTATCGTGACGCCTCCGTGTAATTTTCATTTCCTCTTAAAAAAAAAAACACATAATCAACATACCTAGATCCACTAATTAACTTTCTACTAACCCAGTCATTATATAAATATCAAAAATCTATTCCAAGCTTAACCAAATAATTGATCATGAAAAATTGAAAGTTGTTCTAGGATATTCTCTATGTGTGCCTTGGCCTTATGCCAATAGGATATGTAGTTAGATTAGATCTATGTATTCATATTCTTACCATATTGGTATTGTGTAATTCCCTATATAAAGGACTCCTATCAATGAATAAGATGATTCTCTTGCTATCTCTTTGTCTCTACACTTTATTCTTCATCACGTTATCATGTACTTTGTTCTAACCCTAGAGCCAATAGCCCACCATTTT
>NC_020497.1:4631333-4660624 GCF_000184155.1 Fragaria vesca subsp. vesca
ATGCCAATATGTATCAACATCCGAAGAAAAGATCTTGGAAGACACAGCTCGATAAGGCACTCAATGACTGTATTGATGATCAATCGGCTTAGGCGCTCTATAACTAGTGAGGCCTACATATACTCCCATGATTAGTCAAGGTCTTTGCTCTAAAGAGAGATCCGTTGTTTTGTCTAAAGCAAGATGACAAATATGTGTTAAGAGATGGAGTTCCCATCTAAGTACAAAAAGACGCATCAATGTACTCAACACAATACAAAAGACTTGATATCTCATTCGCTATGAAAAGTTGTAAAGCTAAGTGTAGCTATGCGCCCACGCAACGCCAATGTAATGGCATTAACTCCTTTTTCAATACTTAATGGTATGAAAGGTTGAGGCTTATTCTATCCCTACATAAGAAAGACACATCAAAAGCGAAATCAGAATCTGCCAAGTTTTGTAGGTCAAGCTCCACGAGACCTACAGGAGATCTCACTCACTGGAAAATGGTGAAATTGGTACCATTGGAAAGGTCTATGTGTCTACTTTCCAGGGACTCCAACCATTTGATCATAACTATCATATTGAGTGAGTTATGGCCGTTTTCGTAAAGTATGACGAATCTGTCCGAGAATCTGATTTTAGCATAACAGTCAACTTCGACGGAATGTTGTGAATAGCTCCTGAGGAACCAGAACGTGTGTAATATACGGTTGGAAAGCTAAATGAGTCTAGTTTCCAAAACCGTTTACGGTTCGTTCATATGTATTTCCTAGAGAAAGTTACGATTGTTCTAGTAATTGAAGGTCATGCTGCGCGGAAATCTGATTTCCTGCACGAACTTATGTTTTGAGTTCACAAGCAACCTTCTCCTCAAGATCTAAGTGTAAAAGATCATTTGAGGACAATACGGCATGATTTAGTTAATCATTGCCTAATGCCACATTTGAAGACATGTTAAAAAACATTGACATGCTAAGTTGTTGAAACTTCCGTGATTAGTAAGAATCAGGAAGAGCCCTATGATTGATGTAAAGATCAGGGGGATGTGCGAACTTCAGGGGGAGTCTAGCACATACATACATGTCACTATCAAATGTGAAGGGTGCGTTGTACTCTTTTTCTCCTACGATCAAGGTTCAGTTTTTCTCCCACAGGGTTTTTGTGACTTGACGAGGCTTTTGACGAGGCAACAGATCAGCACCATCGGCATATCAGCGCGCGGCACAAGGGGGAGTGTTCTAGGATATTCTCTATGTGTGCCTTGGCCTTATGCCAATAGGATATGTAGTTAGACTAGATCTATGTATTCATATCTTTACCATATTAGTATTGTGTAATTCCCTATATAAAGGGCTCCTATCAATGAATAAGATGATTCTCTTGCTATCTCTTTGTCTCTACGCTTTATTCTTCATTAAAAGTGAATTATTATTATTATTTTTTATCAAAATTAAAAAGGGAAGTTGACGATACCCAGTTGTACCACACCCACAAGGCCACAACTCCAGCCTATCACCGTCCACCGCGTGGGTCCCGCCAAATTCCCTCCTAACTCTAACGCGGACTCGGACCTTCCCCATCATATTAAACCCGAACCAAACTCCCTCGTCGGATCTTTCCCCATTTCCGATGGCGCTTCACTCCCTCAACCTCACCCTCTTTCTCTCTCTACTTTCTCTCTCCACCCTCTCCCTCTCCCTCACTCCCTTCTCCCCCGTCGACAACCACCTCCTCGACTGCGGCTCCACCGTCGCCTCCACCCTCGACGACGGCCGCCGCTTCGTCCCGGACTCCTCCGCTTCACCCCTTTCAATTCCCCTCCGCAACCAAAACCCTAACCCTAACCCTAACTCCCCCCAAATCTACCAAACCGCAAGAATTTTCCGGCGGCCGTCCAAGTACGAGTTCCAGATCCGCGACCCGGGGACCCACATGGTCCGCCTCCATTTCCAGAGCTTCAATTCCTGCAATCTCGATTGGAGCACTGCTCGATTTCACGTCCTGGTCAACGGCTTCGTGGCTTTGAAAGTCAACAACTCTGGCGTCTCAGGTGTTATGATTAAGGAGTATTTGATTTGGGTTAGTAATGAAAAGCTTGTGATTCGTTTTATTCCTTTTGAAAAATCATGCTTTGCGTTTGTGAATGCTATTGAGGTTGTTTCTGCGCCTAAGGACCTTGTTGCTGACACTGCAATGTATGTGAGTGATGGTAAAGTTTCGGGTTTTGATGGGTTGGCTAGGCAAGCGATTCAAGTTGTGCATAGGGTTAATGTGGGAGGGAGCAAAGTGACGCCGTTTAATGATAGTTTGTGGAGGACTTGGAGTACTGATGAGGGGTTTTTCCATTCGGGTTTAGGGTCGGAGAGGGTGTATTTTGGGGGGAGGATTAAGTATCAGGCTGGAAGGGCTAGCCGGGAGGTTGGTCCGGATAATGTGTATAATACAGCGAGGTTGATTCGCAGTAGGAATAATTCGGTTGCGAATGTGAACATGACATGGGTGTTTCCTGCTGTTGGGGGGTATAAGTATTTGGTGAGGTTGCATTTCTGTGATATTGCTAGTAGTTCGCTTGGTTTGCTGTATTTCAATGTTTATGTGAATGGGAAGTTGGCGTATGAGGATTTGGATTTGTCCAAGGCTGCGAATTATATGTTGGCTTCTCCGTTTTATGCGGATTTCGTGGTTGATGGGGATGATTCGTATTCTTTGAGTGTGAGTGTAGGGCCGTCGAAGGCCAGTATGCCGTATGCTGTTGATGGTATATTGAATGGTGTTGAGATCATGAAGTTGAATAACTCGGTTGGGAGTCTTGATGGGGAGCATTGTGCAGAGTGGGTTTTGAGGAGTTGGCCAAGAGGACATGTTAGTGTGTTGGTTCCTCTAGTTGCTGCTGCTTGTGTGCTGCTTAGCTTGTCTATGGTAACACGGAGGAGGATCATGAAGAAGAAGGAATCTGTGGCATGGACGAAGCTGCCTGTGGATGTTTCAGAAGTTAATGCTAATTAAGCTTTGAAATACACATCAATCGGTTAAGTTGGAAAGCACTTGAAGATCGATGAAATAGCAGCTGTGGTGCTTTAAAGAGTGTAATCTTATTGCTTACCTTGTATAGTGATGCAGTAGTCTGAAGTTCTATAAGTATCTGGCAACATTTGGTGTAGTATCACACTTAATACTTAAATACACGCAGTAGTTTGGGCATGCTTGCTTTTCTTACTGCTTTAACCTTCAGATGTTTTGATCTGATCTTTGCTTTCCTTAATTATATAAATTACTTCAATGTAATTCTTTCCTGTTAGTTTGCAGTTGAGACTTTCAGAATAACAGAATCTGGTTCTCTATCTTTTCATTTGAGAAGTTATATTCAATGGCTAGTATATTACAGCTTACTTTAGTTTGAGAACAGAAGCAAGGGACTTCCCAACCCACTGTTGAGTGCCAATTTCAATCAAAGTTAGCTTAAATAGTGTTCTGTTACAGCTTTTGTGTTAATTTGGCATCGTTATATTATATGTGGCTGCAATCATAATCTTGGCCAGAGGCTACTGTTAATTAAGAGGAGTTGTTGAGGAACCAAGAATAGCCCCCTCATTCCAAAACAAAAGTTCTTTCAACTCTCTCCTTAGAACTAGCCAATTTTTTGTTTGTATTGATGGGTGAAGCGGTGAAAATAGAGAAAAGCAAGAATCAGGAATTGCAGCAGCTGCTAATTTCAACCTAATCGATCACAAACTCTTTAAAATTCTCTCACTTCAGGAAATAGATGAAAGTAGAAAACGAAAAACAGAGAGGAGTTTGTCACGTTGCGCATTCAATCATAAACCACAGTTCATTGACAGATGCAACATAGAAAGTAAAAACCATAACATACATGCCAAGGAAAAGATCAAAACCGTCTTTGGATTTTGTAGCTCGACAAGGTAAAAAAAGACGTGCTCCAGCTTCAACAGCACAGCAGCAGAGCTGATAAATCACCGCGAGGGACGAAAGCAGAGAGCCTCCTTTTGCGATTAGAAAGATGGAACGTCAGTCAAGTAGAAGAATACTCGGAAAGCATCAATGCGTCTCCAAGATCGATTAGATGATTGATCGGTCTCGAGTAGTTTGATACAGGAAGAAGAGTACCGCATAGAATGTATCTAAACTTGTTTAAAGGATAAGCTCTTCGTCAATGTACACAATAGTAGTGGCTGTAGTGCTTCAAGATCCTTTCTGACTAGAGTGAACTAGAATCATGTTGAGACTTGAGAGTTATAGTGAACCACTTTTAGTGATATAGTGGTCCAGTGTTCATGTAGGGAACTCCTAAACCAGCTTTGGAATCACGAAGTTGTGTTCGAAACACGAAGCTATTAAAAGTGGCTAGTCATTTTGCCGCACTACATAGTTAGAGTATTTCACATATGCGTCGATGAATTAGTTACTGGGCCTAGTAAGCATACCCTAACACTTTGAAAAACAAAAGAGTTATGGTGATTTTATAGTCATGAGAGTTAGAACGTTTTGTGAGAAATCCAACCAAACTAGAAGACTCAGCTCTACGCCCGATGTTATTATAAGGTCAATAAACAAATACACATCAACTACAATAATTCATCATATCATATCATCAATTCTTATGGAATATCTTTCCATTTAGTGTACCCTATGGAAACCCTAACGGTCTTCAACTCATAAACCACTGTGTGAGACTTCGGCATAACTCATTGCTACGTAAAAACTTTCAATGACACCCAGAAAACGTCATAAAAAGGCTTCTATAATGTTAAAAATAACTCGGTAACCTGAATGTTTCACCAAAAAATACTATAAACTCATGACAAACTCTACTTTCTATTTCTAATATGAAAATAGAATTTGACCAACTTCAAAATTTTGAATATTACAAAGAGCCATATATTCTCTTCATCCATGTCGATCGACTGAACATGATTAATTGATCACCTGCTCCAGTACTGCTACCAGTCCCTGCTTCTAAGCTCATCAACAAAGCAAAAGCATAGATAGGGCCATAGATTATTATAATGACCTAGGTCGCAAGAAAACCCACATTCCAAGAAACTAGCTGCAGGGCGATGCAATCACGACGGGGAGAACCGTTGATTGAATAGTAGGCCGACGTTGGTGTCGGAGATGATGGACGCCTAGCTACTTCAAAAATAACAAGAGAAATGGAGAACTAGCTACGTGCCTTATTTGTTGTGTAAGGTTATCTTTTAGAAAAAGCAACCCGTAATACGTTATAGATAGACGTATAGTTTTTTTTCCCTCTTGTTACTCTTGCATGTTCATCTGTCCTGGTCTCGTGGAATCCTGTGATTGAACTGACATGGTAATAAGGTGTTTTTATTCTCTACGTTATAAACCTAAATTTCAGGTTTAGAAAAGGATAGCTTAGTTATCAGTTCTTTCTGAATCATGTGCTTCATTGACATTTGCAAGAGGTACTCTTCCATCCGGTTGTAGATGTCCCATTTTTAGGTGTTAAATTGAGGTAGTTTGTTATATATGGATAAATTTGTTATATTTATGATTTACACGTTTATTGTTTCTATCGGCTGTTAACATCATACGATTTATAATGCTTGATCGAAATCTTTAGATATCACGGTTAGACATACACTGTAATTATCGTTTAACATCAATTCAAGTCTTATTCAAGTGAATATATATCTTTAGTAAATCCCTAGTTAAACATGAAATTGTCCTCGGATTTCTACAAGTCATGAGAATAAGTCTGACTTTTTCAATATCCCATTTCCAACATTTTCATCAGTTCATACGTGTGCTTGACAAGTCAGCCTCTATAATGTGCAGCACACACATAAAACACGAGCCTTTGGCTAAAAACTTGCATTGTCACGAGGTCACAAGCACACTGGTTAAATTAGGCGCATGCTTACATTACCATAAACCACCATTTTCAAACTTTTAAATGTTAGCACATCATCGCACAAGATCAGAAGAGAAAAATTTAAACCCCTCTTTACATTGCAAATAAAATCTCTTCTCTATGAATCAATGTTCTAAAAGGCGCTAGGCGCTAGGCGGGTGAGGCGGGTGAAACCCGCAGCCTAGATTCTGGACAGCCTAGGCGAGGATTAAGCGGGGACTAGACGATTTATATTTTTTAAGATTTATTAATTAAAAATATATATTTTATGCAATTTAATATTTGAAAACGGTTAAATATGGATAAATTATTCAACATAAATCTAATCAGACCCATTTATAAAATAAATTATAGATAAAATTTAACATAACTTCCCGTAAAAGTGAGCAACAACAATTACATGACAAAAAAAAAAGTGAGCAACAACGTACAACAATAAATATATACACTTATAATTCTAATTTTAAACACACCATTAACTCTTATACTCTCATACTCCCCACAATATAACAATCTCACCACAAAAAGAAAACAAAATTAGCCGAAGAGCTTAGCAGCCTAGGCAAGTAAGACGGCGTCTATACGGGCTAGGCGGAGGTGGCCGCCTAATCGCCCATATCCTGACAAAAAGGTCTGGAAGAAAAGCGAGGCGGCTTGTTGCAGCCTAGAGCCTAGGCGGGACCTTTTAGAAGCTTGCTATTAATTGATGTTTCAATCCTCGGGTAGTCGATTATGGTGATCAAAACACAGTATACAGTGTATTACTTCTACGTTATTTAATTTGTAATCTTGCTAAAGCAAGCATTCTACATATACTGCTTGTAAGTTGTAACCATGGATAAGAGGACAGAGTTGTTTCAACTTTGTAACAGAGCGATTAGTTCACTAACGAAATTAACAATTCAAGTTTTAAGTCTTCAAGCAATTGCAATCAGCAAATGTTGCATGCCCCTTGCATATAATTGGTTGACTAGATTATAAAAATAGGGCCATGACAAGTCCCGTACAGTTTTGCCGTTTTGGGTTAAGCAGCCAAGGATGAACCATGCTTGTTTTTTTTTTTTTTTTCCTAATAACTACAGAAGCCTAGATTCTACAAGCATTAGTATACGATATATTCATTCCCTCCTATAAATACAATCCAATTCCACCACATTCTCCATAACGCATGCCAGCTTCTCAGTATATATCTTCAACTCAAAGTGAGCTCCCTCAAACGCCCCGGCCTCTGAGATAAGAGAAAAACACAGAGAGACATGGATTCCGGTGTGGTGGTCAGTAGCTCATCACCTCCGTCCCATGAGGGAATCAGAAAGGCACGGGCGGCGATAAGGCTGTTGTTAGTGTTGGTGGTGTTTGGAGGGTGTGTTCTGCTCTATGTCATGATGCCCACAAACACATATAAGCAAATTTGGCAGCCTCGAATCCGAGCCAAGACCAACTCAAGTACCTATTTTGGATCACAAGGTGTGTAAAACCTATTCTATCTGCATATATATGCTTTACTTTCCTATAGCTAGACCAATCCTGAGAATTGTGTATGTTTGTTCCTGCAGGTGCAAGTCTTCTGGTATTCACATTTCCCATTATGTTCATTGCTTTAATGGGTTGTGTATATCTCCATTTGGGAAAGAAGATGAATGATTATACAATTTCTTGGTGAATACATATAAACTCTTCTACCTTTGGTTCGACCTAGTTTTTGCCTAATTAATAGTGATTTAAAGACTTAATTGTAATGTTTATTTTGTTTGAATAATTTCAGCAGTGATGGCAAAACGAAACGTTTATCTGTGTGGAAACAGCCGATGCTGGTCAAAGGTCCTCTTGGGATTGTTTCTGGGATAGAGCTTACCTTCTTCATCATGTTCATTGCACTCCTAATCTGGTCTTTCTCGACGTACTTGACTAACGGTTTTCAGAAAATAACACCACAATCCGCGGCAAAGAGCCATGAAAAAGTGTAAGAGTCCATAACAAACTACAAAGTTGCTCCAGTGATGAGTCTAAATCTTCTATTGTGTTTATCTTCTAATATTGATATTGTGCTCAAACTGTTATTGATTTTTATTAAAATATCCAGAATGCATAAATTTAAACCTTGAAATAACAACGTTTTAATCTAAAGCTAAAATTGACAACTTAATTTTGGTTCAAAATTTCATGTTTGGTGGTGTGGTTTTGGCAGATGGGAAGTTAAATTGGAGAGTGCATCACTGAGGCTAGGGCTTGTGGGTAATATATGCCTTGCACTTCTCTTCTTTCCGGTTGCTCGTGGCTCGTCAATTTTACCTCTATTTGGCCTCACCTCCGAAGCCAGCATCAAGTACCATATATGGCTAGGACATATAGCCATGGTGCTCTTCACAGCTCATGGAATTGGTTACATCATCTATTGGGCTGTTACAGATCAGATTTCTGAGGTGACTGATTAACTAATTTATTTTGAAATTTCATATATACCAATTAAAGAACTCATTCTATATACTCGTGCATATTGTTATTTTTTGGATTATGAGCTATTAAAAGTTATTAGAAGTTACGGTTCCATCTCACCCTTTTTGAAGACGAGAAGCTAGAGGAAAATAATTTCTGAAACTAAAGTTGTCGATCACATGACGAAACTGTATAGGTAGTTGTTATTTTTAGATTATGGGGTATTTGTTGCTTTTGGTTTCCGTCAATTTAAGTTGTCACTCGTCACCAAATTATATAGATTGCTTACTGTGAGGAAAAAACAAATTGTATATTGCTCTGGAAAAAAAAGAAGAAACCTAATATATACATATATATATCAAATGCTATTCATAAGTCATAAGCTTGTTAAAAAAAGAACAAAAAACCAAAACAAAATCCTTGAAACTAAAGAAGGGGGAAAAGCTTCATGAACTTCATGATATGTAAGTATCAAACATGATGACATGATCTATCATCCCTGATTCACTGTACGATTCCATCATCTAGTGCTAGTGTCGCCCACTGCTCAACTTCACAACTTGGGTGATTTCCCATTCCACTATGCCACTATGCATGGCACTCTCTCATTAGTATACAGAAGAACATAATCACTATAGTATGCCGAATGTATGTATTATGATGATTTAGTTATATTCTTTTTACCGTTTCTAATGTGTTGCATGTTTGTTTCAATGCAGATGATAAAATGGGCAAAAAATGACGTATCAAACATAGCTGGAGAGATAGCTTTGCTCTCTGGACTAGCAATGTGGGTGACTACAATCCCTCGCATCAGGCGCAAAATGTTTGAGCTTTTCTTCTACACACACTACCTTTACATCCTCTTCATGGTCTTCTACATCTTTCATGTTGGCGTATCCTATGCTGGCCTTATGCTCCCTGGCTTCTTCCTCTTCGTGGTTGATCGTTACCTACGATTCTTGCAATCCGGGAAAAGAGCACCTTTAGTTTCTGCCCGATTCTTGCCGGATGAATCTTTCGAACTCAACTTCGCCAAGAGTCCTGGTACGTACGTACGTACTTGTTAACATCTTTAAGTACTGTTTATGTTCTTATGATAAATTAATTTTTGTAATTATGTGTATTAGAATTTAGAACTTAGAAGTGATATAATGATTCATTACGAGTAGTTTATTTTGCTTCCTGTTTTTTATATTGGCAGCATTGAAATACAATCCAACAAGCGTCCTGTTCATAAATGTGCCCAGTATTTCCAAGCTGCAATGGCATCCTTTCACTGTTACTTCAAACAGTAATTTGGAGACAGATAAGATCAGTGTGGTCATCAAAGGTGAAGGAAGTTGGACCAGGAAGCTATACCAAGTCCTTTCATCGCCTTCTACAAGTGATCGGATTGAGGCTGCTGTTGAAGGACCTTATGGACCTGCTGCAACTCATTTTCTAAGGTTGGCAAGATAACAGAACATAGATGAAGTTCGATTTCTTTCATCAATATTACTGAGTTATACCTCAATTAGTATACTCAACTTTGAACAGTTCTGAGATACTCGTCATTTGATCCACACTATTCCTAACACTGACGTTTAATATCATTTTGCAGGCATGACAGCTTAGTGTTGGTGAGTGGAGGCAGTGGCATTACCCCTTTCATATCCATAATCCGGGAGCTAATTTTTATGTCCACAGCCTACCAATGCAAGCTTCCCAAAGTAACCTTAATCTGTGCATTCAAACACTCTTCGGACCTCACAATGCTAGACCTGATTCTACCAATGTCTAGCACCACACCATATGACATGTCCAATCTCCAGATACAAATTGAGGCATATGTGACAAGAGACACACAGCCGAAAGAAGACTCAATGAACCTAAGAGCCATATGGTTCAAACCCCTTGAAAATGATGAACCCGTTTCAGCCATTTTGGGTGCAAATCAATGGCTCTGGCTTGGCCTCATCATAGCATCATCCTTCATGATGTTCCTCATCTTAATTGGAATCATCACCCGATACTACATTTATCCGATCGATCATAATTCCAATAAGATTTTTTCATTTCCCTTAAGGGCTCTGTTAAATATGTTGGCTATATGTATTTCCATAGCTGCAACAGCTAGTGCAGTGGTGTTGTGGAACAAGAGGAGTAATGCGAAGGAGTTGAAGCAGGTTCAGCACATGGAAGCGTCATCACCAAGCAGGGGTTCCGAGGTTTATAATACAGAAAGAGAGTTGGAAAGCCTTCCTCAACAGTCTCTTCTCCAAGCAACAAATGTGCACTATGGTCAAAGACCAGACCTCAAGAGTATGTCATCTAGTAACACAACTCTTTCTGAAAGCAAGCCTCGTTTGATGCATTTGTCATTGATTTTGGTTGTTTCAAGCTAAGAATTTTGTTTCATTTTATTGCAGGGATTCTACTAGAGTGCAAAGGATCAAATATTGGGGTTCTAGCTAGTGGGCCGAAGAAAATGAGGCATGAGGTTGCAACCTTTTGTTCATCTGATTTGGCAGAAAATATGCATTTTGAGTCCATCAGCTTTAGCTGGTGATCGACTCGTCTATGAATGAGTTTGTAGATGAATTTGTGAGGTTTTTCTTTTGCACATGTTGTTCGTCTTTTCTTCTCCTTTAGGGGTGGTGTACTTAAACGACTGTGATCTCAATTGTATAACTGCTGTAAAACAATAAATCATAACTTTGTAAGTGGACATTTTCAGGTTCTTTTGAGTTTAAATTTCCCAGCTCCCTAACAAAATGCGGCACCGGGTTCTGATTGGATCAAAATTGATGAAAGTGCCTGTGTGTTTTTCTTGTAACTAGAAGTTTTGAAAATTAGTATTGCGTCATAGAAAATAATCAAAATATCATGCAAATGAATCAGTTCCCAACTCTTGCATTCTTGTAAAGAGAATATAAGCTTATGTACTATGTAACTAGAGTTCATCTCTTAATCAAACTCAAGGCACATAACAACAAAATTATACAAGGATGGAGCTACAAGATTGTTCCGGGATCAGGCAGTTCAGAGACATTATATTGATGGTGATCATGATGCCTATCGCACGCAAGTTCCGGCAATGGTGCTTCGAGCTGAAGAACCTTCATCACTTGCCCTGTTTTAGGCCTCTCTTTATTGCTTGGATGAGTGCACCATAAACCCACAATTAGCAAGCACTTCATTTCACTTGAATCAAACTTCATATCCAATTTCTCATCAGCACATCGAGAAGACTACCTGCAAGGTACGATTGCCAAACCCACTCGGAAAGTGGTACGTGATACTCTCCATCTTGGTAAGTCTGCCTTCCGCAAGAAATTTCCAAAGCCACACTCCAAAACTGAACATGTCCGACTCCTTGCTTGCTCTCCCTTGAAAGGCATATTCCGGGGCCATGTACCTGAAAGTCCCTGCAACCCCGGTTGTCCTAGTCCTCAAGTGAGGATCCATGAGTTTAGCAATCCCAAAATCACCGAGCTTCGTGTTGAAATCGTTATCCAATAGCACATTTGCTGATTTAATATCCCTATGAAGGATGCACTGCTCTGCATCTTCGTGTAGATAATGAAGGGCTGAGGCTAATCCCAAAGCTATCTTGTACCTGACATCCCATTGCAGTGTTGTTCTAGGGCCAAATAGATGAGCATCAAGGCTGCTATTAGGCATGTAAGCATAAACAAGTAAACACTCGCCTTGCTCATGGCACCATCCTATAAACATCACCAAGTTTTTATGTATCAAGCGGCTTATGATTTTCACTTCGTTGATGAAAACTTTCTCATAATGCTCAGAGTCGGCAAAGATTCTCTTCACAGCAACCGAGCAGCCTAGATCTTGTAGGACTCCTCTGTAAACTTGTCCTGACCCTCCATGGCCTAGCCTTCTGTCGTTTGCAAATCCTAAGGTAGCTGCAACTAGTTCTTGGTAAGAAAATCGTCTAGGAAAGGCTATTGTCTCAATATGCTTACTTACAGAGGGTACCACAACATTTTTCTGTCCTGTGATCTTTGCTATGCGCTTCTTTACTCCTAACCAATATAAGGCCACACCAAGCATTAAACTGAAGAAAGTAACTAGTCATGGCCGCTATCAAGAATATTGCTCGCTTATTTCCTTTCCTGCTTATATCATCAGAATTTAAATCTGAAGTGAACTCCCATGTAGATATAAACAAGTTTTCTGGGTAAAATCCAGTAGAAGCTGAGAAACCAATCGCAACCTTTGCGGGGAGGACCTCTCGTAAGTCGACTATGAAAGAAAGAGAGTTATCATACCTCGTAGCTTCGTTGTATGTCCAAAACACAGTCAGGTTGTAGTCGCTAGCATTGTAAGTTACTTGTGCAGATGTCACCTTTTTTGATCTCGTGACGTTAAAGTCCCAAAAATCAGTGACGACCGATGAAATACTATTTATATTGATCCCAACATGAGGTCGCATGGGATCCCAAAAGCCTGAGCGGGTATCAAACTCAACATGGACAATTCTGTTTTGGGACGCCTCTAACCGATTGGTGGAATTGAACAGTCCTAGATCACCAGCGGCTGAATTAGGAGGGATTGGATAGCCAAAAGGTGCAAGAAAAAAGGCAAATCCATCAGAGTAGTAGTTGTCGCCATTAGTGTCTATCATGAATGTGAAGTTGGTAGTGAAGTTTGACAGTGACCGAGTTGGAGTAGTAGAGTCCCAAAGGTGGAAAGGTTCTGAATAACTACACCGTGCTACACGATCCATTTCAAATTGCGGGTTGAATACAACATTTCCCGAGTTCATCGTGGCATCGCCTTCGTAGAGTATGTTCTCTGTACTAGGGTAGAACTGAGGTATTCTAAATGAAGTTGGATTAGCAGAGAGAGAAAGAAAGTCGATGAAAATGAAGAGACAAAAGGTTGCCTGCCTACAGCTGAGTTTAAGAAACATTGCGGATAGAAAATCTGTATTAAGCAAAGAAGCTAAGAAGACTGCATGTATATATATGGGATCTGATCAATTTTGACTTTTGAAGCAGGAAATCAAAAGAATACGAAACTATTCTTGGAATAACCTACAAGCTAGCAAGAATGATGCATATAGCCGGTGGCACAAGAATGATGCATAAATGGAAAACATGTCCCCAGTTGAATCAACAAGGAAATCACAAGAACTTTGTTGTGGATATGTCATATATGGTATGGCAGTAGTAACTAGTAGAATCTTGGACAGCCAATTTGGCTTCATTGCATTTTTAAGGTTATGGGTTTTCATCAATATATAATCCTCATAGCAACAATATTCTGTGTTGCTGAGTTGAAAAGGAATCCCGAGATGAAGTTCAGAAGTGGTGACCGGAAGGGCGCCCTATTGTGATTCCACGGTGGCGGCTGACCTCCCAATGCCGCCGCAGTCTTGGGCCGAGTTCAATGCATGGACCCTTTCAGATTTGGTCCAATTGCGGGCCTATCATGGGCCTCGAGGTACTTGGGCCTTTGATTTTACCCTAGGTCTTGTTGGTTTTGTTTATTTCTTTATTGTCTTTCTATCTTATTAAATTTCGTGTTTTACGAGCATTAAGTCCCTATGTTAGTTGTACAGGTGAGTTGGGCTATGCCTATGTGCGTGTACTTAAATCTATTCTAAGTAGGCAGCAAGAGTCTTACTTTGTCAATCGGTTGCTCCCGCCTATGGTATTGTGAAGTTGAGTGTCATCGAATCAAACTTTCAATGACAATATAGTTAGAAAACTGAAATATTGGACATCAGAAATTTAGAATATATAATCATGTTACAGACATTTCTAGAATGTCCAGTTGTAAAAGCAAATAAAGTCCCTGCTGTCATCACTGCTGCATTCATACTCATCATATTCACTTTACTGAATTTACTAACTACTCCCACAATCCCCAATATTTTAACTTTGGACTCTCGTTTGAAGAAAATGTTTCCAATAAGTAACTTCCTCACTTGGGTATTTAGCGCGGTTGTCACTCTTTAGCATGTTAACCTTAGTAAAGTTTTCTCCCTCGAAAGGTTTATCCTCATCGAGAGTTTTCTCCTCATCTAGAACTTCTTCCTACGTCAAAAGTTTTTTCCAAAGTTGGAAATTTCTTTACTTGTGTCCAAGATTTTTTCTACGTCGAGAGATTTTTCTTCGTGGGAGACTTTCTTTCGAAGTCTCTTCCTCGTTGAAGGTTTTTTACTCACTGACAGTCTCTTTTCTACGTCATCCTTGTTGATGGTTGTCTCTTGTCGATAGTACTTCACTCTCTGACAGTTTTAAATCGTCGACATTTTCTTCTTGTTGCCATTTGTTCTCCCGTCAAAATTTTTCGTTTTTGCAGACCCAATAGTCGGCTCTTACCTGTTAAGATATAAATTAACAATTGCCTATAAGTTTATAAGGGTTTAAGTCACTCCATTCATTATCAATTGGTTTTGGATGTGAACCCCAGACTACTTTATCATGGTATCAAAGCCTTTCTACAACAATACAAGTCATTTCTCTTTTTATTTTCTTGCTTTCTCCTTCAAGCTTTCATGGTATTAGAGCGGGTTACCTACGTTTATCTGTGAAGCCCAATAGTCACACGAACTCCACGTCACCTAAATAATTGTTCACGTGTTAGGCTTGAAAATTCGCCACACGTGCGGGGGCGTGTTAAGATATAAATCCCATATCGGAAATATGAGACATTGCTTATGAGTTTATAAGAGTTTGAGCTACTCTATTCATTGCCAATTGGTTTTAGATGTGAACCCCAAACTACTTTATCATTACCTCATTACCAACATTTTAATAACAAGAAAAAAAAACAAAAACAAAAATACATGAAGATCAACCATTAAGATTATGATGCCAAACCGCATATAACGAATCCTCAATGCGAATATTTAACATAAGCACCTCGCATAGAATTGCCCTCATATCCTCTCGAGATTGATAGATTACCAAACTGATAGTAATGCAAATGAATCAGTTCCCAACTCTTGCATTCTTGCAAAGAGGACATAAACTTATGTGTACTATGTAAGAGAGCGTTTTCAGCGCACCCGTCCATCTCAGCCGTCCATTTTGAAAAAATCAAAAGTCCGCGTCAAATGGACGGCGGAGATGGACGGGTGCGCCATCCATCTCTTAAGTAAACTCAAGGCAACATAACAACAAAATTATACAAGGACGGAGCTACAAGATTGTTCCGGGATCAGGTAGTACAGAGACATTATATTGATGATGATCATGATGCCTATTGCATGCAAGTTGAGGCAATGGTGCTTCGAGCTGAAGAACCTTCATAACTTGCCCTGCTTTAGGTCTCTCCTTGTTGCTTGGATGAGTGCACCATAATCCCACAATTAGCAAGCACTTCATTTCACTTGGATCAAACTTCATATCCAATCTCTCATCAGCTACATCGAGAAGACTTTCTGCAAGGTACGATTGCCAAACCCACTCGGAAAGTGGTACGTGATACTCTCCATCTTGGTAAGTCTGCCTTCCACAAGCAATTTCCAAAGCCACGACTCCAAAACTGAACATGTCCGACTCCTTGCTTGCTCTCCCTTGAAAAGCATATTCCGGGGCCATGTACCCAAACGTTCCTGCCACCCCGGTTGTCCTAGTCCTCAAGTGAGGATCCAAGAGTTTAGCAATCCCAAAATCACCGAGCTTCATGTTGAAATCGTTATCCAATAGTACATTTGCTGATTTAATATCCCTATGAAGGATGCACTGCTCTGCATCTTCGTGTAGATAATGAAGGGCTGAGGCTAATCCCAAAGCTATCTTGTACCTGATATCCCATTGCAGTGTTGTTCTGGGGCCAAACAGATGAGCATCAAGGCTGCTATTAGGCATGTAAGCATAAACAAGTAAGCACTCACCTTGCTCATGACACCATCCTATAAACATCACCAAGTTTTTATGTATCAAGCGGCTAATGATTTTCACTTCGTTGATGAAAACTTTCTCATAATGCTCAGAGTCGGCAAAGATTCTCTTCACAGCAACCGAGCAGCCTAGATCTTGTAGGACTCCTTTATAAACTTGTCCTGACCCTCCATGGCCTAGCCTTCTGTCATTTGCAAAGCCAAAGGTAGCCGCAACTAATTCTTTGTAAGAAAATCGTCTCGGAAAGGCTAGTGTCTCCAGATGCTTACTTACAGAGGGTACCACAACATTGTTCTGCCCTTTGATCTTTGCTATGCGCTTCTTTACCACTGACCAATATAAGGCCACACCAAGCATTAAAATGAAGAAAGTAACTACAGTCATGGCCGCTATCAAGAATATTGCACGCTTATTCCCTTTCCTGCTGCTATCATCAGAATCTAAATCTGAATTGAACTCCCATGTTGATATAATAAGATTTTCCGGGTATGTTCCGGTAGCAGCTGAGAAACCAATAGCAACCCTTTCGGGGAGAACATCTCGTAAGTCGATTTTGAAAGGAAGAGGATTTTCATACGTCGTAGCTTCATTGTACTTCCAAAACACAGTCAGCATGTAGGTGCTCGCATTGTAAGTTACTTGTGCAGATATCACCTTTCTTGATTTGTTGACGTTAAAATCCCAACTAGCATTTACGACTGATAAAAGACTATTTATATTGATGCCAACATGAGGTCCCTTTGGATCCCATTCGTTTGAGTAGGTATCAAACTCAACTAGGACAACTCTGTTTTGGGACGTATCTAATTGATTGGTGATGTTGAACAGTCCTAGATCTCCACCGGCTGAGTTCGGCGGGATTGGATAGCCGAAAGGTGCAAGGAAAAAGGCAAATCCATCGGTGAAGGGTTCTTCGCCATTAGTGTCCATCATGAATGTGAAGTTGGTAGTAAAGTTTGACAGTGACCGAGCTGGAGTTGTAGAGTCCCAAAGCTGGAAAGGTTTTGAATAAGTGCACCGCCCTACACGAAATATGTCAAATTGTGGGTTGAATTCAACATTTCCCGACTTGATCGTAGCATCGCCTTCGTACAGTATGTTCTCTGTACCAGGGGAGAAGTGAGGTATACTAAATGAAGTTGTGTGAGCAAAGAGAGTAAGAAATTTGATGAAAATGAAGAGACTAAAGATTGCCTGCCCACAGATGACTTTAAGAGACATTACGTATAGAGAAAACATCAGTAATAAGCAAAGAAGCTAAGAAGACTGCCTATATGTATATGAATATGATTCTGATAAGTTTTGAAGCAGTCAATCAAACCAATAAGAATCTAATATGGGAATAACCTACTAGCTTGCTAGCTAGCTAGCTAGAATGATGCATGGCCGCAGTTGAAAAGTTCTACGCATATGGCATAGATCGAAAACATCACAAAAACCCTAATTTAATCAACAAGGAAATCACAAGAATTTTAAGGATATGTCGTATAGGATATGGCAGTAGTAGCAGTTAGAATCTATGCCCACAAATTTGGAAATACTGTTTGGACCAAATTTTTTTTTTGGAAATACCGCATCTTTAAGGGTATGGAATTTCATCAATATTTAATTATGTTAGCAACTATCTCTGTTGCGGGGATGAAAAGGAATCAACAGACGTCGAGATTGATCGGCTTTTGTTTCTAGTTCGGGCTTATTCCCTGTTTCCATTTCCTTGATGGTTTTCTTTGAATCTTTCATTGAATAAACAACACTTGAGAGTTGAGATGAATGGGAATACAGTTGCACTAGCGAAGGAATGTCAAGGAGTTAAATCAGGTTCAGACAGTTCAGTACATGGAATCCTCATCACCAAGCAGGGGTTCAGAGGTTTATAATGCAGAAAGAGAGTTGGAAAGCCTTCCTCAACGGTCTCTTGTCCAAGCAACCAGTCCCTTATCTAATAACACAACTTTATGATTTTTTTTTTCTATTTTATTTCTTTTTTTGAAATAAAGAGATTGTGCGGCTGCTCTAAGAACATATGCACTCATAAGTGGAGGGTAATTGCTTATTTGCTGATTTAATTGGTATGACCAGTCTACTATTCATCCAAAATTGGTAATTGCCTCTGGCCTAGACAATACACCGATCAAAGACAATTTGTTTGCCAATCTACTATTCATATTTTAAAATTAATATTTTTTATATTATGAAATTTGAGTAAGAAAAACTAATATTGTCATTTAATTACAACTGTTAGATTGCAGATCCAATGGTTGTAATTCAATGGTACGGTAATGAGTGATAAAGAAACTAATCATTGGTAGTACCGTAGTAGGCCCACATGTATGTTAGGGTCAGCAATTGGTTAATCGGATGACCAATTTTCAGTCATCAAATTGGTAGTACTAGGTGGGGGCCATCAATTGGTCAAACAATTTGTTGTTGTTGTATTCATGTTTTTGTCCATGTTGGTCTATCAGTTATCCAATTAGACCATTGGTGGAACTACTCTAAACTCTTGATTAATAAAACCATTGAATACAAGTGTGGAAATAAAGCCTAAATCTCTTATTACAAATATCAGAAATAATATCAGAAATCTCTGCAATACACATGTACTCAACTAGGCATCAACTAATAAATAATACTGTTCTAATGACGACTCAATTTGCTTTCACTTAGCGGTGACGTATTGGAAAGATCACTATATATGTAACACGCGTACACATCTTAATGTCTAATTACACATCTTAATGTCTAATAATGCAGTTTTCCAACTATGTTGTCACTTAGATAATGCAGTTTTCACTTAGCGGTGACGTACTGGAAAGATCACTATATACGTAACACGCGTACACATCTTAATGTCTAATAATGCAGTTTTCCAATTATGTTGTCATTTAGATTCGCCCTACCACTAGACGACAACGACTATTTGAATAAGCCCGCTATCCCAGATTGGGCCCATATAAACCAAGCCCAACATGCCAAAATTTGGAGTGCATGTCTCTCATCCTCGGCCCAAGAACGAAGTCTGGTGACCCCTAGCCCTTGCTGCATCCCACCAATGTGGTTGGGTCTCAACCGCTAGCATGAGCCCATTTAGATCAGAGTCCGATTTCAGATCGCTGTTGTCGCCCAAGCCTCTCCTCCTTCTATCCATCACTTCCTGCCATGTAACCTAACACGCCCACTGCCACCACGACTTGACCACAACACCGCTCCAACTCCGATTTAGATCCCTTCTATGTCCCAATGCTGCCCACAACCATGACCCATCCATCCTTGAACCTGCAAGAGAAGACACATAAACACTCTCAACCTCAATCCCCAGGCCCGATAATAGCCAACTACACAGTCTTCCTGTCCGGTCACCCTCCTCATGCATCAGCACAACCAGATGTCGTCACCAACGTCGAGGCGCAACTAGACAGTACTAAACGAAGGTGACATAGTGCTCTACTGCTTTATGTTTTGAAGCGTGTTCCTTTTTTAATGATCCTTAACTCTATAATTTCTAATAAACCAGACACATTACATGTTTAATAATGATGCGCTTGTCATTAATTTTGGCTAGTCCAGAGCTAAAACTCTTGTTTGATTTTACGAAAAAACTTGCATGATCATGGTTGACCAAGTTTAATGAGGAGAGGCCAAATGACCTGTTAAATATATTAATAATAATATCATTGCCCCACCCTCATGTTGTGTCATTTAATCTACATAGTAGCTAACACTGGCCTCTCCACATTGGGCTTGATCAGCTCAATTTGAGCTGTCATGGTGAGCCAAGTTCTTTCTTTGATTTTACGAAGATTCTTGTATGCACCAAGGTTTACTTGAATCGAATGTTAAAATTTAATCTTAGCTATTCATTTGATCTAGACACTAACATTAATACTAACACCGTTAACAAGATAGAAAAAAAAAAAAAAAGGAGTTAAACTTTGTCAAAAAGAACTAATCAAATTAAACAAGGTATATAAGTTTTTTATTTCCAAATCTCCATCCATAATTTCCCTTTTATACTTGGTTACTTCCATTGTTTTGCAAACCTAGAAGTATAGTAGTTTGTACACAATGGAAGTAACTGGAAGCAATGAAGGTTGGGGGAGGAAGCAGATTTGGGTACGGTGTGTATAAAAGTAAGAACCAAGGGTTTTGCTGGTTCATATTCAACCTTCAAAATCTGGGTTTGGTTCTTATTCAACTTCCAGAATCTAGGTTTTCCATTTGAAATTTTTTCACAATCTTGTTTCGATTCTTCTTCATAATTTTAACATCCAAAAGATTCACCATTCACCAACATCCCATAAGGGCCAACAAATCTCACTTGTTTGTCCATCTACATCCACCAAATCCAAAACTAGCTTCCCAAGAACGGATTTGGTGTTCTTCATAAATGAATCATGATCTTAGCAACCTCGATGACGTCATTGAGCTTGATGTTTCCGCTGTGCTTGATGTCCTGGGCTTCCGCCTTGATGACGACAACAGCGGCCGAGCGGATGACGAAGACCTTAACCTCCTTGGTGATGTCTTCTCCGGTCTTGGGTGCGAGGGAACTGGCAGTGCTGACCCGCCTCCGGTGATGCCGACGTAAACTTTGACGACCTGGGAGGAGTCGAACTTGGGAGGCATGGCTGGAGAAGCTAGTTTTGGGGAAGATGGAGAGAGGCAGATAAAATCGTTGTTTCTTGGGCTTTTACTACTGTTGAATTTTTTTTTTATAACTAACGGACGTTTGCCAATCGAGGGTGGTTCAAGTGCACCATGGTGTATTGAATCCGCTCCGTTGATTTTATTGAAGAGATTTTATTCTAGTGCAAAGGCATAGTAGTATCGAGATTCTAGCTACTGGACCGATGAAAATGTGGCATGAGTTTGCAACCATTTAATTTTTTTTATTAATAAACGAAACTTTTATAGATACATGAAGCCAAGTACTTGAAGAATGAACGTTACAAGAAACCAATCACGGTCTGAAATCAAGCCCCTATGAAGTAACAACCTCCCAAACTCTAGAGCCGAGTGAACATGGATGACCGTAAAATGAAGTCGCTCACCCTGTTAGGAAATCCGGGTCACCCTCCGAATTCCCTAGCCCAAGACTGAAACCGAATGAAGACAATAACCAGAAACAATGTAACACGAACACACGATATTTAACGAGGGTTTAGTCAAAACAGTTGACCTATGTCCTCGGGTGATGATGATGGATCCACTAAACAAGAAGAATATTACAACTGAAGAACAATTCGGTTCTACAAATTGTAAAATAGCAAAAAGCTTAAACTAACAATGTTGCAAAGAATAGTTATTGAGAAGCGCGACTGATAATTCAATACGGACTGTCGTACAGTTATGACTACATGTACAATCTCGGCCATCGGCCCAGTACATGATTTCGGTCACATGTGTTTTTTCTCATTTTAACTTCAAGCTCACAGCCTCATACATGCTTCTAGCCACTTTGTACTATATCACCCACCAGCCCTGTACATGCTTTCAGCGATATGTGTTATTTTGACTAGGGGTGGATTTGGTACGGGTACTGGTTTTTTTTGTCAATACCGCTCAGGACCAGTCTCGTAATATTACAGAGCCATTCTCGAGTATCATCTTCAACAAATAGCACGTGATTGTCCTCGTCGAGAAGAGAAACCATTTTCGTATCATAAGACAACTTTCCTCCTCGAGGGACCATCCCATGCGAGGCACCTGCAACTCTCTTTGGAAAACCGTTTATACAAACCAAAAGGAAACTTTCTACTCGAGGATCTGGTACCTAGATTTAATTGGTTGTATTGGCGTTACTATCAAAGAAAATTAAGTGTTCATCATACATCAGCAAGGCTTGAGATGAATACTAAAGAACTAGTGCGACTTTTATTGCAGCAACAATTGTCGGCCGCACTTCTCACAATCATACTTCTCGTGCCCCCTTGTCTTATCGACAGGGCAATATCAACATGTCTCACCATCGACATCAGTAGTTTTTTTCTAATTCGTGAGAGTGTAGTTGGCTCTCAATGTCGTGAAAGAGTCGGGATTGATAGTAATGCAAATGAATCACAGTTCCCAACTCTTGCATTCTTGCAAAGAGGATATAAGCTTCTGTACTGTGTAACTAAAGTTCATCTCTTAAACTCAAGGCAATAAAACAACAAAATTAGACAAGGATGGAGCTACAAGATTGTTCCGGGATCAGATAGTACAAAGTCTTTATATTGATGATCATGGTACCTATTGCGTGCAAGTTGCGGCAATGGTGCTTCAAGCTGAAGAACCTTCATCACTTGCCCTGTTTTAGGCCTCTCTTTGTTGCATGGGTGAGTGCACCATAATCCCACAATTAGCAAGCACTTCATTTCACTTGGATCAAACTCCATACCTAATCTCTCATCAGATACATCGAGAAGATTTCCTGCAAGGTACGATTGCCAAACCCACTCGGAAATTGGCACGTGATATTCTCCATCATGGTAAGTTTGCCTTCCGCAACCAATTTCTAAAGCCACAACTCCAAAACTGAACATGTCCGACTCCTTGCTTGCTCTCCCTTGAAAGGCATATTCCGGGGCCATGTACCCGAAAGTCCCTGCCACCCCGGTTGTCCTAGTCCTCAAGTGAGGATCCAAGAGTTTAGCAATCCCAAAATCACCGAGCTTAGTGTTGAAATCGTTGTCCAATAGTACATTTGCTGATTTAATATCCCTATGAAGGACGCACTGCTCTGCATCTTCGTGTAGATAATGAAGGGCTGAGGCCAACCCCAAAGCTATCCTGTACCTGATATCCCATTGCAGTGTTGTTCTGGAGCCAAATAGATGAGCGTCAAGGCTGCTATTAGGCATGTAAGCATAAACAAGTAAACACTCGCCTTGCTCATGGCACCATCCTATAAACATCACCAAGTTTTTATGTATCAAGCGGCTTATGATTTTCACTTCATTGATGAAAACTTTCTCATAATGCTCAGAGTCGGCAAAGATTCTCTTCACAGCAACTGAGCAGTCAAGATCTTGTAGGACTCCTCGATACACTTGTCCTGACCCTCCATGGCCTAGCCTTCTGTCATTTGCAAAGCCCGATGTTGCCGCAACTAATTCTTCGTAAGAAAATCGTCTTGGAAATGCTAGTGTCTCGAGATGCTTACTTACAGAGGGTACAAGAACATTTATCTGTCCTTTGATCTTCGCAATGCGCTTCTTCACTGCAGTCTGATATATGGCCACACCAAGCAATAAAATGAAGAAAGTAACTGCAGTCATGGCCGCTATCAAGAATATTGCACGCTTATTCCCTTTCCTGCTTATATCATCAGGATCTATATCTGAATTGAACTCCCATTTTGATAAAATAATGTTTTCCGTGACGTTACCAGTAGCAGCTGAGAAACCAATCACAACCTTTTCAGGGAGATAATCTCGTAAGTCGATTTTGTAAGAAAGAGAATTGTCATACCTCGTAGCTTCGTTGTACGTCCAAAACACAGTCAGCATGTAGTTGCTTGCATTGTAAGTTACTTGTGCATATATCATCACTCTTGATCTCGTGAGGTTAAAATCCCAACTAGCACTGACACCCGATGCAATACTATTTATATTGATCCCGACATGAGGTCCGTTAGGATCCCAAGCGTTTGAGTACGTATCAAACTCAACAAGGACAACTCTGTTTTGGTACTTGTCGAATAGATTGGTGGTGTTGAACAGTCCCAGACAACCTCCGGCTGAGTTAGGCGGGATTGGATAGCCAAAAGGTGCAAGGAAAAAGGCAAACCCATCAGCATAGTCGTTTTGGTGATTAGTGTCAATCATGAATGTGAAGTTGGTAGTGAAGTTTGACAGCGACCGAGCTGGTGTAGTAGAGTCCCAAAGGTGGAAAGGTTTTGAATAAGCACACCGCCCTACATGAAACATGTAGAATTGCCGGTTAAATTCAACATTTCCCGCGTTCATCGTGGCATCGCCTTCGTAGAGTATGTTTTGTGTATCAGAGTAGAAGTGAGGTATACTAAATGAAGTTGGATTAGCAAAGAGAGAAAGAAAGTTGATGAAAATGAAGAGACTAAAGGTTGCCTGCCTACAGCTGACACTAAGAGACATTGCGCATAGAAAAAATATCTGTAATAAGCAAAGAAGCTAAGAAGTATATATTATCAGTTTTGAAGCAGGTATCAAACGAATAAGAATTCATTCTAGGAATAAACTTCTAGCTAGCTAGAATGATGCGTAGCTGGTAGCATAGATGAACAACATGTCCTAGTTGAATCAACAATGAAAAAACAAGAATTCGCTGTGAATATGTCATATAGGGTATGGCAGTATTAGAATCTTCTTTTTGGCTGAAGAAATACTAGAATCTTGGACAACCAATTTGGCATTATATTGCATTTTTAGGGTTGAATTTCATCAATAGAAAATCGTGGCCTCGATCTTCGCAACAATGTAATTGTTGTGGAGTTGAATAGGAAGTTAGGATCTTCGCAACAATGTAATTGTTGTGGAGTTGAATAGGAACTTCTGGTGGGGGTATTCAGACGTCAAGACCAAGGTCCACTGGAAAAAGTGGGAGGATCTGAGCAAGAGTAAGTTTGATGGTGGTTTGGGCTTCAAGGAGTTGCAGTCTTTCAACCTCGCCCTCCTCGCAAAGCAGTGCTGGAGATTGATTAATAAGCCTGATTCTCTATGGGGGAGGATTCTAAAGGCTAGATACTTTAACCACTCTTCCTTCTTGAAAGCTAAGAAAGGCTCCAGGCCTTCTTGGATCTGGAACAGTTTGCTAGCTGGCAGAGATTCCATCAGTAATCACTCGAGGTGGCAGGTTCGTAATGGGAAAAGTATTGATGTCTGGACTGATAGATGGGTTCCAAATAATTCCGGGGGGCTTATTATCCCAATTGACTCCTCAAATCGCTTTACTCCTCTCTTGGTTGCCGATGTTATTGATGCTTCAGGGAATTGGAATATTACTCACTTGGAACCGTTTTTGAATGGTGATGATGCCAAGGCCATCAAATCTATTCCAATTGGCAGTGAGAATGACAGAGATGCTCTCATTTGGCCTTTTTCTAAGAGTGGTGTCTATTCAGCAAAAAGTGGCTACAGAAGGATTGTCAAGGAGCAGGGGGTAAGGGGTCTTCTAAACCTTCATCGTCGCACATGATAGATGCAAAGCTGTGGAAGGTGGTGTGGAGGCCAACCATGCTGCCAAAAATTTCCAATTTCTTGTGGCGTGCGTTATCAAATGCTCTTTCTACCAACTGGAATATTTTCAGAAGAAAAATTATTCCAGACCCTTTGTGTGCTATTTGTGGTGAGCATCCGGAAACTACGGAGCATTGCCTACTTCTATGCCCTTGGACTAGCGCTGTATGGTTTGGGAGCTCTTTGGGATACATCCCAGAGAAGGCCTCTATCACAAGCTTGGATGCTTGGCTTCTAGCAGTTTCTGGCAATTCTGGTAAGCTGTCTCATCACAATGAGGAGTTTTTCAGTTTGTGTGTTTTCATTTGTGGGAGATTTGGAAGCAAAGATGTGTTGCAGTAATGAAGAGGGTCTCCCCTAACCCTGTTACTACTATAGAGAACATTCACAGAAGCTTTAAAAAGTGGTCTGGAGCTCAGTCTGATTATGACACTCCCCCATATGAGCCTCGGAGACCTACTGCAAGCAAATTGTGGCATCCTCCCCCTCCAAATGTGGTAAAAGTTAACATTGATGCAGCTTGAAAGATGAGTAAACAACACAGTGGGATTGGTCTAGTGGTGCGTAACCATAGGGGTTGTTCTATTGCTGGTGCAAGTCTCTTGTGCTCCCATAATTCTGTTGTTGAGGCCGAGGCTGACTCGGTGGTTAAAGGTCTTCAAATTGCAAGGTTTCTGAATTTGAAAAATGTTATCATTGAGGGTGATTGCCAGGAGGTCATTAGGTCTCTCTCTTCCCCAACTTTCACTCCCAATTGGAAAATTCTACCTATTCTCAATAGAGTGAAGTTTCTGTTGCTTGCCTTTGATGAGGTGTTATGGAACTGGGTTCCCCGTGAAGCTAACCGGGTTGCTGACGTAGCGGCGAAGCTTGCCATGGTGAGGTTGTGCTCTTCGGACTGGGCTAATACGCCTCTAACCTCCCTCCTTCATATTCTTAGGAGCGATGGCCCCCCTGACTGAGACTTGCTGTTGATTACAACAGCTCTTGCTCTTTTATCTACTTTTGTCTTTCTTTGCTTTTTGTCTGTAGTGGTTTGTAGCAGTGTTTAGTTTCCCTCTTACTCTTTCAGCTTTGTTAGCTTTCTTTTTGTTGTGTTTTGCTCGACCTTTGAGGTCTATTCCAATGAAGTTCTATTCTTGAACCAAAAAAAAAAAGAAAGGAGTTAGGAACCCAGAGACGGTATTGTAAGACGGTATTGAAATTAACAATATGCACAACTTTTAGTCTCACTTTTAAAACAAGGCCGCCCAGCGTCTGGGCATTTCAATTTTCATGTCTGTTGTCCGTCTCAGTATCGTCTCAGCGGTCTAGACGTTTCAATGATTATTATTTTTAAGTTGAAAATTTGAATATATTAGATGCAATTTTATTACTCTTTAGGTCTTTTTTTTGTGTGGTGCTATTAACATATTTTTTTTTATATTAACACATTCTAACTATGATGAAAACCGATCACAAAACAAATTCAAGTGACAAACTTGTAAATAAAACTAAATATGTAGGCAATAAAATAGATAAGGTGTGTTAATAGCGAAAATTGATGTGTTAATAGCATTACCTTTTTTTTGTAAACGGGACAACGACTAACTCATCGTCTTAACCCGAAAATTTATTAAAATAACATCAAAATACACAAGATTCAAGAGACCAACCAAACCGGACTCAAGGAGGGAACTAATACAATAGTACAAAAAAGATAAAGGCTAAGCAAGTACCAACTATTACAGGGATAAAATAAAAACACACTATGTGTAAGCGCCATAACACTGTGCATAATAAATACTCTTGCTCGAAATGCTTTAAAGATGGTTTAGTCTATGTTTGTTATGAATCAAGGCCCACATGGCTCCATGAAGTTATTGTTGCTCAAAGTAGAAGCTTGTTCTGGGTTTCTTTTCAGAGAAGCCTACTGATGTAATTCATATTGACGTTTGACAGTTTGTTTCAATAAAGTATTTTTCAATAAAAAAAACACACACACACTGAATCTATCTTAAGTTCTAAACACACTGAACTATTTATTACTCTGAGGTCCATGTATATGTAAGTTACAGAAATACAAGTTATAAAGAATAAATTTGAATTTTTTTTAAAAAATACAAATCCGCATAGAAAGTGACAAGAAGCCTGCCTAGTCGTCTTGGTGCTCTAAGTCTGTCATCTACGTTAGTTACGCAATTTTTTTTTTTGGCAAAAGAAATTATGTTTTATCAAATAAAAGAGACACAATCATCAAGAAATTAACCATAACTCATTTTAACAAATGTAACAAAAGATGCATTGACATTAATAAACAATAATAATGGTTGGAATCGAATCAATCAAACTCCACTAAAGGATCAGACGCATTGTATGTGTCTGATTGCGTGCAGGATATCTTGGACTCAATCGACATTGTTTTTCCTTAGATTCATTTTGTTGAGATTTTGGGAAAGAATGGAGAAGATTAACATATAAAATTGTGTCACCATCGTCAAACCAGGTTTCATAATTGACCTTAGATTGAGCATAAATTGTATTACCAAGAGGTTCTTCATTTTTTAGATCACCTTAGCAAAGTTTCTGAACAAGTTTTTGAACCTTGGTCTCACCCAAATCTTCATCTAGAGAGAACACGCCTCATGTGCCTGAGAGCGAGAGAGAGAGAGAGAAACCAAGTTCGTGTGCTTACTCTCCAAGCCTAACACAATCAGCGGTCCAGTTGTTGCGTATCGGTTTGAAAGAAGACAAGCAACTTAGGCCTAGTTTGGTACATCTTTGCTTTTGAAAAAAAAAATCAGCTTTTAACTAAACTTCTAGATTTTATTGTGTTTGTTAAACTAAAGAAAATCAGTGTTTTTTTTTATTTAAATTATATGTCAGTGGAAGGAAATTCTAAAATCTGTTGATTTTATTGTGGTTGCTTTTAAAAGCTGTTGTCAATAAAAAGACAGAAAAATAAGATTTTATGTCCTGACAACAATTTTAAAAGTAACAATTATTAAACAAAAAATTGTTTTAATTCACAGCTGATTATATTCACAGTACAGTAGAAATTTTTTTTTTATAAAAAGTCACAACAATCTCAAACTAGGCCTTAGTCTCCATTGTGCTTGGGCTGGTTAATATTCTAGTCTCCATTGTGCTTGAGAGTTAGGGCCAGTTTGGCATTGCGCTTTGAGGAAAAAAAAAATGTGTATATAATTTTTTTCGACTCCCAACGCGTTTGGTAACTCGGCAAGAATTACGTTTTTATAAAACTTGTGGTCAGTGACCGCGAAATTGAGAAGCAGCTCCCTGTTTTTTCATATTCACGTTCTCTAAATGCGAAAATGGAATCGGTGCAAGTTAATAGCTTCTCATCTATGCCTAGAATACCCATGGTCAATTCTCGGTGCTGGACTAAACTTGCATCACCGAAACCCTGGACATCATCGCCTACAATCCCAAGATCGCTATTCTCTTCCACAACCTCATATACACAATTTGCTTCCGAATCAGACTCACCCCTCGCGACTTGGAGGATAAGGGAGGCGATGAGGAGAGAGAGAGGAGAAAACCCTAATCGGCATGGTTGCCATAGCTAGAGCTTCAAAGAGGGTCAGGTTGGTCTGGGATTAGTGGACAAGACGAAGACTCAGGTTTCTGGGCAAAATTCAAAAGGACGATCCTCTTTGGTCAAAAGGTTTTTGGATAAAGATGAAGAGAATTAATCTCAAAGTTCATTTTGGTCATTTACAATAGTCATATAATTTAAAATGTGGAAAATGCCCAAATGCACAAAAATAGGGTTTTCATAGCCCAATTGAATGAAAAACGTTTTACTTAGCCCATTCCAATGTTTCTTAATAAAAATACATTTTTACCTCTAATTTTATTATCTATCTCCTCTCTTCACCTCTCATTCTCATCTGCTCTCTCTCTCTCTCTCTCTCT
>NC_020497.1:4660645-4713923 GCF_000184155.1 Fragaria vesca subsp. vesca
ATCCTTACATTTGAATATTGGGGTTAGTAAATTATTATTGAGGATTGATAAGTGATTATTGGGGTCAGTAAGTTATTATTTGAGGTTTGTAACCTGATTATTGAGGGTCAGTAAGTGATTATTGAGTGTCAGTAACTGAAAACTAAGTGATTATTGGGTGTCAGTAACTGAAAATAGAAAATTAACGGTTATTGGGATCAGTAACTCGATTATTAGGGTCAATAATTCGATTATTTTCTGGTCAATAATTCGATTATTTTCTGGTAAATCTTCTTTTATATTATATTAAGCTGAAATAAGTTGATTATTGAGGATCAGTAACCGAGTAACCGGTGACCGGAATCCAGCAACCGGAGTGAGGTTCCGGCAAGTCTTCTCTCTCACTTTCTCTCTCCTTATACATGTTAAAGTGGTGAGGGTAAAATTGTCTTAAAGATATACAAAAATTATTATTTTATTATGACTTTAATATAGATTTGTGTATTTAGGCACAAATAAGAACATCTTATATTGGAATGGGCTCATGTCTATTAAATTCATAGGAATGAACAATAAAGGGGTTTAAATTAATACTAAATATGCATTTTCTCAAAAATTATCAAACACACCAAAACTACTTTTTTAGACCACAACAATTTAAACATATTGTTTACCAAACATTTTACTGATTTTTTTTTAACGCTAATTATTTTCACAGCTGATTTATTTTACCATAAATTATTCTCACCTCAATACGAAATTGGGCCTTAGCATTATTGCATGGAGGAGGGCAGGGAATGTAATGCTGATCCCGATGTCATCAACAAATGTTCCTTAATCAACGAGGGTGATGAGGTGATCTCATCTAAGATCGAATGTCTAGCCACGATGTTGCAAGTTAGGTGCAGTCGCGGAATTGAGAGTTACAGCCTTTTTGATGTGTTTACACCCAAATTAATATTTTACTGGACAGTAATTGTTTAGGTGAATATTAGTTAAATTAATGGTCCACACAAGCAAGCCTGATATATTGGGTTTACAAGTGATGGCCCGCCGACAAAGTCATGCGAGCTAGGTGTACAGTTCGCATAGAAGACTAGAAGACGTGGGTTGACTTGGTCTGATGTTTATGGCTACAAGGTGGCGCGAACTAGATGATACAATTTGCATGTGAAACAAATGGAGGACCTCGTGAAGTAAAAGGATTAAGAGATGTGAACCGTGTAATTATCCTTATCTACATGGTAGAAGACTATTTGGAGTCTATATGCATGCGAAGTGTAAGGTTGCATGCGAGGTGGATATGTATGTGAAGTATAAGGTTGCATGCGAGATAGATTGTGTGCAAAGAGGAGTTTACATGCGAACAGAAGTGCTTGCAGGCGAAGGAAGATAGAGTTCGGAGGTGTCATCTTCAAGTTATTGCTGATAAAGCAAAATCAAGACTTATGGGTTGGCAGGGACGGCTTCTTTCTATGGCTGGTCAGACTCAATTGGTGCAGTCAGTTTTTCAAAGTATGTTACTTCATAGTTTTTCTGTGTATCACTGGCCGGTGTATTTGGTGAAGAAGCTAACTTCATGGGCACGAAACTTTATTTGGTCTGGTAATATAGGGACTCGGAAAATCATCACTATTCACTGGGCTCAGGTTTGTGCCCCAAAGCTGGAAGGTGGGCTTGGTATTCGTGATCTTTCATCTCTTAATTCAGCTGCTATCCTAAAGTTTGCTTGGGATTCTTTCTCTTCTCATTCTCAATTGGGGGATTACGTACGGTCAAGGTATCCTATTCTAAACGCTTGTAAGCTGGGCTATCGCAAATCTTCAATTTGGCCAGGTTTTCGGTCGGTTGCTTCTGGTTTTAGACAAAATTGTCGATGGTTAATTGGAGATGGTAAAACTGTGTGTTTTTGGAAGGATAAATGGCTTCAAGCTCCTATTTTGGAGACTTTGGGTATTTCAAATTGGTCTTATTTCAGCAATCTTCATGTCGCAGATTTTATTTCTCATCAGTCATGGCAGCTTCCTCCCTTCTTTTGCCAAGCTTTTCCGCTCTTGGCTAGGCAAATTTCAGATTTGGCACTCCCTCTTATTGATGAGTCAGATATGCTTATTTGGGAACCCTCTACCTCCGGTGAGTTAACTTTTTCTGTTGGGTATGATTTTCTGAGGCACCCACAACACTGTCAAAGATTGGGCTTGTAATGTATGCGATCATTCATCCCACCTCGTTACTCTTTTTTGTTCTGGAGAATTCTTTTTGATCGGCTTCCAACTGATGATAGAGTGAAAATTAGCGGAATTCCTATTGTGACTATCTGTCAGTTATGTTATTGTTCTGGTGAGGCATCATTGCATTTATTTTTACAATGCCCTTTTTCCCAACGGGTCTGGAGATGGTTAGCTACGCAATTTGGCACTTCTTTATCTTCTTTCAACTCCTTGATAGATTTCTGGAAGAGCTATTGTCGAAAGCCTTTCTCCTCGCAGCTTTTTAATTTGTGGCTAGCAGCTGGCATGTTTACTTTCATGGCTCTATGGAAGGCTCGGAATAAGCTAAGGTTTGATAATCGACCCCCTAATTTCTATACAATGTGTTGCTCTATTATGGCATGGATTCGTCAAATTAGCCTTTTTGCTCCTGGTCACTATAAGGGTGTTCTTGATGCCCGTTTATTGGCCTCTCTTGGAGTTGCTTCTAAAGGTGGTAAGGCTCCCAGAATTCAACATGTCTTATGGCAGCCTCCGTTTTTTCCTTGGATCAAAGTTAACACAAACGGTTTAGCAAAAGGCAATCCAGGTCCAGCAGCTTGTGGGGGTGTGTTTCGTGATGCCTCAGGTGGGTTTTTAGGGAGTTTTTGTCATTCGCTTGGATGGAAGACTTCCTTTTATTCTGAACTTTATGTTGTTATCTTGGCAATTGAAATTGCTCATGATAAAGGGTGGGTCTACTTATGGTTGGAAAGTGACTCTGTTAGTGTGGTAGCTTGCTTCTCTTCCAGGTCTTTTTCTCCTACGTGGAACTTAAGAGTTCGTTGGAATAACTGCCTTTTGATAATTCGTCAAATGAACTTCCGTTACAGTCATATTTTTAGAGAAGGAAATATAGTGGCTGACAAGATGGCAAACTTGGGGTTGTCAAATGTTTCATTTACTTGGTATGATAATCCTCTTACTGAGCTTCATGGTTTCTTGCAAGCGGATTATTTGGGTATCCCTAATTATCGGTTTTCATAGTGGGAAGATTGCCTGGTTTTTTATGGGTAGAAGAAACAATGTCTTTTTGTTTGTTGTTTTGGTTTGTAATTGGAATGGTTTTGGCCTAGTCCCCCGTTCCTCTTTTCATGTAATTTCTTTTATTATTTTAAATAAAAATTCTGATAAGGGACGGGCGGTGGGTTCCCGGTTGTAGCGGTCCTTTTTGGGGTAGAGTGGGTGCTTTGTCAACCACCAGACTGCTACAGAGGAGCTGATATCGCCTAATCCTTGTCAGTTTTAAAAAAAAAAAAAAAAAGTACTACAAAATATTAAGCTTGCATGTGAAATGGAGGAGACTTCGCTTAGAAGTCTTGGACTCTTGCGCGTGAATGACTATCAAAGCTATCTACATGTATATATATATCTTGCAATTGCAATGAATGCATGCATGCGAGCCGTGATTCAACTCAAGTAGGATTTAATCATCCTAAGCTACAAATCATGCAGCATGCACACGTCCATAACAAGAAGGGCAACGATGAAGAGTTGATAAAGATTGCTTACGATAACGTTGAAGACTTCTACAAGTCTTTGACATGCTTTGGGCCAATACATGTGGCCCTAAAATAGCTCTATATAAAGGAGTTCAAGGATCAACTCGACACACACTCAACAACTCAACAAAAATATAATACAACTTTTAACATAGTTGAACCTCCAGACGGTAAAGCATCTCGCCTTAGCAACCTTTTTTCTTTCAAGCTCCCCGGAGCTCTGTCCCTTTATTTTCCAGGCTCCCTGGAGTCATTGCACCCTTTACTTTTCAAACTCCCCGGAGCTCCTTTGCGTTCTCGTTTTCCTTTCCTTTAGTTGCTCTGCTCGGTACAACCGCGAGTATCGATATCGGTGGCGGAGAA
Organism: Fragaria vesca subsp. vesca; assembly: GCF_000184155.1. Lineage (NCBI taxonomy): Eukaryota > Viridiplantae > Streptophyta > Magnoliopsida > Rosales > Rosaceae > Fragaria > Fragaria vesca. Next base: position 4,664,739 of record NC_020497.1, read on the forward strand.
GCTATTGTAAATCCTCGTCCGCGAGGTGGCACCGGAGCCCTATTCTCGTTTGGTTAGAAGTACAGGTCAGCGCACTATAACAACCCTACTACATTCCGCTTCCGCACGGTGGCACGTCCCGCATCCCTAGAAGCATTGACCGCCACCGTCTCTCTCTCCCTGTTAAGGATTGTGGCCAAAACACGATGGATGTTGTGAAAGTCGGTGTGGAGCAACTTGGAGACTGCAGGTTTTTCAATGGCGTAGTGAAGACATTTTCACTGGCGGGGTTTCGATTGATAGCGGAGGCGCGTGCTTGAGGTTTCAATTTAGTAGGTCTTCGATAAAAATTGAATTGTACTTGTCAGGGTCTGGGAGCTAGGTTGGGTCCAGTCCTTGTTTGGAGCTAATTCGTGGCTTTTTAGGGGCTGTTGCACTTTTTTGTTCATATTCTGTGGCTCCTCCGGCCAAGTGGATCTCTTTTGTTCCAAGTTTTATTTCTGCTTCGTCTGAAATTTTGAAGTTCAGAGCATCCAAGTTGGTATCGGTCCTCTCTCTGCGCCTTCGATCTGATCGGATTTGGCTTAGCTGTTTTGTGGTAGTACAATGGTCACTCTCTTCTTGTCGGCTGTTGCGGCTTTTACTTTGGTTTACCTTGTTATGGGCCTGTTTATTGGGCTTTTTTTTGTTTCGCTTGTTGGGTGTCATCGACTTAGTTCTGGTGTTCTGGCGCAAAGGTTTAACTCGAATGGTGCTAGTCCCAGTATTTGCTGGAGACGCTGTCATCACCCTTTCAATGGACAGCCTCGGTCCTCCACCATCAACTACTTTCTAGGGAAAGAGCTCCTGTCTCTCCCACCTAGAACTCAACACGCAACCTTTGCTGTTGCGAAGCCCGATCAGCAGAGCTAACTGCCACTCTCAGTCGCCACCTTGACTAGTTGAGAGAAGCTTTGACTCATCGAGAAGCGCTACACCCGCCAAGCCAATCTTTCACAACAATGTCATATTGGTTTGAAAATAAACGACCTCAATCAGAAGATTATATTGTTGCAAAGTGAAAGAGAAAGTGGAGAACATGAGAGTGATGGAACATTATTCAAGTTGGATGACAACAACAACAACAAAAAAAGAAAAAGAGAAAAACAGCCACAATGACATTCGATGAAACTGATCGAATCGAGCAAAATGGTGTCTTCATTATTAATCACACACAAGAAGATGATTGAAAAGAAAGGATGTGTTTATTTCATAGACAAAAACAAGGGAATTGAAAAGGAATTCTAAGAGGCAAAGATGACTCAAATAGAGAACATCCAAAGGAAAGGTCAATGAAGCATAAGCTCACATTAGAGAGGAGATAAGATCATGCATTAAGATGTATCTAAGCCTGTGGTGTGTGCATGCTCCAGTGGTTTTGAAATCACTGAAATAGGAGACATGGATCGAACATTGTTGGGACCTTGACGTATTGGTTAAGCGTTATCCTCCATTTTAACAACATTCATCAATTGATTACAAGTTTGACATGAAACAAGGAAACCCTTCTCATCCTCAGACCCAACGCGGAGTTCGCCTCTTCTCATCCTCTCTAAATACAAGCAAAATCTGTAAGTCTCTTTTCATATGTTCTAAAACCCCAAAATTTTTCCTCTGTAAATCTAATACTCCAAAATCTTAGTTCGTTGATTCTCCGGCCACGTCAATATTGTAACAAAAAAAAATTGACGGTCACGTCAATATTAATGTAACAAAATTACAACTTAATCTAATAGACTTAAATAGACTTGATCTTAGATCCCAACCATTAGATTATTTAGATCCCAACCATTAGATTTAAATAGACTTGATCTTAGATCCCAACCATTAGATTATTTAGATCCCAACCATTAGATTTAAATAGACTTGATCTAACGGGTCACTGACCAAAAATTCCTTGGTTAGTAGCTGACCAGGTGAACAGCACGGTCACGCACGCACTATAGCTACACTTCTATTTTGGAACTTACCAACATTGTTTACAAACATAATTTATTAATTAGACATGAAACTGTTTTACTTCACTACTAATTAAATGGACATATACATGTGTGTTTATTAACGGTGCTTCTATTGTTAAATGGAACAAATAACACTTATTAATATTTGTCTTTAAATAATTATACATAACCAATTGCCTAACCTACCATAATACCATATGTTTTGATGGTTAATTATTACACTTTTCTAGCTTTTGTTATGGTCCCTATTTCTCCATAAACTTCTTGGGTCCTAATTGACTACCGACTATCTTGTTTTGATTTCAATTTATCATGACCATTGATGTATGGCTCTATTCACATAAAATACTAAACCACTTGTTGTCCATGGCCAAACGATAAGGCTAGTGACAATGATGAAGGAGCAGTTGGGACCATGAGTGTCTATACTATACCATGCAAATCCAAAACTAGGGTTTCCATCAAATTCTCGAATGTCAATCATATAACACACTATGATCTAACAGGAGCAAGCACTGTTCTATTGTTTCTGTTTCCAAATTGACTTTGAGCCATATACATGGAATATGATCCTAAGCTAGCCAAGGCATATCAAATCATATCATGCAATGCGATTTATGGTTTGCCCATCATGCATTGTTGGTTGGCCAGGGGTCGCACCACCGACGTTGTTTTATAGATTGGTTTTAATTTGTCGTCGGGTTGTTTCTTCCCAGATGTCTTATCGATCATAAGCAGGGTGCTACAAACTTCGGTCATTTCCTAATTGTGTTTAAACATTTGCCGTAATCAAGACACTAGAAGATAGCTTACCCAAACGTTGCAGGCCACAATTTGGAGTTGAAAGTTCGTAACTCTCTAGAACTGATAATGATTTTAGAATTTAGGTTGCATAGTGAGTTTTTACTTGAAATGTGCTCATATGATGCCATGCACAGCTACTCTATTATGATGATTAAAACATATCTATGTGATCGACATGTAATTACTGTACAATAATGCACAAGATAATAAAATAAATTTCGCACAAGTGGCACAACTAAGAAAAAAAGATCTACTGAAAGCAAGTACTATAATCTTTTAATTTAGCTGATGTTTTCATTCACTTACCGTCACTAACGAGTCCATTACTAATATTATAATCACTAATGCACCTTTAAGCCTTGTTTTATGATCAGATAATATAACATTTTAAGTTGAGTGAGAGTTTAGAATATCTTCTCAATATATTCATTGACCGATAACATGAGTAAAGCACAGTATTAGTTGAATAAGACTGGGTTTATCTGTTAAACCGCGGCTTAATTAGATATAGATTAACTGAACCTTCCTCATTAAGAATTCAAGATGGTTTGTTGAATGTGTCGTTGGCTAAGAAACGCAAGGTTGGGCGTGGGCAGGGTCATCTCAAAAGTTTCGAAGGCCCTGTGGATAGTGAAAACAAGTTATTTGTGTTCCTCTCCGACTCCATCTGCTCCTCCTCAAAAGCCTCTAAGACATCTCTATCATCATCAGGGTCAAAATCATCATCTATTGATGATGTGACCAAATCATCTGCTGCCTCTCTGGCGCTTGCAAACTCGAAGGTTGTGGACATCTCAGACCGAATTTCTGGACCTCAACGTCGTGTGACGCAGTCGTACCTTGCTAAGCCCTTCACCAGGGACTCAGGGAGCCACCTTCTTTTACAGACATGAAGCGTTTCTGTAACAAAGTTTGGGTGCTGGCATGGAGCGCCGTTTTCAAATTCAGGAACACCCAAACTACCTATTCATCATTGGTTTTGATCCGAACAAGGTGATTCGTGGAGGACCATGGTGGTTTCAGCAGGCTCCAGTCGTTCTACAACCCTATGATGGTGTACGTTACATATCTAAAAAACATCCACCTAGATTCACTCTATTTTTGGGTACACATTCACTCTAATTTTGTTTTGGTTGCTGGTCGATATATTGAATATGATGACAAGTATTATCAGAGATCTAAAAAGGTTAGGGTTAGAATTGAGCGCAAACTTTTGTCGCCAATTTTTTTTAAAACATAATAATAATTGTAAAAAAATAAACGTAAAACTTGCTAAGGGATTGGAGGCTGATCTTGAGTTTTATTTTGAGAATCGTGTTGGAGTTTGTCTAGCGTGTGATTTGGTGTTTCATGAGCAAGGACACTGCCATGCAGCCTCTGCTATTACTAACAAACCTGCAGGTTCCATGGAGAGGGCAGTAGCAATAGCCTAAGCACCCATGTGCTCAGTTTTGCTCAAGGCACCTTCATTCATGTGCCTTCCGCTTCAAAGGAATGCCGAAAAACAAGACTCAAAGCTAAGGAGCCTATCATCATCCCAAGGGAGAACCGAAGCATTAAGAGTCATGCCCTGGCCATTGTTCACGTTGTGACTGGAGGAGAGTATGGCAGTGCTACATCGACTCAGGTCCAAGGGGAAGAAGAAGAAGTATCACTCAAAGCGTGCAAGGCCATCAAATAGTCAAATAGTCAAATAGTCAAATAGTCAAATAGTCAAATAGTCAAATAGTCAAATAGTCAATTAAGACATGACGAGACCTCCACCCTATTTCCCCCGTTCTTATTCACTAAAACCCACTTCGGCACTTCCTTGGTCCTTCCTAATAATACACGTGACACGCGCGCCACCTTCCTCCACACATGCAAGCCCTTCACCCAATCATACCCAAGGTTCTACAATGTACATCACAGCCGGGGGAGACTATCAGACCAATAAGGAGTGTACCCGCAGAGCCGAAACAGAAGCTTCCACTCAAGGCAGATTCTCATTTTAAGCAAACTCCCTCTCTCCCTATAAAAAGCTCCCACCTTTAACAAAACGAACCCATCTCTCTCTCTAGAAACCACACCCTCACTTTCTCTCTCTACCAATGGGATTCCCAGGTTACACAGAGGTCCTCTTCCCCAACCTCTTCCTCCACACCCTCTCTCTTTTGGGTTTCATCCGCAGCCTCATTTTCTCGCTCTTTCATTTCTTGGGTCTTTCCGATTTCCTCGACACCGACGCGAGCGTGTGGCCTGAGACCCGGACACATCTGCTGTCCGGGTGTCAGACGCCAGCGTCGGTGCTTCTGATGCGGGAATTCCTTCCCGTGATCAGGTTCGAAGAGATTGAAGGAGACACGCCGGAGAGCTGCGCCGTCTGCCTGTACGAGTTCGAGGGCAGCGAGGAGATCAGGTGTTTGCCGAATTGCAAGCACATTTTTCACCGGGCGTGTGTGGACCGTTGGATGGACCACGACCAGAAGACGTGTCCGCTTTGCCGGACGGCGTTCGTGCCTGATGAGGCCAGCGAGGAGTTTAATAAACGGCTCTGGGCCGCCGCCGTTGCCGAGTCGGAGCTGGAGATGGAGTTCCACCGTGATTTTTACGGCGAGTAGAGTTCAGTTTGATGAGGCTGCTGAAGATATTTAGAAACAATGTATATATACATGAGGAAATTGGTGTCTAGCAACAAAAACAAGAGAAATTTTTTGGATTATTTCTCTTTTGTTTTTGTATATTTTGATATTGATATTGAAATAGAAATACTACAGACTTTCACTCTTTGATCCCGATTTCATTTTTTCATCTGACATGTTTGTTCTGGGTTTACAATTTGGATTCAGAAGGGTTGTTACTACTTTTTGTTTGGAATTTTAAGCTATCAAATTTTCAATGGGTGGTGATTAAATTGAGGAGGTTGGTGTTGTTGGGCAGCTAGCTCATCGATGTATCTTTTTTTGGAACTTTTTGTGGATATTGCCAGAGTCAGTCAAGTCAATGCTACTACACTTAATAATGACTTTGAATGGATTTTAATTACATCCAATCCCCTATATTTGCCAAATATTTATTGAATTTTAATGCTTTGGAATGAATTTTGTTTGGTAACATTATTATTTTGGAGTTTCCTTTTGAGTACCTTTATCTTGAAGATTTTTTTATGAGTTCTTTAGCTTTGTATTTCTATTATGAAGTTCGACATCATGATGAGTCATGATGGCCCTAAATAATACTTGTACCTCTCTACTTTTACTAATTAATCACAAGTTGAATGATTATTTGATATTGATGTAATCGATATTGTTTTATCTATTGGATTTTTCTTAACTTGCTTTGAAGGAATTTTCACATGTTCATTAACCTTGCATGTAGATAGTGACTTCTCTCTAAAGCAAATCCAAATTCATGCATTCTCCATATAACTTCTATAAATAAATAACAAGTAAAAACACAATCTCTTGAAGTAAAATAAATAAATTGTTCCTAACCTGCTTGATTTGAAAGCCTAAAATAAAAATAAAAATAAAAAATGTTGTAAAGTGTATACAAAATTGATGTATTCAGATGTGTTGAGTACTTGAGTATAATTGGATTCGGATTTCAATAGTTAATATGAAAAATCGAGTTAGTAAGAAGTAGCGTGTGTTCTCATCAATGTTTTCAAAAACGAACCCGTTGCATGCTTAGACGACTGAAAAATAATTTATCAATCCAAACTAAGAAGTCCTACTGGAAAAGCGTTCGCCCAGGCGTCAAGGCAGCTGATTTTGCCAGAAGGCAAAAGTTGATGTTCATAGACGAGAGGTTGAAGATGATAATTTTTTCTTTTCTTTGCATAACACAACATCGTTGTTTTAACACGCAACTAACTTGTACATGACAGCTTGAATAAATGGTGTTATTTCATGGGTCTTTTTTTTTTTCTTTTTTTTTTTGGTCGAATATTTCATGGGCTTTTTGCTTGGGCTGGTTTTGTACAGTCATTTTTATATCCATCATTTGCTAAAATGATTAATTTTATTTTTTTGAAATAAAAAAAAAACATTTATATATATGTAATTAAAATATTATTGGTGGAAAAGCTCTCGCCTCACGGGGCTTTACCATGTCGCATTCGTTTTCGTTTTCGCCTTTGAAAACAATGGTTTCTCATAACAATCTATACTAAATTAAAGTCAAGTAATTCTTTTCACTCTTTGGAAAGTTCATCAGGGCTCTGTGAACCAACTCATGTAGATGGATTTTCATTTACTCTTACTCTTGTTGAATCTGTAATCTGTGCTGTTTAAATGTCAGGCTCTGCATCATAGTTGCTTTAGAAACTCAAACACTGACTTGATGCTTTGCTTCACAATTTCAATTCCTCAAATAGGAAATGGAATCCATCCACCTGGCTTCCTCTGTATTGCCCCAGAGGACGATATATATATTGACACTTTGCAACAACTCATAAATGGAGGATACTGTGTATAGTTGGGATGTCAATGCTCTGGCGCCAGAGGCTACTAGCAACTGCATCCTTATTAGCTTATGCTAATGATTCTAAGTGCCAGTCTGGGGTAAGATTCTACATTAGTTCACACAATGTAAGTAAAACATATAAAGGCACTAGACAGAACTACTCGTTCACTTTAGAAACCATATACCGAACACCAAAATGCATAGAGAACTGCATGATTTGATTCACATAAATCGTGCAAATATATAAGACGAGCCGAAGTGATGATCCACGTATAATAACATGTATCATGCTGATATGTGCTAATTATTAAACACTACGTACCATGTAGATGTAAAACTAAAAACAGACAGATGCTCAAGAAACTTTAATATTGATATAGATACCGATTGGATCATAGCATAACTCCAAATCTTGAAGACACTCAATAGCTATTGCAATATGACCTTCAATTTGGCAAAGGCAGCATATGGCGTGCAGTTTGTACCAGGAAACACTACCTAGCTCTTTCAATCACTGTGAAACTCAACCAAATCTTGGTTCTATTCCAGACCAATTGGCGATTCAAATCTCTTGCAAAATCCTTCACTTTGACTAGGATGTATCTCAGTCTGCAACATGTATACCTTCACTTGGGAGGAACCGGAGGATTGCTGCTAGGACGCTCAGTGTCGGGGTGTTCTTCATGAGGAGCAAGAGGTGCACTTGGAGCTTCTGCGTGATAGCCAGGAGGAGGCGGAGGAGGTCGTGAAGGAGGATAAGGACCAGATTCTGGACCTGGAATAAAACCCGAGTCATAAGGACCTGAAGGTGGACCTGCAGGGTAAGCACCTGGTGGATGCCCTGGAATATAAGGAGCATGTGGATGATACATTTGAGGTGGATATTGTGGATGTTGGCCATGATAAGCAACAGGAGCGTATGGATCATGGCCGCCGTGGGGGTTCATAGGCTGCCCATATGCCGGAGGATGCATATATGCCATTGGTGGAGGAGATCCTTGAGGTGGATATCCCATTGGGGGAGATCCTTGGGAAGGAGCTGAGGCATCGACGCTGCGTGACATCTGCTGCGCTTGAGGAGCTGCCATTACTGGATGTGGAGTAGTCTCAAACTTGCCATCTCTTTTGTTCAGTTCAATGTTGTGCTGCGTCTGCATAATAACACAAACAGACAGTTTTGTTTGTTACAAAAGAAATTAGTCAGTTCTTAAACCATGTGTATGAGGACCTATAAAACCAAACAAGTGATTTTAACATTTGCTTGATCATATATTAAGTGCATACCTGCATGCAAGCACAAACCCTGAAAAGAAAACGTAGAAGAGAAAACAAACAGAAGATTTCAAAGAATCAATACAGTTATCAACTTATCATGATCTCATCACGAGACTGACTGAATGTGTGGAAATGGTGAGAAATGATCGAAGAGCTTACGAGCAATAAACCGATTCAGCGATACAGCTCAGACACTCAGCAATATCATTGATTTCACCACTTCCTGTTAGGCAAGCAAGGATGTTACAAATGCATGCTACTTGTTGGAGACAGACCATGCATCCCTATAAAAGATCGAAGGCCATGTTGAAGTGAGATATCTGAAATTGGAGGCAGAGAAAGAGCTGCAAACATAGAACATAGACACACACAGCGAGAGAGAGATAGAAGCTTACAATAATGCAGTTATCACATCCTGTTGTCTTTATATTGAACTCATCTTGTATTATGTAGCGAGTTGAGGAAACCGAAGGTCCAAAGCAACAGAAAACCTGAACAAAGCAAAGAACGAGTTCAAATATACACCGAAGTATATATTTCAGGAACACATCATAATAGGGTGCAGAGGAGGGGAGGAGGGAGTGGGGGTTCAAATGTACGTAATACCTCACAGCAAAGACAACATGTAGGGCAGTGTCTCTCTCCACACCTTCCGCTGCATGGCATATATCCTCCACAACATCGATACCTATAATAAATAAGAATCCATAAGTAAATACTCTCAATTATTGTTGTTAGATGAGAAACATATACAGCTAGAGATGCATGTTATAAGTTACCTTGACATATCATCGTAAAGAGCTCGTTTGCGAAGTTTGAAAGAAGCACAATATGGACTGTCATGTAATAGAGATAAGTTAGATTGCACAACGCAAGGTACAAACCATGAGACTATCAGTTTCAGATAAATAGAAGCCAAAACCAACAACCAAGTACTGCATCAGAAAATATCACAATGCATACCAGCAACACGCAAAACAACAATCTGCAAAACAACAGAACAATGTTAGCACATATTAGATGCACTTGGAAAATGATATATTATGAAAATCCATTCATCATACAAACAGTAATGTCAAATGGACTTTAACATCCAGTTTTTGCATTCGTTTACAAATGCAACGATTCTTTTTCGTTTCAGTTTTCCGACTTGATTAAAAAGTTTTTCCCTTTCTATTTTCTCATGAACAAACTAAACAACAATAAACCCTCCATTGGCTTATCCGTTATGTCTCTGCGTGGAGCCATAGCAGAGTAGTTGCTCATATTTTCTCATCGTTTCTTGTCTCCCACGTCTTCTCATAAACCAAACAGTTAACACATACTAAATAGAGAATCAACAATTTAATCAGCCTAATTTGAGCTATGAATAGAAGATTAGTCTAAGCATTCTGCATTCATTTCCTCTCAGATTCCTACATTCTTCTAATACATCAAAACCAAAAACACAATGATTTCAACCGACTATAGATCAACCGAACCGCACCAAACAGCATTGGAAACCAAACGGATAGACGTACTTACAGCCAGGGTCGGCAGTCATGGTGCTCATCAAATCCTTGTGCCATAGATTCCGGTAGTCCTGGCGGACCTTAATTCTCTCCAAGTCCTTTAACCCCATTTTTGTTTCGATCCAGTTTCTGGCGAGGTTCTCAGGCACTTAGAGAAAGAAAAGTTCGTAAAAACGTCAATTCGGCAAGATCGGAAAAATGGGGAAGGTAGAAGGTGGCGAAATTGATCAAAGTGCCTCGTTCAATATCGCGAAGTGTGGTTTATGCATGTGTAACATATTATATAGTAGAGAGATGGTGACGCGGTAGTGAAGGAAAAGGGTGATTTTTTTTTTTTTTTTTTGAGAAGAAACGTAAAGCAAAATGAAAGGGAAAAAGGGTGATATCAGGAAAGAAGGGGGCATTTTTTATGTTCCACAGTCCGAATAAGTAGATGGCCTTAAGAATTCACCACGTAGAGTGATAATTAATTGCGAACTTAGAAAACCAAATTACTATGGGATATATCAGAGAATAAGGATTAAGATTGTTTGAAGATTTTGCAGTAAAAAGAAACGAGAAACACTTTGACAGTAAAATATTACCCAACGACTTTATTACAAACAGTTGCTAGTTTCTATTTTTCAAACGGACCCTAAAAAACACTTTACCTAACTGTTTTAACCTCCCAACGGACCCTAAAAAACGTAATGCTCAAAAAGGCAACTGTTTAGTAATATCCGAATCATATATAGGGTGTTCTACATATGTTCATACAATTGATCGAGTCGTCAAATGCCTTTATCACAATAATTGAACTAAAAATGTTAGAAAACAAGTATATCCTCACAAATTTTACAAATCAATTCAGCAAGCTATCTAACCACGGTAAGGTAGTCTAGTGGTTCTTGCCTAGTTGGATGTGCTCCTCAACCTCGGTTCGAATCATATCACTGTCAAAAGTGGCCAGAAAAGGGGCTGCAATGCCCTGCTGGTTGTCTGGGCCTTCAGTGGATTAGGCTTTGGGCCTAAGAAGCCTTGGCGATACCGCAATATTTGTATCAACATTTTAAGTAATATCTTAAAAGCTTTTTACTAATAAGGTACAAAATAAAAGTATGGTCATAATTTCCGTTCAATATTTAGATAGTCGGAAAAATAAAATACACGAAAAAAATAATGTACATTATTTAGTAATTTGGGTGAGAAATGACTTAACTAACACTGAGTTTGGAGCTTGACCAAAAAAAAAAACACTGAGTTTGGAGGCTTCATCCAGTCATCCATCTTTTATGTTAATAGTAGGTTTTGGACAACACTTGTGACTCAAAAGCTTTCTCTCCTCTGCATCCCACTCCTGAACCTCATGGCTCATGTGGATAGTCGAAACCCCAAGGCCAAAATAGTCCAAGGAAAATGAAAATTAAGAAGAGCTGAGCAAAAAAGGAAAAAAGAAAAAAACCTGGGTATATATATCCCAGCTCTGTGAGATACTGAGATCTGTAGACCCAAGACCAACCTCCTTCTTCTTTTCCCTGTCTGAAAACTCCACAAGAGAAACCGGGGCAGAAAATCCCAAAAGCAAAACTCTCTATGACTCTCAGTCTCAGATATATATTGAGTGAGAGAATCCATCTCTAGATCTCTCTGTGTCTCTCATCTCCTTGTTGTTATCTACCTGAAGCTATATCACTGAAGATGGTGAGAATTCGTAAGGGCCTTAAACACTCGCCTCTGATACACTGCTCCAACGTAGCTCCGGAGGACCTCCAGCCACATATCTGCCGCCTGAATCAGTCTCGGTGGGACGTCAATCCCCTTCCCGAGGTCAGTCAATCTCTTTTACCTCGTTCTTATCATTTTCAGTTTCTCTGTAGATCTGCGAAAATCCGGTTCGTTTTCGATTTCTCATTTTCCTCCACATGCATCTCCACCTTTAGGGTTTTACCTCTTCGTTCATTTCATGACTTTAGGGTTCTTCGAAACCCTAAAATTTGACACTGTCAACCGTGTGCGTTGATCACTCCTTCTGCTCAATTAGGTTAATTACTCCTGGTTTTTCGTCATTTTTGATGTTTGTTAGTTTTTCTTTTTGATGTCGTGTAGTTCGAAGCTGAAGATGATTTGAACGTGAATAAGAGTGGGAGAAGGAGTGGTACTATTGGAGCTGCAAAGAGGTAACCCCGACTCGTAGTATACTTGATTTGATTCTAATTTATCCAATTTGACACTGCATCTAAGTGTTAGGGTTTTCGTTTCTTATTGTCTCTTATTTGTTTTTCGTTTTTATTTACTGTTTAAAATTATCGAGTCCAATGTGTAGTGTAATTTGAAATAATATTGTTTTTAATATAAAATGCAGTGTTGTGTTGTCATCCGAGATGGATGTTGACAAAGTGATTATCGATATCGAAGAGAGTTCGAAAGAGGTTGGTGAACGCAATGAAACTGGGTTTAAGAAGCAGAAGATATGTAAAAAGAACGATGGAAAAGGATGGAACTGTAAGAGAAAAGTGGAGGAAGGATACTCATTTTGCACACACCACCTGACTCTTATTAGGACTTACCATAATAATAGCAGTAACAATGCTACTAGCAATGCTCCCAAGTCCATGTCGTTGAAGAAGCCAAAGGTGGCTAGGGGAAAATCTCCAGAGGCTAAGGTGGAAAATGGTTCGAATTCGTGCAAGTCTGGCGATTATGTATACTACCTGAATTCTAAGCTGGTGCGAAATATGGATAGAATGGTTATAGCCGAGGAAGAAACCACAACGAATTTTGCAGTTGAAAGTGATGCTATTACTTTCGCGGCTACTACCGTGACTCTAAAAAGTGATCCTCCATCCGCAAAGGCCGATTATGAGAATCGACCTGCTAATGTGGAAGTTAATGAAGTAAAAGTTGATGGGAGCAACGTATGCGGCCGAAAGAGGAGTAGAAAGATGAAGAACCCTAAGAGGGCTAGGATCTTCTCGACCATATTTCCTACTGAAACCGCCGAGGAAGGAACCACAACGAATGTTGCAGTTGAAAGTGATGCTATTACTTCCTCGGCTACTACTGTGACTCTAAAAAGTGATCCTCCATCCTCAAAGGTTGATTATATATGAGAATCAACGTTCTTATGTGGAAATTAATGAAGTTAAAGCGGATGGGAGCAAGGTATGCGGTCGAAAGAGGAGTAGAAAGATGAAGAACCCAGTGAGGGCTAAGATCTTCTCGTCCATGTTTCCTACTGAAACCTGAATTGCCAAGGAAACCAGCAACGTGGAAGCTTAGTTTTCGAATTTATTACCATGTTTTCAATTTTTTATAATTCGTTATTTTATGTTGCACACAGTGTTGTATTGTGTTTTGTTTTGAGTGAGGGTAATGCCTTCTCCAAAACCATGACTAAATTAGGGCTTTCATATATAGCTTATGTATTAATAATATGATTCAGAGTTTATTTTAGTGGGGTATTTGATAATCTTTGTTAATCTTTCACAGGCTTGCTCACATGAGAAAGAAGAACGGTAAGGGACAAATGCATTTTAACCACATGTATTACATATAAAAAATGAAATTAATCCAACTTAAAACTGTACATTAATTTTTCTTTAGCAATCAGATTCACATGTCCGTTGATCACAACCCCTTAGAAAATGACCCTTATATGAGCAAACCTTTCAAATTTCACATCCTATTTGAGAACACAAGGTTGAAGAAGATGTACTCTTATTATGAGTGTTTAATTTGATCGGATCAAAAATGAAATTGAAATGAATGACTTTAGGGTCTCTAATCTTCATTTGATCATCCCATACAGCGATTTGAGCACTTACACATTAAGGTGTTTAGAATCCGCTCCGCTTTATACATACAGACAAAATTATTTGGGAAAACAGTTATTTCCTATAAAATGCGAGATTTTTTTTTAATAATCTGGGGCAGTATAGAAAGTACAGATGAGACTATCGACCACCAACGCATAAAACATCAAACACTTGTTAGGTGTGCACTGTATCCATCCATACACTTACGAGTATGCAACTCCAATAAATCTCATTAATATGTGAAATCTAACCAGAATCCGATGTAACGGGTAGTCTGTATGTTCATAATCATTATTTTTTGAAAATTTGGACTCGATTGAATGCATATTAGATTTTTCTATTTGGTCCAGTCTAGTCCAATCCAGTACGTGTCACTCAAATCAGATTACATTAAATAATTTTTTTCCCCATTAAAATTTGCTCATACACACCAATATGAAAGTATTGAAATTATACAAAAATTGTGAAATTAAAATTTTATTTGGCGAATTCTCAACAATAACATGTTTATAGAGCACTCAAGTGAATAAAAATTTTCACCTGAATATATATATAGTCTTTCTCAGGTAAGGATGTCCTTATTTATTCTTATGGTGCAGATTTCCAATTTAGAATTACTTTTCGATCGAATTTTCACATCTCCACCTTCTAGTCTTTAAATACTAATGTATAGATCATCTCTACAAAATTTCAGCAAATTTGGTTATCATTAAAGCAATTAAAACTACGTTTTTATGTTATATATATGAAAAGTTCAAGTTTGACAGAATTATGTTCATCAATTGATTTAATCGAACTTGAGTGTCTTAATGATAACCAAATTGGCTGAATATATATCATTATTCTTAGGAAGCTAGCTCGGGATTAGAAAGCTTAGTGTGCTTGCTTAAGTGGCGGTCATTGGGTTTGACAGAGAATTATGACGCTCGGTGATGCTAGGAGGTTAATTTTGCCTCCCTTGGAGCGATTTAGGGATGAGAAATGGACACATGCATGATGCATGTAATATGTACGTACAATTTGTGTTAATTAAGACATAATTTGGAGTTGCAATATATTCGACCAAAATTAGTGATTCTCTAGAGGTTATACCTTCCCGAAGCATCACCATGAGGTTAACGTAAACAAGATATCTCATAAAGAGTGATATATATATATATATATATATATATGAGAGTTGTAACTTCTACGTACTCAAAATAATTGGCATGCATGAATTATACACTGTGGCAATCAATTAATTAAATTTAAACTACTTATAGTTAGAAAGTTATTAGCACAGTGAAGTAATATATAAGAAACATATAGATCACTGCACAGTGAAGTAATATGACATATACTGTAACCAAAAAGAAGAAGTAATATGACATATATTCACGCCAAAAAAAAAAAAGCTGAAAACCGACAAAAAAAAAAAACGAAAAAAAAAAAGAAGAGAATTTAGTTGCTGCGGGTGTGAGCTAGTTCTTCTCCACAAATTTATTTAAAATATATTTTAGTTTGCATCCATAAACCAGCTTCTTTGTAGCACTATATATATATATATAGATGAATCTAACAAGATTCGTCTAATAGCAAACGATCCTATATAAGGTCTCTTCATCTATTGTGACCAAATTATCTAAATTACTGCATAACATACGGTACAGATGCACTGATCTAAATTGTCTAAAAATGTTTTTAGATATTTGATTCGATAAAATCATCTAATTTAAAGCTGAAATTTCGATTCATGTCAAACCTTAGTTGTTTCTTGTCACAAGTTCTATTCATTAATGACTAAATTAACATGTCTTAAATACTTTAATGACTGAACATGTCTTTAATACTAGTCTCCTAGCTGTATCCATACATGTATAGACTTCAATACATGTCTTTATTTATCCGCAATGCATATAGATGTTTAGCTCCCTTCACTACCTTAATACATGAAAATCATATTAAATAAGTTTTATAAGATGACATATTCAAGCAGATTGTAAATAGCTGAAAGATCAATATTGCAAACTTTTCTTGAAACTCCTAAGGAGAACGCATATTGTGATTTGATATTGTAACTTCTTAGGTGCATGCATATAAATACAGTTCAAATTAACAAAAACAACATGAACAGATGAACTCATAACTTCCCATAAAAAATAAATAAAAAAAACATGAACTCATACTGTGTTATGTCCATAACATGTAAATCATGGGTAAATATGTTACTTATGTTATGTGAATCCATATACATTCTATGACACAAAGAAAAGGAAAATCATGTCATATGAGTTTTGCGTGCTTATAATTAGGCTTCAGAGTTCATATGATGCATCACTACTTCTTCTTCGATGGCATAGCTAGAGTCGTATTGAAAAGTACGAATGATCATACATCATGAACTACAATCTTTATATGTCAAGCTTCTTAATCCAATCTTTGGATGTGAAATTTTGTTTGAACCAAAATCAAAGTTACCAAAGAAATTAAACGTACAATTAGTTAAACAATGACGGCAATAAGTTGAACAAAACGAAAAAACGAGCGCATAATTAAAGTTGCTCCACACTACCACATAGGGATGAACCCAAGTGTTGTTCTACATATTTTTTCTCGGTAATTTTGGTCAAGGTTTAAGCAAAAATCAAAGACGAGAGTACAGTAAAAGTAAAACTGTAAAAACGATGTTACATCACATATAGCTTCACGCTTTTGTCCCCTCTGGTCAGAAATAAAGGCCTACATACGAATCAACCACAAAGCGACACGTAAGGATTGTGTGCTATCTATCGCCGCCCGAGTGGTCTTGTGTTGACTTGAGCTCAGACAGTCATACCCAAACAGAGAGTCAGAGACACTCATCGAAACCTGTTCACGTGCCTGGGTATGGGCCGTATGTATCGGCCACTTGCTCCGTGGAGCGTCGGGATCCATTGTAATTGGTCGGCACTCGGCAGGTTCCAACGGTAACAATGGGAGCTAGCCAGGTATTTACTGCCATAAATTTCACCTATCCCGGGTGAACAATTACCAAGTTTCGATAAGTTTTTCACGGTAAAGTGAAATGTTGCTGGCTATCGGCTCAAAACTCATTCTAACTAGAGAGTTAGAGAGCGCATCAAAATGCACAACATACAATTTTGAGACTGACAAAAATATTAAATGTAACTTCGTATTGCTACTAAAGTTTAAAGTTTGATGCATCAATACTCGTCATTATAAAATTTAGGTTTTGTTCGAAACCAATGATCAATTAGTAACATTATTTGCTCCACTGCAGTCTTTATCTGCAAATTGAACAACTTGATTACTAATGAAATTAGACGACGAAGTCTTCTCATTTTCTATGACATATATAGGTGCAGTAACAGTTCAACATGCCCAGTCTTTGGTGCATCTTCATGCATTTCATCACGATTCAATTACTGGTATGTGTACAATCACCCTCTTTGCAAGAGAAAGCATAGTTATGGAAAGAAGGGAGTAAGCTTCTCAAAATTAAAAGTTACTTTTGAATCATAGGTCTTCTTCTCGATGTTACTTGTATGCAAATGTAAGTTCTAACTTCTAAGTCTAGCAACTTTGGAGTGCTAAAGATTTCGTAACATAGCAATATATAGATCCCTCTAATTTCCAAAAAATCTGGCTTAAATTGACTAGAAAAAAGCCAGCGCACTTCAACTATGGTATTAATTGACCAATCTACCCTTCCCTTTCGTTACTCCTCTGCCAATCCATTTTCTCGTGGCGGCGTGCGCACACCAACACATGGATCATCTGCACTGTATCACAACACATCGTAAAGGGTATAATCGTCTACTCAAATGCTACAGAAAGAAAAATGGAAACCCTGATAGTATATATACATTTCGAGTTCTGTGAGATCTGCAAACCCTCTCACCCACAAAACACCAAGCCCCCCTCCCTCTCCTTTCCCAGACCGCAAAACCCAAAGAAATTTATAAGAGAAAGCCAAACATACCACTTCCGATGTCTTCCACATACTAGTCGAACCAATCTCTATGTGCATATCTCATGTCTATCTGAAACAAGATTAGTTATCGAAGCCATGGTGAGGATCCGCAAGAACTCGAAGCTCTCCCCTCTCCTCTTCTGCTCGCAACCTTCAGCTCTTGACGACCTGCAGCCGCGCGTGTGCAAGCTCAACCAGTCTCCTTGGGATGCGAATCATGTGATTGTTCCTTCACTCCTCGACTCCTCACACCCGGTCAGTCACTCTCTTTCATCTTCTTCGTTTTCAATTTCTGGGTAGATCTGCGAAAACCCGGTTCGAGCCTCCTATATCTTCCTCCACTTGCATTAGGGTTTTATTTATTTCTTCATTTGCCCACATTAGATAGGGTTCATAGGGTTCACAGAAACCCTAAAATTAAGGGATTCAGTAGTGTATTGAGCTCCGGGAGCTCAATTAGGGTATTGGGTCGTATTCATTTCTGATTTTCACTGTTGGGGTTTTTTATGGGTTCTTCTAGTTTGAAGCTGAGGATGGCTTATACGTCAATGGGAGCTTGGGTTCTTCTATTGTAGCTGAGGAAAGGTAACCCATCTTCTCTATTGCTCTATTACGTTCGATTTGTCCAATTTTGGTAATGTGCATGTAATTTAGGGTTTGAGTTGTGCTTTGGTGTGTATCATATTCTTCGACATTATCGGGGTGGGAGTGTGAGAGTGTTGCTTGAAATTTTGTGTTTGATACAAAACGCAGCGTTGCATCGCCCATGGATATCGATGACAAGCCAGACACGGCGGCGGTCCATGGCATTGTGTCTACCGACGGCAACGGGTTTCTTCGGTGTCATAGGAACAACGGCAAGAGCTGGCAATGCAACACGGAAGCGAGTGAAGGCTTGCCACATTGTGAGAACCACCGTAAACTCAAGAGCCGAAGGAATGTTAATTATTGTATCTACACAAATGAAAACAACAAGAGCAACACTACTAGCAATGGCACTGCGAACTCCTTGCCATCAAAGAAGACCATCGCCGCGACAAAGGCGCTTCCGGGGGCGAAAAAGGGGGAGGCGGCGTTGAAGAAACCGTACGAGTTCTACTACTATTCGGGGTTCAACCCGCGGTGGGGGAGGAATAGAGGCATTAGCAAACACAAAGAAGAGGCTAAAGTTGCTGCTGCTGAAAATGTTGGTGCTACTCCCACTACATCTTGTACCACTACTCAGATTAGCAATCCCGAATCACCTCCCTCGCACAAAATTGATAATGGGGATCAATTGGATTATATCGAGGATGATTTCGATGATGAGTACGAGGATGGGGGCGGAGAATGTGGCCGGAAGCGGATGAGGAGGCATGTGAAGGCTAGATCTTTGAAGTCCCTAATGTAGTACTAGGAGCATTAGCTCAACTTTTGGATTATGGTCTTTTCTATTCGGGGGGGTTTAACCGTAAGGTTAACAAAATCGGGAACTTTTGTTGTGTACACAATTTTGTGTCTGTTGCTCGTTGAAACACGACAGAATGTAGGGGTGATGTTGTAATTTTCAAAGACAACTATGAGATTTAGGTCATTTGACTTGATTTCGTAAATAAACGTACACCAGTCCATTCAATTAAAAAGTTCAATTTTTTCAGGGTGCTAAAATGTACCTAATAAATTTCTAAGAGTAAACCCAGTAAACTATTTACACCTAGCAAAATCATAAAATCTTTAATTGCACCTAGCGACTTTCTAAAAATGCCCTCCCTTTCTTAAAAGTTAAACCCACCAAAACTAATCAATTTCCTTTTTTTTCTCTTTTAACACCCAACCAAATCTGTCTCTTGTTTCCCTCGTTCATTTTTCTTCAGCCTTGTCTCCATTTGTTGCTTCTTCTTCCATCTTAATTCATCTTCTTCTTTAGCGGTTCGTCATCACAGCATCATAGTTTATGCAGATGTTGCTTGGACTGTGATCGGTATCATAGGTAATTAGGTATGGTTAAGAGTAATTTGGTATGTATTACAATTGGAATTGATCTCGTAAGATGATTAACAATTAAACCCACATCTGATAAAACCCAAATCTCACTGATACAATCTGCTTCGGGCTCACGCATCCCTCGTCGCTGGCGCGCCGAAACCCAAACCCTATCGAACTGGATGGTCAGCCAAGTCCAGAACTCAAACCAGATGTTTTGGAAAAAAAAATCGAAAAAACCCGAAAGGCAGAGAACTAGGAATTTAGATAGCAACATAATTGATGATGTGTTATATATAAACACACATTCTGTGTATACTTAATAGTTAATTTTGATTATGGGTTCTGGTTAAATGTTTGCTCGGATCAACAACGTTTTCAAGTGGTACTGCTGGGTACATTAGAAAATACTGGGTTCAAGAGTGTCATGGTATGTTTTGTTATTGTTTTAATTATCATGACTGTTAATGTCATTTTACATGTGGATAAAATTGTCTTTGTTTATAAAGTTGTTTTGCTGGGTACACATTTTTTTCATGAGAACAGACAAAATGTTCTTGTCTAAAGAAGAAACACTCATATAGAATTTCATAGACTAGTTTCATTTTCTCATCACATAAAACATATATAATGAGGGTAAAAATTTAAATATTATTATAAGAATACATCAAACGGGATATATTAGTCTAGAACGATTAAAAGAGCCATTGTCTACTTTCCTAATAAAAAACTTGGTATATTTGAACCTGAAAAAATATAGCGCTTTCCATTCGTTTTAGGGTAGATGAACTTCGAGCAATATATATATTTTTTTATCTATTAACTTTTATCAACGTTCATGATTCGGTTCTTAATTTATAAAATCAGTGATTTATACAAATATGACTTGTATAGGTAGTTTCCTACAATATCTCAGTATTTACTCTACAGGCCTGATCACCTGGTCAGCTACTGACCACCAGCTGGTGGTCAGTAGCTGACCAGGTGATCAGCTCTCATTTACTCTATTGGATAACCATCAACCACTTCTCTCAACTCTATAACTTTCCATAACAACCCAAAGAGAAAAAGTTTTTATGTTCTTAGATCAGTTAGATGGTATCATTGGTATGGAAGCTAGTAGTTAACAAGTAAACAAAGATAGCATGCAACTTTGATTAAAAATTTCATGTGAAAAAGGAAAGCATAGAAGAAATGCATGTAGAATGCACGCCATCATCATGTGACCATTTTCATGAGTTTGCCACGGTTTGGTTCTGGTTGATAGGCAAAAACGTGGTATCACTAGTAAAGATAAAAGTCATATAACGAACAAACCAACCTCACCCCCACAGTGCCCACGACGACATGAATGTAACACCAAAAATATTAAGACAAAGACCAACTTATGTTATGTTAGATGGGTACTGATATTGAACTGATTTATATAGTTACAAAAATTGAACTGATCAATCACTGAAATGTAAATCATTACTGTTTGGATTAAACATATCAAATTAGACTACTTGTTTGACACCATGGCAAAGATGCTAGTTGCTACTTTATGGTCTCGCGTCCTATTACAACATGAGTTTTAACCTTTCTAATGATGGTCACCCGGCACATTAAAAATCATTGATTAAATGGAAGCCAATGTGTTATTCACTGTTGGTAGTATCCAATATGCTAGACTCAGATGATTATTGACTCAGTATTCAATTTACTCCATCTATGTAGCATACTTCTAAAACCAATCTTACTAAGTCAAACTTCGAAAACTGGAGAGCTTAGTTTCCCTCAATATCTCAAATTGTAGCCGAACTATAGAGTAAAACTTTCATAGGATACATTCAAGTGATTGAAAGCTGCCATTAGTTTTTAACCTTCTGAGTTTGCCAAAATAAAAGAGAGAATAATCACTTCAATGACTAGCTTCTAGGACTTCACTGACTTCAAGGGTCTGATAGCTTGTTGGAATTAAAACACAGTTCAAACAGAGATAGCATGACTTGGCAAACTTGTTCCGCAAATCAAGTAGACAAAGGTTAAATGTCACTTAGATTATGTGATTACAGCCAATAAAGAGCTTTAGAAGACAGTGCAGTCTTATGTGCCGGTGGGTTACACACCATGGAAATGTTACCATATTGTACTAACTCAGAAGCTTGGATGAACATTATGATTTATTCCCCAGAATATTGATAATGGTTTGGGCAGTTTTGGCTGTGCAATCACTCAAACAAAAGGTATATGTATGTGTACCATTATCCACCATCACCAAAATAGAATAAACAGGTACACTGTAGCACAGAACTTGGGAGAATAGTTGATGGATCACCAAAGTCACTTCAGCACACTACAACAGAGAACAATAACTTAGTTTCTCTAATTGAAGAAGGCTTAAAGACTTGATATTAGCAAATAAATTATCTTAATGGCATTTTTGTTCAATGGTATTTTGTTGAGGGGTCATCCTCTTATGAAGATTCTTTTAAAATTTTGTTTTAACTTTCTAGGTGTAGACTCAAACAGAAGGTAATACGACAACTAGAGTTAACATTAGCAGAGGATATGCAACAAAAAGCTGGATGTTAGTGCAGCAAACATATTCAACTTACTTGTACAGATAAGCCGCGATTCCTAGAATTAGACACAGGAGGATGATGTCGATGCAGAAGTTCCGGCTGGACCTCAGCTGAAACAGGGTCAGACCAAAGGTGTGACTGAGATGAAACGAGGAGAGAGGCCTTGAATTGCACATATATTGATTTAGGAAAATGCACACAATGCATAGTTTACCTGGACTATGGTATCCTTGAGTTTCACATTAGTATTCTTAAGGTCAGCATTTGCCCTCTCAACCTGGAATGATGTCGAAATGGAAATCAATCAACTGAGTAAAATAAAAAAGAAAATACATTAGCCAACAGAAGATAAATCAGAAGGCACAGGGATCATTACCTTATCATCTATTTCATCCATCAAAGGCACTTGCCTATCTATTTCCTATACAGAAATAGAATTTAAATACAATTTATGAGAGCATGGAAACCAAAGAAAGTGAATTGGATAATAGTTAAAACTTGGAAGTTAGAACAAACCTCATTCATGTCACCAGCCATATGTTTCAATGTGTCTAACCCTTCTGCTATAACATCTAAACCTTGATCCTGTATGAAATCCAACATGTAACTCCCATGTAAGCTTTCAGAACAAGCTATGTGAAAGAAACTGACCAACAATTCCAAACTTGTAGAGCCTATTAGAGTTTTCTACCACGTAAAGCAATGAAATGAAACTTTACTGCAGGAGCTGAGCTCCTTAAGTTCAATCATCTGAGTCTAGCATATCCATTGGAATGAGGTTTTGATTTGCACTGATACTTGCCTGTTTTATTCTTCGCATTTCATATTCATTTCTAAAGCGATCCGACTCCTTAGTATGTTGGAGGTACTCACTATCAAATTTCCCATCTGGTGTAATTTCAGTAAAGACATAAAGAGAGTTAAAAGAACTTATTTAGGTCTCCATAGAAACCTTGATACCACATGCTAGAAGATGTGAACACCTGAAGTTGTATCAATTTTTATTCCTGCATACGAGGTAGTTGGATCAGTCAAACCACCAGTTTGTTTAGCTCCACTAGTTGATCCATCTGGAATTGCTTCTATCCTCTCTTGTAGTACAGATACCAGATCGCTCCGAGCTTCAAGGTCTTCCCTTGAGAGACCTTTCACCTATGCAAGATCAATGACTGTATTTCTTAAAAGTTATTCCCATAACATGGGACAAAGTAGTATCAAGCTACATATCAACAAACAAAGTAGTATCTATACATCAAACATGAAATGCATAATAAGTTTTTGTCTAGATTAATGTGTTAATTGAGGTAATAAGCCAGAACTATAGTTCTGTGGATAGAAAAACTAAAAAACTAAAACTATATCAGATCAAACAAAACCACAACCTTGATTTAACAAAACTAGTACCAAAGTTACAAAGAACAAAACCTTTTTAGGAGCAAGTCTTCTCAATTTTGGTAGCTCCTGAAGCAAACGAGCTTTGGTTCGTCGAATTTCCGCATTCATAGCAACAGCAGAAGCCCTGCTCCTCTCAGTTGCCGCAGTCTCCGATTTCTACAGCATCATAATAATTCAAAAACCGTGTCAAACTAAAAGCAAAAAGATTCAAACTTTGATGTTCTTATTACTACGAAAGTTTTTGTTAAGAACAGAACCTTAAACCTTTAACTAGGAAATCAAAGAGAGATGGGAGAGACCTGAAGAGCAGCTTCAAGGTCGGCCTCAACGACGCTGTAGAGATGAGCAAATGCATCGTCCCCGGAGATATTATTGAGTTCCTTTTGCTTATCGATGTCGTACTTGTCGTATTTCTTGCATATCGTATCGACCCTCGTGATCAAATCGATCACACTCATCTCTAAAAAGCTCTGTTTGTTTCGGCGACGTCTCTGTGTATGTGTGAAGGTGTAACCGGGGCTGCTCTGACCGTTTTGGCTTCAGAAACTCAGAAAGAGAAAGAAGAAGAAAAACGGACAAGAGAATCTGATTCTAATTCCGAAGGGTACGGCGGAGATTCTAACGTTGGTTTGTTCTGTCCGGCCTCTGACAGTCTGACAAGTGTACTTCTCCTTGTGTGATGCCCCTGTAACGTACTCTTTGTCCCACAATGATTTTGCATTCCTAGTCTGCTAGCCATCGACAGTGTTTTTTTTTGTTAGAATTTATATGATGGGAAACGTCTTGGTTATAACTTCTTCTAGAGATTACAATTGGGGTAAAAAAAAAAAAATGCTAGCGTTTCAAGGCACTAATTTCAGGTATGTAAGCATGTATACATGTTTAGCCCAGTACCATTTCGTTTACACGTATAGTGTTACAAGTCTAGACACCAATGTAGAATAATGAGTTGAAGGTCAGACATACTAAATCCATAGATTGAAATTTCTTTAACCTATTGAAAGGTATAGCATAAGAGAGCTAAGACTAAGAAAAGGAGCATAGCGAGCATTGAGAACTGAATTGAAAAGAATGAAGAAGAGGAGCTGAATTGAAAAGAATGAAGAAAATCTATAAAAGTTCAGCTAATTGCAAGATATAAACAGAGAATCGAAAATAGTACATATAGCCTGCCCATACCTATAAAAGACGGAAAAGTGAAAGAGTCCAAGTGTTTGTCTCCTTTTTCAGCTGTAGGATTTTAATAGTTACAATAAAGTAAAAACAAGGGGGGTAATTTGGGTCGTCGGATATTTGTTTATATACACAGTGTTACTATATAATCAAAAGAGATTAGGTAGGTTAGGCAATTTTATATCTTAAACAAGGGGATCCTTCTCCCAAGATCAATTCCCTTTAAAGAAAGACATTCCATTATCAAAGAAAGACATCCTTCTCTGGGTGATTAAAGAAAGATATCATATTCTTTGGTTTTCCACAACTCTAAAAACTATGATAAACTGATCTTGAGCATCAAAAAAGCTGAAAAGGAAAAAGGTAAAAAAAAAAACAGTGGTACAGTATCTAGCGTAAGACGATGACCAGACAAGTCAAAGCCATACGCTTGTCGAAACCAGAATCAAAGACCCAAACACTGAAAGTCTGAAACGTATGATTTAACTACTCTTTTATAAGTCTCTGAATAAAACAATAAAACCCAATTTGCTCTCTCCTGCTTATTCGTTTTTCTCCTGTCCTGTTGTCCCAGGAATCAGAAGCTCCCCCATGGCTTCAAATTCGATTCGTTCCTCCTTTCAGTGTCTTTTGCTGCTTTTTCTATCCTTATTCGGGCACTGTTGTTATTCCTTAGATGAACTGGCTCCTTACACCAACACCTTCACAGTCTCCAGCTTCAGTTACCCACCTACACTTCTCAGGAATTCTAATTTTCGCTATATTAGAGGTGCATGGCTTGTTTTTCGATCACCCTTTTGTGGATTTGATTCATGGGCCCTTGCCCAAATTTATTGACTTTTCTTTTGCAAGTGCATTGATCTTTTGGTTGTTCAAACGCTTTGTTTCTAGATGTTGGTATGTTTGGTTTGACATTCTTGACCATTGGAGATTGAGTAGTGTGTGAATGGTGTTGGTCATATTTATAATGAAACTCAGGGGACTGAATTGAAGGATAACTGATTAGTGCTTGTGAATTCAGTTTGTGTGTATGTTTGTTTGTGAATAGTCATTGATGTATCAGATTCTTGTGTTTCAGGAGAAAAAGGCATCTGTCTTTGAAGTTCTGTTTTCGTTGTGAGAAACTATTGTCATTGTATCAATTAGTAAGTTTAGAACTTGTAGCCACTAAATTGGCATTATAATCATCTAGAATTACTTCATATGTGATCATGTTATAGAACAAGTCTGAAACATATGTCATTCCATTCCTTGACTCCGGCTTGGTTGAGTTGCAACTAACATGATTCAGCATTTGCTTTTTCATCACGTTAAAAGTGCTCAAATATTTGGTTTCTTACGTTCTTATGTAATTGCTGTTACTCTTGATAATCATAAGTTGCTGTTTCTTATATTCTTATAAATCAGCATTGCTTTTTCCGATTCTGTGTCTTGACTTGGGCTTGGTTACAATGAACATGATTTCAACGTTTCTTTTTTCATCATGTTAGAAGTGATTGCATCTCTCAAATATTGTGTTTCTTGTATTCTTATGTTAGTTCTGTTGCTCTCGTCAATCAATTGAAACCAGAACTTCACACAGCATTCTGAGAAGATAATTTTCCTTTTTTGACATTTAAATCATACAAACAGTTTATGCTGTTACTGATGTCATTTTGCCCCATTACATAAATGTGAATTTTCCCTTACATTGTGGTTCTTTAGCTACTGACAGTAGCAAAGTATGCATTCACTACCATAAGAAAATGATATTAATTTTTCCATGTCAGTTATCAAAATTTTATGAATCTGTTGAACTGTTCTGAATCAAGTGGAAATTTTAGTTTACATTCAAAATGTATTATCTTACTGGTTTTGGTTTTTTTCTTCTAGTTGAGCTGCCACCATGGTTCTCTTCAATGTCTATAGCAATGAACTCGAACGTAGACCTAGTAAGTACATATATTGGGGTTTATACCTCCCATCCTTCATCTTTCGATTCAAAGTGTATTTCTGTTGCTCTTCATTCTTTATCATATAGGGCTGAAATCCTGAAGGTGCACTTATCTTACAGCTGATTCTTGAATGAAAGTTTGATTTTTGGATTGAGTTGTTATTCTTTTGTTTACCACAAACTGCTTTTCATATTCTTTTCATTTTTTTTTGTTCAATTGTATAAGTCAAAGAAAAAAGCTGTCATCTAGGAGTCTTGGATCCTTGGTCATTATCCAGAATTGGCCCTCAAATTCCATCAAAAACACTAAATAGCACATTAAATTACTTTGCATCCTTGCTCATAGTTCATTCTGTTTTCAGGGTCATGTAAACATAGAAAAGGTTCCGAAAAGTACAATGCCATTGATTTGCTTCAGAGATGGTAGCCTTCCACTGCCCGATGCCAATACCTCTCTAACAGATTCAGGCCATCCAGGTACATAGTTTTGCCTTTCTGCTCTTTCGCGTTCTATTCGTGCTGTGATATTGCGTTTATGATCCACATGCATATAAAAGCTATTCGACAACCAATAGGCATTGCCAAAGGTTGTGCTTGGCAACATCTCTGTGCTGACATTATTTAAATACTATTACTTAATGTGCCTTGTCAGAAGGTCTCTGGATACTATACTGTCTGCACACAACATTTTTTTGTAATAGTTGATTAGTTTCGTAGTTTTGTAGACATGTTTTCTATATGCAGAGATTTTCTGTATTGAATGATATTTTGCCATTCTTATTTTGTCTCCACTCACAATTTCAATTGAATCATGGTCGGAAAGAGTATTGAATAGATTTTCTGCTGTAGCAGTTTTAGTTCCTCTTTACGATGGTTCACTTGAGGCAACACAAACTCTTCAGATTGCAGAGCAATGCTATCCTATGCAAAAGAATTTCACAGTGAAGTTGACAAATGAGCAGGTACCATCAAATCTCTTATAATATTTGTTTATTTTTTGTCGTAGGTGTTAATTTTGCGAACAAAACAATTCAGACGTTCTTTCATAATTCTCTTTTTCTTTTTGGAAAATTATTTTCTGAATCTTATGGAACTGTTGTATAGATTTCTCCCGGAGTCTGGTATTTGGGTCTTTTCAATGGTATTGGACCTGCGAGGACACAATCAAAAATGGTACAATTTAATATCCTTATTAATATTTTTTCACTTCTACTGCAAAATTCATTCTTCTTTTTGGTCGTAAACTGTGTCTTTTGGTGTTGTGTTAATCCTGGATCCACAACAAGTTATGATAGTAACTTTTGAAAATCATGAAACAGTTTAGGCTGGTTATCTGATGCTTATTTTGTTGATTTATTTATTTATTAATTTATTTGCAAATGTAGTTATGCTGTTCACCTTACTCATGGTTCTGTAATTAATGCAATAATCTATGAATGTTTTCTTTCTTACAACACTGACAAGGTTCCTACATTAACTTTCCAGATCAACCGTAAATCAGAATATACCTTCAGTGCCAACATCACTGTTGAAGGATGTACAACTCAAACCATGTGGGGCCAGTATTGCAACCAGACAATTTATCCTCTTTCTTGTTCTCTATCTGGCAGGTACAATGGTGCAGAAAATTCTTCAGAGGCTAATTCGTACAACCGTACAATGGATTATGGTATTTTTTGCAAAAATGACCTGGAAACTTCTTGTCAAGGAGAATGGGAACCAAAGTTTTACTCTTTGGATGTGGTGGGAATATCACAAGAGTTAAACATTGTGGCAGTGGATGTTTGGTTAAATGAAACATCATCAAATAACACTAGGAATGGTAGTGATATTAATTTAATGTGTTTTGCACGTCATGGTGCACTACCTTCAGAATCTCTGCATGATTATTCCAGTAATATAAACAAAAATACAATGGTCATTAACTTTCCAAAGGTTGGCCGCTGGTATATTACTATTTTACCTGTCAACTTCACAAAAGTACTTGGGGGGAGTTTAGATACTTCCATTGGAGTTTGCTACTCCATGGAAACGAAACTGCTTGAATGTCCGCTGGGGAAGGCTGGTGCCAATTGTCCATGGGAAACACACACCCTTCAGGTGGGCTTCCTGATACATGTTTCTTCTGCTTCTATAATTCTGAAAGTCTTAAGATACTTGGTATTGGTTATTCTTTCAATTTCTACGTTAAAATTGGTAGCTTTTACACATTGGTGATGAGGAAAGAATTGAAAAGATGATTAGGTAAAAAAAAAAGTATGCAAATCACCACTTAGTTTTTACGTGTCCTGGCCATGCACATGGAAGTATAGCGAGATTAGGTTAAATTGACCATTTATGTTGTCTTAATCACTTCACTTTAACTGCTTTAAAATTCTTTTTGCAGGTATCTTATCTTTATGTTGATGCTTCAAGAAACTTATTCTCAGGATAATTTATTGACAATCTGAGAATCATTGTCTGCAGACGGTTCTGAGGAGAGGTTCACTTTTCTTTGAGTCATACTATTTACCTGACAGTGGAGAAGTATCTTCTGATTCAGCCAATTTCCCTATTGATTCGCTTGTAACCAACACTTCGATTGGTGAAAAACCAGATAATACATGGACTTATTTTGTTCTTGACGTTCCTCGAGGTGCAGCTGGAGGAAATATGCACATTCGATTAACATCAGATGCAAAGATTAATTATGAAGTATATACTAGATTTGGTGGATTACCATCTCTAACCAGCTGGGACTACTATTATGCTAACATGACAAGCAATAGTGTCGGCTCCATGTTTTTCAACTTATACAACTCAAGTGAAGACAAGGTTGATTTTTACATTTTGTACGTCAGAGAAGGAACTTGGGGTTTTGGACTAAGACATCTAGATGCCACCAGTATTGCTTCCAAAGTTCAAACTACCATGTCTCTTTCCCTTGAAAGATGCCCTAGAAGATGCTCCTCACATGGAAAATGCCAAGATGTCTTAGATGCTAGTGGATTAACATCATACAGGTTTATGCTCAACTCTCCCCCTACTAAGTTTCCTCATTTACCTAGTTTTGATTTTTTATAGTGAACTTGAAATAGTAAAGACAGCAAGAGAAGTAAGCAATCCAAAAGAAAAAGAAAAACAAAACTGAACTAGAAGCATATCTGACACCATAATATAAATTGTTTCCAGTCATTATGTTTTATTTAATTTGGTACTTCTAATAATTTTTTCAGCTACTGCTCATGTGACCGAGACCACGGAGGCTTTGATTGTAGCATTGAAATTGTATCTCGTCATGGTATGTATTCTTTTTCAGTTATATGAAATATTGTCTTTGCTGTTGGTTTTTCTTAATCTTATTATGATCTGTTTTCAGTGAGGGATCCATCTATTATAGGACTGGCGATATGAACTTTCAACCAGGAAGAAATGTTACAGCCTTTAAAAGCTTTGCAAAACTTCTGTCTTCTAGCTTGGAGAAAAGCAACTTAGATGATTCCTTCAATGGGACATTGCCAAAAACTTATACCACCTAAGTTTAACTGAAAAAAAAATATTATGGAGAATAACATACTTTGTTAAGTACTTTATGTAGTCTGTTTGGTTATGCGTCCCTGAAGCAGATGTAGATAGTTTGTCTGATGTTGTAGGATTTAAATGGCCATATTTGTGTTATAAAAAGAACTGTAAGCTTTGCCACAGTGACTGCTGTAATCCCTCTTATGGATGACAATTTTTCACTAAATTGTTATTCATGTTGGTAACTAGTTTCACGGCTCAGTAGCATGCTCTACAGTAGCTCTTTTGTCTGATTCTCTGTCTGAAACTTGACACAGGGCACATATGGCAATCAATTCTGCTTGTTGCGTCAAATGCTGCAGCTGCACTTCCTGCTTTTTATTCCCTTCGACAAAAGGTATTATTTTTACTTATAACTTGTCTTCGCCTTGATTCACATATCTCAAGAGTTATAGAAAGAGAGAATTAATATATTATGGAAATAATGAATAATAACCCCTTCACAACAATACTACTGTCTTCCATTGGATAGAACAGATGTCCTGATACTGGCTGGGCTCAATTCCAAATATTTTGTGCTCTTCATTATATCCCCTACGTGTCTATTTTATATTGTATTTTAGCTTTGGTGATACTAGAGTAGATTTCTTGTATTTGTGCTATCTATGTCTTTCAGCATTTGTTAATATGGATATTGAACCTTAACTCTGTTGTCTTTTCAACTGGAATCTTTTTTCTTTTACAAGGAAAATGATGCTTATTTCTGTACATTTGTTGAAGAAAATGATTTTTATGTACAGGCATTGGCAGAATGGGTGATATTTACATCTAGTGGAATTGCAAGTGGAATTTATCATGCCTGTGATGTGGGAGCATGGTGTCTTCTGGATTTTAATTCTTTACAGGTACACAGTACAGGCATGCACATCTCTCAAATACACTCTAATTAGCACTTTAGTAGTTTAGAGCTTTTACCATTTCCTTATCTGAAAATGTCTCAGTTCATGGACTTCTGGCTGTCTTTCATGGCCATAGTGAGTACATTTGTGTACCTAGCTACAATGGATGAAGCTTATAAGAGACCAGTACTCACAGCTGTAGCAATTTTTACTGCTCTTATGGCAGTCACTAAGGCCACAAGGTACATTGAATTGATAGGACATAGATTGAGTTCATTTTAAATCTGAGCCAAAAAAAGAAGAAAAAAAAATTAGTATATTGTCAAGCATCTGACTAGACTCTTTGCAGGACGTCCAATATTGTGATTGTAATGTCAATTGGCATTTCGGCTCTTGTTCTTGGATGGCTGATAGAATTAACTACCAAGTATAGGTTATTTCCCTCTCCGGTCGGATTCTCCTTAAACATAATCGAGAGGTGCGTTTCTTAACAATATCAATCATCACGACTGCTTAGTAACCTTATCAAGTTTGTAACTCTGTATGCAATCAATACATATAAAAAAATAAATAAATTACTCTTTGTTGATTGGTATGATGAATGCTTGAATTATGTTTAGATTAATTTGATGCCTACATTGAATATTAACTTGATATATTTTTTTATCTACCACTGGCTTTTCAGTTTTGA
This sequence comes from Fragaria vesca subsp. vesca, assembly GCF_000184155.1. Taxonomy (NCBI): domain Eukaryota; kingdom Viridiplantae; phylum Streptophyta; class Magnoliopsida; order Rosales; family Rosaceae; genus Fragaria; species Fragaria vesca. The sequence continues at coordinate 4,696,618 of NC_020497.1, forward strand.
ACTCCCATCTCAGAGATTAGCTACTTCTGCAATTAGATCTGATAGACCTTGAGCATAATAAAACTTGTTAGGCCCGTATATCAATGTTATGGGAGTGATTGATCACTTTTTATTATATTGGAGAAACCCTTAAGGTAAAATGTTATCTTGATATACTCTAGTATAACGGTAACTTCGGCGGTGACTTCTGTGTATGAGCCTGTGTATGAGCTATATCTCTGCTTTGTATATCTCTTCTTTATCCATTGCATTTCCTTTTGTTCTAATAACCAAGAGATTATGCAGGTTCCAAGGTGTTAGAGGATGGCTAAAAAATCTGATCAAGACAATTTTCAGAAGATTTCGATGGGGCTTTGTGCTAGCAGGCTTGATTACATTAGCCATGGCAGCAATTAGCTGGACACTGGAGAGTACTGAAACCTACTGGATATGGCACAGGTGAATAATATTGTGAAAATTATCCATGACCTTCTTGCTATTGCTCTCTCTATGTCATGATTGATTGATTGATTGTTGCCTTAAATAATTTGCAGCCTTTGGCATGTCACCATCTATACGTCTTCCTTCTTCTTCCTTTGCTCAAAATCAAATACTGAGAGTACCGCAAGTACTGTAGATACTGTTATTGTTGATACTGAGAGTCAGAGACCCCCAAATGGAGCCTATGAGTTGACTAGGCAGGATTCATTGCCAAGAAGTTGATAAATAGCGCAAGCAAGAATTTTGCTGAGTTAAAGGGTAGTAGAAAAAAGAAATGATATTTGTAAAGGCCAAAGAGAATGATAATTGTCTGACTGCATCTTAGAAGCAGTTCCATAAACTAAATTGAGTTAAATTATGTCCTTGCATTAGCCATAGCCTAGAGAGCTATTTTCTTTTCTTTTTTGAAGGGTAGATTTTTTCAGGATATAGATTTTGGGTTTGTATGGACTTGTCAATGTATAGACTATTCATGAAGGCCTCTGGTGAAGATTACAAGTTATGAAATTAAAGACAAAGATCATTGCAAGGTGGTCATCCAACTGTAAATGATATATCGCCAGTTAGCAACCATTCAGTTGATAATGAAGCACTGCAGTTTTGCCTTTGTTCAATCTCTGTTGTAGTTTAATTGTTCAAACTGCAAACTCCAAACTCTTTTGAGTTTTGATTGCCAGTGGTTACTTGCCCAGAGAAGTACGGAGAAAATCAGGATAACAACACAAAATTCCCAGAAAATAGAAAATATCACACTTTGGCAGATTCAGTAATATAATGTTAAAGACAACAATAAAGTACAAAGCACTATAATGGCTCAAATGCAATTTCCTTTTGTTCTTTACATAACCTCCAAGAACAGTAAACAAAAATATATGCATAGTTTAATATCAATTTATAGACCACTCAAACCTAAAGAACAAATTTAATTTGGATGTAATAACAAGCTGATTGTATCCTTTGAAAAGCAATGGCTCCAGATCATTGTATAAAGAAATTAGTTTGCTTTCTACTGAGGCTTACTCACATATTCACTGTATGGTTCTTTCTTGAAACAAAACTTGCTTGCTGTTCAATCTCTCATATACATATAAACCATCCATTCATTGTGAGCCTTCACTTGAAGGCTCTATGATTTTGTCACCCTTCTCTTGTTGAAGTGCTCCTCTGCGAACGGGTGGAAGATGAGCGAAAATCTGGAGCTAACATCTCTTTATAGTCCTTGCGGATGCTCCAGAGGATCTCCGCGCACCTCTTCATGCTAGGCCGGTGCTGTCTACGTTGAGCCAAGCATTGCAAGGATAGTTCAAGAATCTTTTCAATGGCTAAATTGTTGGCTGCATTCTTTTCCAGCCTGGGATCCAAAATTAGAATAGCGTCTCCATCACTAAACTTCTTCATAGCCTGCAAAACCAACCCAAGCCACAATTTACTTTCCCATCTAGTAGTGCCTAAGCAATACCGTACCGAAAATTTTGACATAGAAATACAAGTAGAGTGGACTAGAGATCAGAAGAGATGAGAAATTCGCACCCATTTTGCAGTTATCCGTTCCTTGAGTTCCCGTTTTGGTTCAATCGGACGCCTGCCTGTAACCAGTTCAACTAGTAACACACCAAATGAGTAAACATCACTCTTATCTGTAAGTTGATAGGTTCTGAGGTACTCGGGGTCCAAGTAGCCAGCGGTTCCTTTAACTTGAGTAGACACATGAGTAGCACCTGAATCACTATCAGCAGCAAGCCTAGCAAAACCAAAGTCAGCTACTTTTGCTCTTAAGTTCTCTGTTAGGAGAATGTTGGAAGACTTTATGTCCCTATGGATTATCGGATGATCTGCCAAGTGAAGTGAATCATACTCCAATCAGTTCCTTAACACAGATTCCATATACAAATCTTTGAGATTGAGAACTTTTAGTTTCTAATTACCTGTGTACATATGAAGATAGGTGACAGCATGAGCCACATCGATTGCAATGTCAAGCCGCGCCGTAAGGTCAAGAATGTCGCCTTGCATACCTGCATTGTGCATTTCTATGAAAATCAGACACTTCACACAAGCAAAATTCGGAAACCAAAAGCGCGAAAAACCCAGTTATAGAACTCACAATCCAAATGTTGTCTAAGGGTTCCATTAGGAACATACTCCACAACCACAACTTTCTCATCTTCATACTCCACATACCCATAAAACTTGACCAGGTTCAAATGCTCCACCTGCGACAGCATTTGAATCTCGCTCTGGAACTCCACACCCAAATGCTTGTCATACACACTCTGCATTACTCAAATTCACAATGTACTTGATCAAAACCCAAATTTACACACCTAAGAGATCAAAATGTTGTAAACCAAAAATTGCATCCCAACCTTTTTGGCACGCTTAATGGCAACTGATGTCCCATCTTCAAGCGTCCCCTTGTACACCGTCCCAAAGCCGCCTTGTCCGATCTTGACCGAGGGAGAGAAGTTCTTAGTGGCCCTATAGATTTCATCCATCGTGAACTTCACATTCCCAGCCTGTCTCTCATGTCTCGAGTTATTCGTACTAGAGTAAACTCCCCGGCTCGAACCAGAGGCGCGTCTCCTCTCACTCCCAGCTCCAGAGTTATCCGAAAACACTAGCAAAATAAACAAAATACAACAAACTAATCATTGATCTGAGTCATCTCAGATCTCATTACATATAAACAATGGAGGTGTTGTTACCGGAAGGAGGTTTAAACTCCTCGGAGGAGTCGGCAAAGCTGGCCGAGCTTCTGGTGTCGGGAGGAGTGAAGCAGCCGACGAAGACTCCGACGACGGAGCGAGCGGCGACGGCGACTGCACTGGACTTGCTTGCAGTGGATGAGGCGTTAGAGTAAGATGAGGGGGCAGGTGATGCGTAGGGGAGGCGGTCAGGGGTGGTCCCAGCATCGGAGCTGGTGTTGCGGCGGCGTCCGTACGACGGAGTTCGTCTCATTTAAGTTGGGGGAGAGAGAGAGAGAGAGAGAGAGAGAGAGAGAGAGAACGGAGAGACGTAGAAATGGCGGGTAGTTGTGGGGAGAGAGAAGAAGAGAGAAGAAGAAGACTTTGATATTTCGAAAAGTCTTCCCAACCAGAGGAAGCCAACCAGTACCAAAGTACAATTAATATTTCTTTGTTTGGTTTGCTTTTTGGGATCAAAACAATTATTGGACCTTTTCTGGATATTTTTCTATTTTTTCATTTCTTTTTGTGAACTTTTTGATAGATTTCTCATTTCTATTTGGATGGGTTGTGCACACTCCACACATTAGTTATGTTATTTTGATCAATGTGGGGTAAACAGGTTTCAAGCTGGAATCTCATTCATTTATTTAACGAACATAGAGAAGAAAACTTGTTTGTTTTTTTTTTTTTGAAGATAATAGCTATAATAGTGGTCTTCACACCATTATTATTAATGAAACTATAAAATACAAAAGAGAGACATTGAGCATAAACCTCATAGTGTAAGAACATCTTAAAATAATATCAGGAGAATCTATATCACCTAAATATTTTAACAAAAACCATTTAGCAAAAAATGTATCATTGACATTTTTATTTGTTTTGACTAAAACATGGCGACATAACGAAAAATTAAAACTCATGTAAAGCCATATAAAACTTTTCCTAATTATTTTCCCTAATTGCTTTCCCATTTGTCTGCATCTTTAGGCTTTAGCAAACTTCATCACACGTTTTTTGTATTGGGCAATCAAGAGAGATTTACAAGCAGCAAACATGTTTCTCTATACTTAATTTGAAATCTTTAATTATGGTGTATAAGACAGAGAATCTATTTAAGACGAAAACAACAACCTAACGTTCAATCTTTTTATTCAAATCAAGCGTATATTAATCACCAAACTTATAAAATTAAGTTTTACACAACTTTAATCATGAATTAAAACCTATCATACTTTTTTTTTGATCGAATACGTTAGAGAACTTTATTGAAAAAAATCACCGATTACACGGAGGGGATGCAAACAAACCCTGTAACTCCCCAGGAGGGGCACCAACCCAACGGGAAGGAGAAGAACAACTAAGAGCCAAACGAGCTAGCTTATGCGTTACCAAGTTGGACTTCCTGAAAACATGACTACAAAAAGAAGAATTAAGAGACAACAGATCCTGTTTAATATCCTCAACGATCATGCCGAAAACAGAATTCTCCACATCAGACTGAATAGCCTTAACCAGATTGAGACGGTCTGACTCCAAGACTAAAGGAAAAAGCTGTAACTCCCTAGCCATCTCACAAGCCAATCTACCAGCATAAGCCTCCACTAAAACCTATCATACTTAAAATTTGAGAGTAACCATGGAAATTCGAACGTGATCTGGTGATTTTTCAGATTGAGTGCTATTGTTTAGGGAGGTGTAAGTAATCATTGGTGTCTATAATGCACAGACTGAGTACGGAAGTATTGGTTTGAATATTAAGGGTGGCTTAATATTAAAATGTCCTATGTAAAATCATGGGTTCTAGCCTTTTAGGCATATATAATGCAAATAAACTCTTGATTAGAACAGCATTTGTTAATAATTTCTTAACAACCTGGAATTGACTAATTCCTTATTTTTAGACAGACAATTTCTATTGTTCTACAAATATGAAGAGTAAAAGGTAACTGTTTACACCAGAAAATATGAATGCAAATTATTATTGATACGAGTCATGTCACACCAATAAGAAAATATCAGAGATAAACAAATATATGTGACTCAACATTTGGAACAAATAGAATAATATACCCTGAATTGGAGTAAGAGGGACTTTGATAGGTCCTAGAGCAACAAATTGATAGTTAATAAATTCATCTGATGCAGATAGAAAACCAGTAATTTACTCCAGGGTTCATCTGACATTTGAAATAACAGACCCAATACTTTGATTACAAGTTAATCAACTATATCTTAGGGAGGAAATTGTCAGAATCCTGATCAGTGATTGTTAACTACAAGTGGCTCTGGAAATTGACAGGATTCTGCAGTTTGTTGAATATTGCTACAAGTTGAAGGAACCCTTCCAATCTAACATCGATCTCTTTTATGAGAGAGACGGCTTAAAAACTGATGAATGATTTGCTTGGTGGTAAAATTTACCACCAGCTTCTACAATAAAGCAAAGAAAAAGATATGCATTGGTTAAACTTTCGATTATAAGGTAAATCAGGCATTGTCTTGATCCACCTATCCAAATTATAGGTCATATCAGATGATGAAAAGCATCTCTTTACCTCATTGGATTTACATGTTTGGCGATGGAATACGCTGGAGTTGTAATAACTTGATTTTTCGGATTTGGCTAGGTCTGTTGAAAAAATAGATGCAACTGCTAGCTTAGAAACTTGAAAAAGTCTGCAGTATTGAATCATAATAGATTTTTCATGTTCATTTAAGATATATGATTTCTACATGGTAAACACGGTGAAATTGTCTAGAATCGCATATTAATGACCTATTCCACACGGTAAGCATGTAAATTTCTAATGAGACATGAAGGACTTTAGGGAAATGTACAAGTCTGCACATCCTTTCATCTCACAAGGTTATGAGAACAGATCACCACATCACAATGGAGTCACTGATTATTTAGAGTGCTCATTGTCAAAGCAGAGCTCCAGAGAAGTCGGGCAAACTTCAAGCAGATCCATCCAGAACTGTGTCTAACTTAATTATCACTGATCCTAGATATTCTTCTCGTTCATCACCTAAGCAACATCCCTCGCATAACATACACCGGTGATGCATCTTCATCACCACTCGATATCAAGTTCATTGTATCCCTTAAAAGCAATGACTTGAGTTTAGTACTAAAGAAATTATTTTGCTTTTTGTTGGAGAGGAAAGATCACATATCAAAAAAGAGACAAATAACATATAACTTATAAGTGGATGAATCATACTCAATTGTACCGATGTCTATTGTAGTTAAAACCCAACATTTTAAAAGTGGTTAAGTTAGGACAGTATCGGTACAATAATGATCTACGGGCCACGCTTGTCCCTGGTCTAGTTTTTCTATAGAGGATTACTTACATTTCCAGTGTTGGGTTCTTTCTTGAAACAAAATGTGCTTGTTGTTCACTCTCATACACATAATTTATAAACTTGTGTTGGGTTCTTTCTTGAAACAAAACTTGCTTGTTGTTCAGACTTTCACTAATTGGAAGCCTTTACTTGAAGACTACATATGATTTTTTATTTTTTTTAAATGAAAGAAGGTTGGACGATTTTATTCAATAAGCACAAGTCATATTACACAGTGACCCGTCCTTGCAGACCTAACAAAAAGAGACACTACTCAAACGTAATATAACTCATCTATTGAGTGAAGCTTAGTAAACTAATAAAATACTGACAATAAATTTTTCCGTAACATCCATTAGAATACTCGCTGACAACATCCGATCAATAATCACATCAGTTCCTCGCATGTATTGATCCTAAGAAAAAAATTAATACCGAACTAAACAAAGCCCTGGGTCCCAAACTTTTATTTTAAAGCCACATGGATTCTAAATCTGAATCCAAAACTTTAGAGGCCAAGATATTTCTGCTCTAGGTCCCAAAAGAGTTAGGCCCAAATTAAAAGAATCAACTTGAGCCCACTTCCTTCTAGGTTTTCCCCAAGCACACACCGTCTGCGCCGTCGCCGTTAGTGCCGCTACAACATATGATTTTGTTAATCTTCTCTTGTTGAAGAGCTCCTTTGAGAAAAGGCCGTAGATGAACAGAACTCTGGAGCTGATATCTCTTTATAGTCCTTACGGATGCTCCAGAGGATCTCCGCGCACCTCTTCATGCTAGGCCGGTGCTGTCCACGTTGAGCCAAGCATTGCAAGGATAGTTCAAGAATGTTTTCAATGGCTAAATTGTTGGCTGCATTCTTTTCCAGCCTGGGATCCATAATTAGAAGAGCGTCTCCATCACTGAACTTCTTCATTGCCTGCAAAACCAACCCAACCCACAACTTACTTTCCCATCTAGTAGTGCCTAAGCAATACTGTACCGAAAATTTTGACATAGAATGATAGAAAATACAAGTAGAGTGGACTAGAGATCAGAAGAGATGAGAAATTCGCACCCATTTTGCAGTTATCCGTTCCGTGAATTCCCGTTTTGGTTCAAGTGGACGCCTGCCTGTAACCAGTTCAACTAGTAAGACACCAAATGAGTAAACATCACTCTTATCTGTAAATTGATAGGTTCTGATGTACTCGGGGTCCAGGTAGCCAGCGGTTCCTTTAACTGGAGTAGACACAAGAGTGGCACCCGAATCACTATCAGCTCCAAGCCTAGCTAAACCAAAGTCAGCTACTTTTGCTCTTAACTTCTCTGTCAGGAGAATGTGGGAAGACTTTATGTCCCTATGGATTATTGGATGATCTGTCAAGTAAAGCGAATCGTACTCCAGTTAGATCAATCACACAGATTCCATGAAGTACTAATAGTTCCTAATTCTATACTTGTTCAAGCAGAACAATACCTGTGTACATATGAAGATAGGTGACAGCATGAGCCACATCGATTGCAATGTCAATCCGCGCCGCAAGGTCAAGAATGTTGCCTTGCATGCCTGGATTATGCATTTCTATGACTTTCAGACACTTAAATACAAGGCAGAATTTGGAAACCAAAAACTCGAAAAACCCAATTATAGAACTTACAATCCAAATGTTGTCTAAGGTTTCCATTAGGAACATACTCCAGAACCACCACTTTCTCATCTTCATACTCCACGTACCCATAAAACTTGACCAGGTTCATATGCTCCACCTGCGACAGCATTTGAATCTCGCTCTGGAACTCCTCAACCAAATGCTCGTTATTTTCACCCTGCATTACTCAAATACACAATGCACTTAATCAAACCCCAAATCCAAAAACAGTTACACGCCTAAGAAATCAAAATGCTGTAAACGGAAACTGTATCCCAACCTTTTTGGCACGCTTAATAGCAACTAAGGTCCCATCTTCAAGCCTCCCCTTGTATACCGTCCCAAAGCCGCCTTGTCCGATCCTGACCGAGGGAGAGAAGTTCTTAGTGGCCCTATAGATTTCATCCATGGTGAACTTCACACTCCCAGCCTGTCTCTCTTTTCTCGACTCATTCAAGTTGGCATAAACTTCCTGGCTGTAACGAGACACGCGTCTCCTCTCACTCCCAGCTCCGGACGCATAGGAAAACACTAACAGAACAAGCAAATACAACAAACTAATCAGTCGTGTCACATCTCTTCAATGGATTTACATTAATTCGGTCTATATATTTTTGGAGAAATAAAGATATCATTACCGGAGTCGGCGAAGCTGGCGGAGCTCTTCGACTCAGAAGGGGTGAAGCAGCTGGAGTAGGATGAGGGGGTAGGCGATGCATAGGGGAGGCGGTCTTCAGTACATGCAATACGTCCGCATCGCTGCATCTTCAGTACATGCAATACGTCCGCATGTGAAGGGACTTGAGGGGGCACGTCAAATGAACCTTGGATGTTGATTTGACTTTGTACTGCCCTATTGTCTTCAGTTCGCTGCAACCCCTCATCTTCAACACTTGTTGAGTCCAACAAAGTCTCAGATACATCTCTTAATCCCTGCATATTATGTATATCAATTCCAATTGCAGGTGAAGGATGTTCAGGCAGTTGGACGTCACATAAATCTAATTCAGCTTCAATTTTCCTGATCGCCATCTCTATTTTATCTGCAGAGTCTATGGCCTCCTTCACGTTCCTTTCTACCTGTCCTTTGAGTTCAATGAAGAGCTTCTGAAATGATTCATTTAGATCAAGAATTTTGTTGGTGTGTTTGTACTTCTTGTAGTTGGCATGCTTGCCAACTTTGGAGCATTTGAGAACATACTCTACACCATTCTCTATTTGTAGAATAAGCTTTTCTGCTTCTTGGTTTGGAAGATGCAGGACCCTACTATGTTCTGTTATCTCTTCTATTAGAGGCTGTATGCAGTAGAGCGTGGATTTGAATGTTTTGAGCAGCCGTTTAAACATCATGTTCTCGACTGTCACTTGTGCAACGGCATCAAATAACTGCCGGAATACTACTCCTAGTCGTCCTAGAGCAGGATTAGCAGCCCCTCCTTCACTTGATAATGGGGCTTGTTGCTCACTATTCGAAACAATTCTCCTTATTACATCCTGCTGCTCCATCAGCATGGCATGGATTTCCTGCTGCCCCCTCAATATAACATCTACTTTTTTCTCTAATTCATCTTGCTTTTTCTCCAAATCATCTTGTTTGTCTTTGGCGTGTCTTGCCAAACATAAGAGCTCTGTCACATTCCTCCTTTGCTCCAACTCTAGTAATTCTAATAGCCTCCTGAGAGACCTATCCAATTCACCGAGTTGTTCTGCGCAATTAGGCTCTATGCAGTTAAAGCAATTGCCCCAAATGTGGATGTTGCACATGCTAAGCTTGGATAAGATGGCCACAAGCTCTATTCCCTCATTCATTTTTGTTTCAATTCTTCAACTATATTGTTTGGGAGATTTAGATGAACGTTATTTTCTCCTATCCGTTCGAGAATACATGAATGTAGACAGTCCAGCGTGAATTCAAGATTTATGAGGTGGGTTCTAAACTTCCTAGTCTTGTGAATGGCCACCTTAACGCCATCATACAACATTTGGAAAGGGATTCCTCTATAGATACAGACCCCATAATAATTATAACTTCCGCAGTTACGCAAGCCCAAAGTCGAAATCAGCAATATTATTGCAGCATATATGTATATATTTTCAAATCTAAACTTAACAAACCTTGATTGCTGCTTGTGGCCGTGGATATGATAGGAACAGAACAGTGAGCTCACCTAGCTCCTCAATTTTTGTGGAGGAATAGATCAATCTGGTATTAGAGAAATGAATTGGTAGAGCTGAATGAATAGCAAGTCAAACTGCATTCTTGGTAGCTACACTCTTGTTAGAGAAATGAATGGTGAGTTCGTCTCATCTAAGTAGAGAGAGATAGAGAGAGGGAAGAGGAAGACTTTGAGTTTTTAAAACGTCTCCAACCAGTAAATATTTCTTGTTTTTGCTTATGCTTTTTGGCATAAAACAATTTAGAAAATTATCTATTACAGTACTCTATTTCTCCATTGGGGAACTATTTCACTTGCACAAAATTGAGATTCTAAAATTCCCAGCTCCACCCCTAGGTTCTAGACTTCTAGCCTTCCAGGCATATATAATACAAATAAACTCTTGATTACAACAGCATTTGGTTAATAATTTCTTAACTACCTGCACTTGACTAATTCCTTACCTAAAAATCTTGACCGGCAATTTCTATTGTTCTACTTCTACCAAACCTGAAGAGTAAAAGATAACTGTTTACACCAGATAATATGAAGGCAAATTATTATTGATACAAGTCATGTCACATCAATAAGAAAATATCAGAAATAAACTAATAAATAGGACCCAACATTTGGAACAAATTGAATAATATAGACCCTGAATTGGAGTAAGAGGGACTTTGATAGGCACATAGAATGATGAATGATTTGCTTGGTGGTAATATTTACCATCAGCTTCTACAATACAGCAAAAAAAAAAAAGATACGCATTGGTTAAACTTTCAACGATAAGGTAAATCAGGCATTGTCTTGGACTCTTGGTCCACCCATCCCAATTATAGATCGTATCAGATTATGAAAAGCTTCTCTGTACCTCATTGGATTTACATGTTCCTGGAGTTGCAAGAACTTGATTTTTCAAATTGGCCTTAACCTAGGTCTCCTGCTGTCTAACATCCAGTAGAAACAAGATGGCAACTGTTAGCTCAGAATCTTGAAAAAATCTGCAATGTGGAATCATGATAGACTCATCAAGTTCATATGAAACTTAGGCTTTCTACATGGTAAACGTGGGTGAAATGATTCAGAATCGCACATACTACTGATATATTCTACACAATAAGCATTTAAGATTCTAATAAGACATAAAGACTTTGAGTGAATGTGTAAGGCTGCAGATCCTTACATCTCACGAAGATATGAGAGCAGATCATTACATCACAAGGGAGTCACTGAGTAATTAGAGTGCTTTTCAAAGCAGAGCTCCAGATCAGTCGGGCAAACTACAAGCAGATTCATCCACAACTGAATCCAACTTGATCACTGATCCTAGGTATAATTCTTCTCCTTCATCACCCTGAGCAACATCCTTAGCATAATATACATCTGTGATGCTTGTGGGTGGACTCATCACCTGACACAAACGTATGAATGTCACTGCCTAGTTGCCTACCTCCAGCCAGCTACAACCGGGAGCTTTCTGATCACAATTGTACCTCATCATTTGGCGTACTTTTGCAACATCAGCCCAGTGACCTTCAGTAGAATAGATGTTAGAAATGAGACTATAATTCACAGGTTTGTTTGCTTCTAATGTGAAAAGCTTTTCTGCAGCCCATTTTGCTAATCCTACATTTCCATTGACTTTACACGCCCCTATGAATGCTCCAAATGTATTGGGATCGGCTTTAATTGACATCGAGGTCAAAACAATGGAAGCCTCATCCAAAAGACCAGCTCGTCCAAGAAGGTCAATGAGACAGGTATAATGCTCGGAATCTGGAAAAACTTGATAGTCATCAGTCATTAATTTAAAGTAATGAAGGCCTTTCTTTACTAACCCTCCATGACTACATGCAGAAAGAACCCCAAGAAAGGCAATTCCGTCAGGTCTTATGCCATAAGTTAACATATTGTCGAAAATCTGAGTAGCTTCTTTGGCAAGACCATGGAATGCATAGGCACATATAACTGAAGTCCATGTAACTAGGTCAGGTTCAGTAACCAAGTCAAAACATTTAGATGCAGAAGCAATACTACCACATTTGGAGTACGCATTTATTAGAGCATTAGCAATTGATGAAAACAAATGGAACCCCAATTTAATAATGTAAGCATGAACTTGCATAAGTTCATTAGCAGATGGTACATTACCACATGAGCTAACAATGCTTGCCAGAGTAAACTCATCAGGATAAAAACGTTCCCGAAACATTTCCCGCAGAACTTTTATAGCTTCAATCCCTTGCCCATGCTGCCCATATCCCACAATTATAGTGTTCCAAGAAACGACATTCTTGATGAACATTGCATCAAAAGCCTTGCGAGCATCACCTATGTTACCATTCTTTGCATACATGTCAACAAGTGTACTGGAAACCTGAACATCATAATCAAACAACTGTCTAATAACACTGCCATGAATCTGCATTCCAAGTTCACAAGACCCCCAAGTACTACATGCACTGAGTAGGCTGCTAAACGTAAACTCATCCCCCTTAACACCCTCCAACCTCATCACATTGAAGACCCCAAAGGCCCTTTCTGCCAAAGAATTTGAAGCATAGCAATTTACCATAACATTCCACAAAACCTGATCCTTGAACAACACACAATCGAAAGCACACCTTGCATCTTCAACTAAACCAAACTTCGCATACAAACCAACAATTCCGCTCCCCACAAAACAATTCAAACCAAATCCTAATTTCACCGCAAAACAATGTAATTGTCTACCAATCTCTACATCCTTTGACTTCACGCAACCGCGGAACAAACCATTAAATGTTATACCATCCGGACCACCTCTCTCCACCAACATTCTCCTAAAATAACAAAAACCCAGATACAAATTCAACTCATGATTACCGCTACAGTTAACAAACCCAGTAATCATTGCATTCCAAGCCACCACATTTCTCACACGCATTTCATCAAACACCTTCTGTGCATGATTTAAATCCTTGCATTTGACGTAAACGTTGAGAATTTGGATTTGCAAGGACTGTAAGTTATACATTCCCAACTTTAAGACGTGCCCATGTAGTTGCTTTCCCGCGCGAACAAAACCCAGTTTAGCCGAGAGTTTGAGGGCACTGGAGCATAAGGAATAGGCCACGTGAGACATTGAAGCGGGTCATTTGGAACCCAGATTAAGGGCTTGAAGACTCGACTCAGAAGCAGCTAAGGACAAAAATATCCATGATATCTTCGATATTTACTTAAAATTTCTGTTTTTTCAAACAGTCAAGCAGATAAGCACTGTATTAATTTTCTTTCTGATAGCCCAAGAGAAAAAATATTATCTGATACATTCTCATAAATTGGATAATCATCATGAAGCTACACTTCTACTCGATCAATTCTTTTATTTAATCCATGCATCTGGTGTACACTTTCTTTTTTTTATTAAATTGAGCTACAATCGAATATCCATATTAATATCCATTTAGGAATTCGGAGTATTCGTATCCCATGTAGAAGCAGGGTCAGGGCATACACAATACATGTTTTCACAACGGCATAAGCCCTCAAATCCCTCAGGTCCACAGTCTGTTTTCGGATAGTGACATGGATATCCTACGCGGCCCCTAGCCTCTACCACAAATTGCATACCTGCCACAAAAGAGAGTTTTTAAGACCATATATACACCAAAAATCTAAGTAAAGAAGAAATCTTAGATATGCTCTAATTTATTGGTAGAAGAAATTTAAATATATGTATATATATGCTACTAAAAATAATAATTCGGAGCAAGAAAAAACTGGAAATGTGAATTGTATGTGGTTATAAACTAACATCTGGGTTGAATTTCCAGCACATATAACATAATATTCATCGAAATAATATTCTTGTAGAAGCCCAACTCTTGAGTATAAGCATTTTTGGTCTAAATTAGACTTTACCCTTCCATTAAAGACGAATTCGTAGTTTTGTAACTTTACTTACCAAGTGCAATGAACAAGAGTAGAACCACAAAACCGATATTTGCAGAGAACTTGCCCATGACTAGTCGGAATTGTAAGACAAATGAAAGGTTCTTTGTCAAAACAAGTAAAAAACAGAAAGGTCTAATGCTTCTTAGTTTCGTTGGGGCTTGGTGTTTAGCACTACTATATGGCCTATTTTATAGTGCTAGCAGGTGAGCCTAGTAGAGTAAGCTAATAAATATTACATATTCATAGACGGGTGATGTATGATCCAAAATATTTATATGATCTAGTCAAACCAATATTGATAATATGGTCTAATATGCCTAATTATATTCTATATACATTAAAATCGAAAATGATTTTGTTTATTTTTCTTTTCTGTTTCCTTAAACCAAATTAAAATTAAAAGAGTTTTCCTTATTTTTCTATAGAGAAAATGTTAATTTTTTTACCAAATATGTCAAAATACACTTAATGACATTTTGATAAAATACATGGTAGATAAAATACATGGTAGATAAGATTCGATGTATATGCGTCTAAACCTGTCATCATACTATCTATGTTCATTTAGTTCGTAATTAACCAAGAAAATAATGCTTAATCATCCTTCGTATATGATTCCAATCATGAAAAAGTTTTCAAATTAATAGATTACTAAGGTTATGTTCAATGTACTCATACATAACCAACATTTTACTAAAATGAGTTTTCTCTCTCTAAACCCTAGCCCCTGAGGTTCTACAATCCAACTGTGGTGGCCAAAAATGGTTTCCGTTTTAAGCCATGTTGTCTCACAATGTTGTTCTAATGCGACGACCTTTTGTTTGGATGGACAAAGCATTTTGCCTTAAAACTGTCATCACTCGAGGACTTGAGAAGGAAAAGGAATTTGATCGAAAGTCAAGTATTTGTGGAACTCAGGGGCTAGGTGGGTGCGAGAATTTCACTCAACTCCATCTGATTTGATCTTGGCTTAAAGCAATTCCATGTTGGGTATGTGAGGGTGTCTCAGGTTCTTAGAGCAAGTCCACCATCTGGGTCTTCGTTGGGAAGGCCTGGGTCATGGGCGAGACCTGGGTCGCCACATGGCAATGATTTTGAGCTGCAGTTTTCACTCACGATTTCTGTTTCTGGGTCGCCACGTGGCAGTGATTGTTTATTAAATTTTATATTATGTATTTGGAATGTCAATAATGAATTTATATATTAATAAAATTATGCATAACGTATTTTGAATGTGAATAATAAATTTATATATTAATAAAATTATGCATAACGTATTGAAATTATACAAAAAGTAATAAATAAATTTTAAAAAGGGGACAATGCACACTAGCCCTAATTTTAAGAATTTTATTTCCACTAACAAAATCGGATTTTAAAATTAACAAGAGCCAACTTAAACAACATGAAGACAATTATACCCTTAATGAATTAAATAAACTACAATAGACCATTATAAGAGTCTATTATAAAATAAAGTTTTTATAATCGGATTCCTATGACCAATGATGTTGACCGCGCTCCGGTGAATGTTGACCAGACCACCTACTGGGGTCAATAGGACATACTACCCTCCTATTGGGGGTAGTAGGACCTCCTATTGGGGGCAATATGACCTCTTACTGGGGGCAGTATGACCCTTGAACTTAATTGTGTGTTTCAGTCACTTATAACCAGTCACTTATAACCAGTCCATACTGGGGGGTAGTAGGACCTCCTACTGGGGACAATATGACCCTTGAACTTAACTGTGTGCTTCAGTCATTATAACAGATCCCTATTGGGGGCAGTAGGACCACCTACTGGGGTCAATAAGACCTCCTATTGGGATCAGTAGGAGGTCCTATTGGTCGATATTGACAGTTTTGCGCACAATAGTGATAAGAACACAATTATCAACTGAAACTAAACAAGACTATGGCCCTAGAAATATGGTTAAAAGTATATGTCCCTTCAATTCAATCAAACACATATAGTTAAGTCTCAAAACTTTGATTTCAATTTCTCACATATTCTTGCCAAGTAGCACCAAAATCTAGACATAGATACTAAAGACTAATTTGTATAATTGATAATAATACTACTGGTTCTAAAAGAATGTTTAAGAGGGGACTGCAAAAAATAGCGAGATCAAATTTGAACCAGCATAAAAACTGCTTGTATATTGTAACACCTCCGTTTTGGACATCAATGCAGAACACCTGGGATTTGGGCAATAAACTTTCTCTGTGACAGGAATAGAAGATTCCTTGATTCTTTGGCTCATAACCTCAACTAGTTTAGGTGCCAAGAATTGTGCGCAACTGTCAATATTAACCTCAGTCTTACAACGTTGCTTTAGGCACCTGCCCATTAAGCAACGTAAATTCTACATGTTTCATACAAGAAAAGCAACATGTGCAGACCATCCTTCATACCCAATCACATAAGAAATAAACACCCAATCACCAGATCTCAAACAAAATACACAAACCCATCAACCAAACTACAAACCATCATTCACTCACTCCCTAAACCCTAAATTTCCCAGCTCGAAAACCAAAACACCCAAATCCCATCAAATTTATTTAATGATATTCCAAATTACACCATCAAATCACATATCAAAATCGTACCTTGATGAGAATAGTGTCGCCCTTGAAGAGTTGGAACTTCTCCATGGTCTCCGGTGGAGCGCGACGACGGAGTTGTTATAGTTGATGGTCTCATCGACGACGAGGCGATTCGTCGCCTTCTTCCGCTCGAGAATCGCAGTGCTGAAATCGGATTTCAAGACCGATTTGAGGTTCCAAAGTTCTGTCGTGGCTGCGCTGCAAGAGGCGGCGATGGGTTAGGTGCGGCAGACGGGTGGGAGATCCAAATTCTAATGATGGCGAGGGTTTTAAGGTTGGACTGGAAGTTGTCCCGGCGAAAGTTTGACGGAGCAAAGCGGCGGTGGAAGAAGGATGGTGATGACGATGGTGAGCTTCTGGTTCGTTGTTCCGGTACGGAGGGGAGAGAGAGAGAGAGAGAGAGAGAGAGAGAGAGAGAGAGAGAGAGAGAGAGAGAGAGAGTAGTAGTAGTTA
>NC_020497.1:4713943-4719419 GCF_000184155.1 Fragaria vesca subsp. vesca
AAAAAACATAAAAAGTCAAAAAATTTGTTAGTGGGAATAGTCTCTAAAAAATTTTACTAGGCTGATGGGGAATTTTAAAATCTCTCTTTGTTAGTGGGGAAAAAATGTTTAGATTTAGGGCTAGCTAGTGGGAATTTTACCCTTTAAAAAAATGACATATTAAAATTAATTTATTTATTACATGACTTAAATTGACAGACCAAATCTAGAAAAAAAATGATAGGAGGGTGATATGTATTTATAGGAATTGTATAAATTTTTTTGTATATTTTTTTCTAACCATCGGTTCTTTTATCAGTTTTTTTCCCTTCAAATTAATTAATTTAATTAATTAAAAGATGTTTACCGTTGGGATACAATGGTCTAATAACCTGAGCCATTGATTTGTTTTTTTAAAGTGAACCAACGGTCCAGATCAAAGGACCGTTGGATTTGAAATGATGGCGCGACCCTAGGGCTGGGTACGGGACGGGATGGGCCGGGATTTGGTGAATCCCGTCCCGTCCCGAAAATAAAAGAACGGGACGGGACGGGACGGGAATACGTTTTTAGAAATCTGTCATGTACGTCCCGATCCCGTTTGGAACCGAGACAGGATCGGGATCCCGAAAAATTAACCTTAAAAAAAAAAAAACTTAGAAAATAATCAAAATATCCATCTCTGAATTATTATCTTTCTCATCTTTGTCATCAATTTCGACATAGAAGAAGTGGGAGAAGGAAGAGGAGAAGTGGGAGAAGATGAAGATCGGGGCTTTATGGTAGGAGCCGAAGAGGTTGTCGCCGGAGTGGGAATCATCGTCGTCGCCATAGAAGAAGTCGTCGTCTAGGGTTCCGACACGGGTGAGGTGGAGGAAGGGGTGATGGCAGTGAGATTGAGGCGGGAGAGGAGGAGGAGTCTGCGGGGGTGGGGGAAGATCGGGAGGCGACGAGGTCGAGGCGGGAGAGGAGGGACTTGAGGGAGGGGTCGCGGTCGATGAAGGCGGTGAGGAGGTGGGTGCCATTTTCGACGACGGTGCGGAAGGAGAAGATGAGGAGGGAGAGGAAGAGGAAGGTGAGGAGGTTGGAGGCGGAGAAGGAGAAGGCTTGCCGAAGGAGCTGCGGCGTCGATTTGAGGTGGTGGAGACGCGGGTGGTGGTGGTGGTCGCTCATTTCTTTACCGGCAAAACGTTTCTTTTTTGGTTGGGGGGTTTCTGTTTGTTTTTTTGTTTTGTTTTTGGGTGGATCTGTGTGGGAGAGAGGAGAAGAGCATGTGTGTGTTGCAGTGGGGGGGATGGTTTTGTATATAAAATGATTAAAATCAGGTATTCTAATATTACAAGACGGGACGGGATTTTTCGGGATAGTCCCGATCTCGTCCCGTTCCGTTTCAACACTACCATAATTGGACGGGACGGGACGGGACGGGACGAGATTGCCATTTTCAAAACCTGTCCCGTCCCGTTAACTTTCGGGACGGGACCGGTACGGGATCGGGATTCCGGTACTAAGTGCCTAGCCCTACGCGACCCCATGTGACGAAACCAACGCCGCTAGGCGACAAAATCGCGTCCAACACGGGGAAGCTGCTCTGCCATTCGCCCGTGCCTGATACGCGCGTCACTTCTTGTGTGCTTCATCCCCGCTTGTGGTCTTCACGTGGTCGACGTCTCCTCTGGCCCCACGAATTGGGTTGAGCTGGATTGAAGGCCTGGGTCTTCAAAAATGAAGGCCTGGGTCATAGGTCTGACCTAGGTGAAGACCCAATGAAGGCCTGGGTCAAAAAAAGTTTATGGGTGGAGATAGGTTTTTTCAGCTGGATTATAATTTGATGTGGATGAAGGCCTGGGTCAAGTTTTGTAGGCAAGGGTGGACTTGCTCTTAGGGTGTCTAGCTCTCCAATTGTTGAACTTTGACGGCGATAGAGGGCTGCGCGATTAAACATAAAGGGATTTCACTTTGTTGATTAGAATAATAACTAGATGGGATGAGATGGGACTTGCATGTGACGAACAGATCATGGCTTGAGCAAGGCTTTTATGCCTCCTACTTTCCCTTTCGTGGATGGTTTGCTTTGTTGTTGGCATCGAAACTAATATGGTGCAGCGTTTTCATAAGGCAATTGTGAGCCCTAACCGAGGGCCTAGAATTCGTCGTCGGCACCGACAAGACTTAGAAGAAGAAAATGAAATATGAACAACCACACTAATTGTAACATATTGAATTTCATGCCAGCTCTTGAGATGCATAGTGGGAGGGTCCCGCGCCAACCCAGATGGGTTTCCTCCTTGCAAGTCAACCCAAAATAGGTCGATGGCTTAGTAAGAACCCATATTGGGCCGCAGCAAAATAGGGTCGAACTTTCCTCGACGGCCGGGTTATCCCTCCAAAACTTTATCAACCAGTGTGATTTCAGTTGCCCTTTTTTGGGCTTCATATGACCGATCATAACCAGCCGGATTGGGTTGAACATGATCCTGCAAGATCCGAAACCTTAAAGGCCTTGCTGCCATGGTGTTGCTTGGTGGTCACTGGAAAAAGCCAACGTTGGAGAGCTAAGATTGGAGGAGTGGGGAAGGATCTTCCCCTTGAAATGGAGAGACTGGCATTGGTCGCCATATTTGGAGACCCGAGCGGTGGCCATTAGGGTTTTTACCATCTTGATACTTCTTGAGTCACACTCTTCCCTTTTTATTTTGTGGCTCACTCATTTATCCATCCTTTTATTTATAAAATCTAGAAAATAGCTGCCGTACACATTATTTATCCAAAACACATAAATTTTCATAGTAAAAATGATGTTTTACATCAGTTTGGACCTAAATTCAGTCCACAAATTTGTTCATCACTTTTATTCAACACTTTATTCTTTCATCCATCAGTCCGGAGTACACTTTTATTCAACTAAGCTACATCTGATGCCGATATTTATATCTGTGTAGGAGGAGCGGCAGGTAAGCCTGGGCAGTAACACTTGTGCATCAAACACTTCCACGGTCGACATTTAACTGAAGGATATAGGCTCGCACAATCACTATCTTTGTAACACGTAGGAAGAGGTCCTGGACCTACGGGGCCCCTCGCCTCAACAGCTAACTGCATACCTGTCGCAGAAAGAGTTTCAAGTTTTAAGGTCCAGAATACAGTTTAAGACCACAAATACACCAAAAATCATGCTATAGACAAAGACAAGATATTTGATAAATTAATTGGTAGAAGAAATTTATAATATATATAGATGTTTTAAAAAATATCGGAATCGAACAAGAGAATCTGAAATATGAATTCTACATGGTTATAAACTAGCACCTCGGCTATATGTTTGGCAAACAGAATATAATATTCATCGAAATGATAAGATTTATATTCTTGTAGTAACCTAACTCTCAAATATAAGCAATTTTGATTAAAAGCTAATTTATAGTGTATACTAGTTGTACATACCAAGTGCAATGACGAAGAGTAGAACCACAAAAGCAATGCTTGCAGAGAATTTTCCCATGGCTAGTCGAAAACTCGGAATTGTAAGACAGGGAACGTATAATGCTTCTTAGTTGTTTTGGGCTTAGTGTTTAGTGTTTATTGTTTAGCACTACTATATGGTCTATTTTATAGCACTAGCAGGTGAACATATCAAAGTAAACTAATAAATATTAAATATTCATAGACGGGTGATGTATGATCCATAACATTCATATGATCTAGTCAAACCAATATTGATAATATGTCCAATTTTATTCCATATGCATAAGAAACTAAAATGATTTTGTTTACTTTCTTTCTTGTTTCCTTAAACCAAATTAAAAAACCATTTAGAGGCAAGATGCCACAGTGATGACACTGCTTATAATCTGGTCGATATGGTTTGACCGAACTCGTTGGTTGGATGATGGTTGTTGATGGCAGCGGCGCTGATGGCGTTATGCATGAAATCAGGACGATGATAGGTCTAATCTATGTAATGTTGTGGTCTATGATAAAAAAAAACTTCTATCTACCTTCGTCGGTAGAGAAATGGTATATAATGATTTTATCTGGCTTGAGTTCAAATATCAACATGATATTCATTCAAAAGACCAAATTAAAATATATTAAAAGAGTTTTCCTTATTTTTCTAAATATGTTAATTTTATACTAAATATGTCAAAATATACTGAATGATATTAGTCACATTATGATAAAAGACATGGTAGATAAGATTCGATGTATATACGTTTTTACTCGTCATCAATCATCATACTAGCTATGTTTATTTAGTTTGTAATTAACCGAGAAAATAATGTTTAATCATCCTTGTATATAGTTCCAATCATGAAAAAGTTTTCAGATAGATTAATTATATTCAATGTACTCATACACAACCAACATTTTACTAAAATGTGATTCCAATCAAGAAATGGTTTTCAAATAGATTAATAAGGTTATGTTCAATGTACTCGTACACCACCAACATTTTACTAAAATGAGTTTTCTCTCTCTAAACCCTAGTCCCCGAGGCTCTGCAATCCAACTGTGGTGGCCAAAACAGGTTTCCGTTTTAAGCCATGTCGTCATGGTCTCACAATGATGTTCTAATGGGGCGACCTTTTGTTTGGACAAAACATTTTGCCTTAAAATTGTCATCACTCGAGGACTTGAGAAGGAAAATGAATTTGATCGAAAGCCAAGTACATGCGGAACCATGGGCTAGGTGGGTGCGAGAATTAACTCGACTCCATCTGATTTAATCTTTGCTTCGAGCAATTCCATGTTGGGTAGGTGAGGGTGCCTCAAGTCCTTGAGGTGTCTAGCTGTCCAATTGCAAAACTTTGACAGCGACAGAGGGCTGCGCGCTTAAACAGAACATGATACTGACTATGAAGAACCGAATGGAGTGAGATGGGACTTGCATGCGACGATCAGATCATGACTTGGGCATGGGTTCTACGCCTCCTACTTTCCCTCTCGAGGATAGTCTGCTTTGTTGTTAGCATCGAAACTGATATGGTGCAACTTTTTCTTAAGGCAGCTGACACGACCCACCCTGAATTTCACCCTGAAACCCGGAGTAACTCGTGCGGGGACCACCTCCAAGAAAGA
Organism: Fragaria vesca subsp. vesca; assembly: GCF_000184155.1. NCBI lineage: Eukaryota > Viridiplantae > Streptophyta > Magnoliopsida > Rosales > Rosaceae > Fragaria > Fragaria vesca. The sequence continues at coordinate 4,719,002 of NC_020497.1, forward strand.
TATTACCGAAAAATCGGCATAACCTCCCTTGAAAATGGACAACCCTTCCTAACGAAAACCTGCAAACACTTTCAAAAATTTTTAATCCAACCTTAACTCCGGGAGCCTACGTGCTCCCCAAAAACAACTACCCCCAACAACACAACATTATCCAACATCAAATATAATTATCCAAAAGATAACATAAATCCTCCAACAAATATTCTAAGACGTCAACAAGTCTTCACCCACAACCGAAATAATATACATTAAACCCAAGTATTCAGAGCTACTAAACACTAGCGGAAAATGAAACCACAAGTAGGTTAAACAGGTAACCTACTGATGAAAAGTGGTGGAAATGCAGGTGACTATGCCTCGTCTCCTACTAGGTCCAACCCGAACTCTGCAGACTGGGCATTTTAAAACGAAGGGCCCA
>NC_020497.1:4720360-4721200 GCF_000184155.1 Fragaria vesca subsp. vesca
GCACGTATAGCTAGCTAGCATTCTCTCATATACATATTATTCTCATAATCATCCACATATGGATATATATATATACTCACCGAAATTCTCAATTTCGGTTATTCTCTAACAACATAAATTATTTCGCATGCACATTATTTAAAACAAAAGTCCACTCACAAATTAGGCCTAAGCCTGATGTCGATCTGGGGCCTCGTCAGCTCGAGCCTCCTCACGACCTGTTCCAAATATAATATTAAGTTCCCAGCCGAAATTCCAATATTTACACAAAATAGGCAGAAATTAACCGAGAGCCATTAACACGCTCATCATTGCCTAACTTCGAAATGGTCCACATTTCAACCCTAGAACCAGCAGCCGTAACTATACCTTCCCACAGATTAAACAACTTAATCCAACGGCCGGATTCTACATAAATTAACCGCCAAAAATACTAACTTCGGAAATTCATAAACCTATCCAAAACTCATCCAAAAATTCCATAACTCACTTCAATAAACTCCCCTTAATATTCCAAATTTAACAACATTAAAATCTCCCAATCGGCGGCTCCGCCGGCAGCGGCGGCCGGAGGCCAATTCCGGCGACCTCCAATTCCTATGAAATTTTAACTGCATCTTCCTCTCATCATGCTCTACAACTTTCCTAACTAGCACAAACCCAAAATCCAAGCCTAGCTATGCCAATCGAACAAAAACATCAAAAACGCCCTAGAGCTTCCACCTCAAATTTCTCCTTACCTGAAGCAAACCGGAGTGAGTCCTTTTAGGGCAAGGTTGCTGGGTTGGAGACCTACAAAACCATACCAAGCTTGCCCGGATTGGTGGCCGGAGGAGGGAG
>NC_020497.1:4721220-4744327 GCF_000184155.1 Fragaria vesca subsp. vesca
TCCGCACATAATCGTCCATGAAACCTCTCTAGAGACCAATTAAACTATTAACTCAATGTTCGAGACGGTAAAATTCTTATTATAATCACGCTAGTAAAAAAAAGTAAAAATATAAGGGTCGGGATGTGACAGCAGCTGTGAGCCTTAGAAATTTTACGAAGCTTAAGTGGAGTCACCGAAGGAAAGTAACTCATAAGTTTAAAAAGGAAATGCTCATGATATTTTCAAGAAGTTTCCTGAGAGACCCCAGACATAGGTCAAAAGAGACCACATATGTAACATCTAACCCATTGGATCTCATAGATCTTGCCTTCCAGAAACGTAGCCAGAAGCCACCGAAACCTCTAAACATTGAAACCACCGCGCCACCACCACTTTCTACGGCCATTAGAAAAGGTCCACCGTCCTCGTCACACCATTTTGAAGCAACCCTAACCTCACTAATACGTAACAAAAAAAAAGCCAACCCAGATCGGGAAACCTGATTCAGGCAAACCAACACCGCCACGTACTCATCGTAGCTGTGAACCGCTACTCCAGCGCACCTCTAATCTCACACCGCCACTCCTCCTCGATGAGTAGATATCAATGACAGAGCAGCAAAACGACGACGCCATTAGTTCTCGACCTGCCATTCGAAAACAACATGATTCTCTCCTTTCACCACCACCAACCTAGAAAGCTCGAATGCCAACCGACCATTAGCGTATCTAGTTCGAAGATAACGTCATCAATCGGGTTGTAGACAGGGACAAAAAAAACTTTTCAAAACCCCTAAACTCCTAAAGGATTTACAGAGCGAAGAGGCCCATTTAGATATAAGTAATTAGATTTATAAATGTTCAATGGTTCAGAATTATCCAGGGACCAAGATTTGAAAATCCACCGGGCCAGGTTTTTATTTGTAAATGAAAATTATTCAAAAATAATGAAAGTTCCCAAAAAATTTCACCTTCAAAAATTTTCATATTCATATAAAAGAAGTTGATATCTGTAAGCTCTAATACGGTAGACTCAACTTGTTTTCTAAATGGCATTGATTTCACATGTGCTCTTTGTGGTACTGTAATTGAAGATATTAATCATTTGTTTAGATCTTTTCCTTTTTTCATATTCGGTTTGGACTTCTGCTAGCAACTTGCCTTCCCCCTCCAACTTTCCTAATGTGGAGGTTTGGCTTGAAAATATCATGATAACGAGTCTGGCTTTGTGTTTGAAGATTGTGTTCTAGTGTGCTGGTAGATTTAGAAGCTCGAAACAACACCATCTTCTGATCTGCTCAGTCAACTCTCACCTCAGTTGTTATGTTGCGGCCTCTACCTGTGTTTCCTACCACAAAATTAATGGTCATTTTGTGGCTCCTACTTCAAAAGCTGCTGATTTCATTTGGATCCCTCCTACTCCAAATTGGGTGAAGCTTAACTTTGATTGCTTTGTCATTTCCACCTCTGGTGCTACTATCTTTATTAGAAACTCTTTGGGGTTCGCTTAGTTGTTGGTGCACGTCATCTTCATACTACTAGTGTATTGATTGTTGAAATGTTGTGCCCTTAAAGATGGTCTAGCTGGTGCTAAAAAGTTTAACTTCAAGTCTATTATGGTCGAAGGAGATTCCCTCTTAACGATCAATTATGTCAATGATACATGTGAAGTACCTTGATGTCTCAAATCTCATATTCAAGATGTACTTTATGTTGCTAGTGAGTTTGATAATATCGGCTTTGTTCAGGCTTTCCGAGAAGCCAACTTCTTGATGGATGGTCTTGCAAATCTCGGCATGGTTTCCACTCTCAACCTGCGCAGGCTTTACATTTTGATTAGCCGGATTAGCAACCATATATAACAAAAAAAATCATCTAAACTAGTGTTTGATTGGTTAGAGCATCTCCAGTAATATTGCTAAACTGAAAATTTATCAATTTTTGAGGTGAATTGATGCTCCAGTAGAATACATAAACCATTGCTAAATTTGATAATTGTTAAATGACTAAATGAAATTGACAAATTTGTCAATGATCCATACATAACTAAAGTAATTGTTAAATTTTTTCTCTCTCTTCTCTTGCACACATGTCACTTTACAATTTGTTAAAACATAAAATATAACAATTACTGATTGAGCAACATTGTTAAATCGATACCTAAATTTTAAAATTATTGTTAAATATATTAATTTTTAAATCTCACCGCTGGAGATGCTCTAAGATAACCCTAAGATAAAAAATTTAAATCTTTTCAATATCAAATTCCTCTTAAAAAAGGTCGGATGATCCTTGTATCTCAACATCGTGGCTCTCCCATACATGCTATCGTTCTAGTTCGGATCTGCTTCGTTGAATCGATTGGTATTTTTGTGTAGATCTAGCCCCTAGAGGCCGGCGAGCTCGAGAGGCGAGGTGTAGCCCAAAAAACCCTCGATCAAGCTGACGTCAAGCTGTCATGGAGAAACACTCCCACTCGCACTTTGGTCAGAGGACGAACTCGTGAGTGGACCATCGGAAGGCAACAGCCTCAGAGGCACAGTTGTCGCAAAGTCATGGCCAATGGTAGTGATGGAAGCGACGCCGAGCTGAGAGAGGGCTTAGAATTTGTCGTCAGTGCCGACAAGGCTTAGAAGAAGAAAATGAAATAAGAACCACGCTAATTGTAATAGATCGAATTTCATGCCAACTCTTGGGATGCAGAATTGGGGAGATCCATATGATTGTAGTGGAAGAAGATGTAGAATGAAAGAATATGTATTTTGTACTCATCCATTTCACCTCTTATCCTCTTATACCAAACATGCATATGGAAATTAAGAATCAAACAAAACCAATCTTATGAATTTTACATCCGTTTGGACCTAAAATTAGTCCACATTATTAAGCTACACTTTTATTCAACTCTTTATTCTTTCATCCATCAGTCGGGTGTACACTTTTATTCAACTGAGCTACATTCGAAACCCATATTTATATCTCTGTAGGAGGAGCGGCATGTAAACCTGGGCAGTAACACTTGCCCGTCAAACATTTCCACGTTGGACTACATTTAACTGAAGGATATAGACTCGCACAATCACTATCTTTGGAACAAGTAGGATTAGGTGGTGAACCTATGGAGCCTCTCGCCTCAACAGCTAACTGCATACCTGCGCAAAAAGAGTTTCAAGTTTTAAGGTCCAGAATATAGTTTAAGAACACTAATATCATGCTAGTATAGACAAAGACGATCTTTGATAAATTTACTGGTAGAAGAAATTAAGAATATAAATAGGCTTTAAAAACAATCCAGAGCAAGAGAATACTGAAATATGAAATCTACGTTGTTGTAAACTAGCACACTTGGGCTATATGTTCGGCACACAGAAAATTATATTCATCGAAATGATAAGGGTTATGTTCTTGTAATAGCCTAACCATTGAACATAAGCAATTTTGGTTTAAATGAGACTTTGTCCTTTAAAAGCTAATTTATAGTATACGAATTGTACTTACCAAGTGCAATGACGAAGAGTAGAACCACAAAAGCAATACTTGCAGAGAATTTGCCCATGGCTAGTCGAAAACTTGGAATCGTAAGATAACGGGAATGCTTCTTTAGTTAATTTGGTTGGGGCTTTGTGTTTACTGCTTAGAACTAATGGACTGTTTTATAGCACTAGCAGGTGAACCTATTAGAGTAAACTAATAAATATTACATATTCATAGACGGGTGATGTATGGTTCAAAATGTATAGACCTCAAGTCAAACCAGTATTGATAATATGGTCCAATATGGATGATTATATTCTATATACATTAAAATTGAAATTTTGTTTCTGTTTCTTTACTCTTTCCTTGAACAAATTAAAATATATAATAAGAGTTTTACTTACTTTTTTAAAAGAGAAAATGATAATTTGATACTAAATATGTCAAAATACACTGAATCACATTCTCATAGATGACACGGTAGATAATATTCAATGTATAAGTGTCTTTAATTTTTTTTAAGGGAAAAAATACTTTTATTAATGAGTACGCATGTCGTGCATGAGGGCATCTTGGATGAATTCAGGAGCATGAACATACCAATCTCTAGTTACATTGTCTTCATAACTGAAACTAGCAAGTCTATGAGCTACTCTATTGGCTTGTCTTGGAGCATAGACCACTTTACAATCCTGAATACTACTCACTAGACTTCTAATATCATGAACTAATACACCTAGAGAAGATAGGTCACAAGCTAAAGCATTAACAGCCTGACCAATCATCAAGCAGTCACTCTCAATAGTGACTGACTGGAGCTGTAACGCATGTACCAAATGCAGTCCTTTTTGCATCGCAACTAACTCAATGTGAAGAGGAGAAGAAATAAATGCTTGCCTTGCTGCAAAACAAGCTTGAAACTGCCCATGGGAGTCCCTTATCACACCCCAGCGCCACCAAAATTGAAATTGGGAGAAATCTGCCATCAGTATTCAGCTTCAAACAATTTGCAGCTGGACGAGTCCAGAACTTCACTTTTTGAGCAGAAGGAGCTTTTGAATCACCCTGTGATAGATTAGCTTTAATATAATCGTCATACCATGCCATAGAAGAAGCAATAAGACTTTGAACAAAATGCGCCTTATTTCTCCAAAGAATATTGTTCCGATTAAGCCAAATACTCCACAATAAGATTAGAAACTTATCAAAGAGTATAGGTGCTAAAACCTGAGACTGCAAGAGAAGCCAATCCTTCCAAGTACTTGAAGATAGATGCCGGAAAGGAGAAAGGAGAAGCAGAGAAGATTTCCTTTGCAATTCGGCAATCACGAAACAAATGCTCAAGAGTCTCTACCCCTTTGTTGCACACACAACAACTTAGAGGGCCCTCATAACCTTTTGCAGTTAACGCCATGCGTGTGGGGAGTAAATTATGCACTAATCTCCAACCGAAAATGGCTACCTTACTACGAACCTTAGCTCTCCAAAGGGCTCTCTAGATGTTCCCATACGGATCCCCATTAGAAGTGGACTCAAAGACATTACCAAGTAACAATTCTCTAGCTATAGTAGAAGCTGATTTCACCGAGAATAGTCCCCTGACATTTAACTTCCAAGCCACTCTATATTGACCAAACATGCGACTGAGAGCAATAGTAAGAATCTGATCGACTACTATGTTTATTTAGTTCGTAATTAACCAAGAAAAATTATGCTTGATCATCCTTGTATATGATTCCAATCATGAAAAAATTTCCATATAGATAAATAAGGTTATGTTCAATCTACTCATACACAACCAACATTTTACTAAAATGAGTTTTCTCACTTTGAACCCTAGCCTGCGAGGCTTTGCAATCCAGCTGTGGTGGCCTGTCACACTATGGTCCCGACGTCGATGGGTTTTACGCACCGGACGCCGATCTCGAGGCGTGAACGAGTGTTACAAAGAGGAATGTAAACAAAAGCACTAACATCTAGTCTCTTCACTCTAGGCTCGTCGTCTAACCATTTCCCCGTTCAGTACAACCTAAGTACTTTTCTGTAAAAAAATATCAGAGATGGGTGGGTGAGCATAACCACGCACACAGTGAGTATACTAATGTAATATGCCCGTAAAGCCATGTCATTTTACTCACGCTGCAAAATACGTATATCGTATACGTACACATCAGTTCACGCAATTCATCACATCGCACAATCCATTCTTATTGGATATCCTTCAATTTAGTGATCCCTACGGGAACCTAATGGTCTTCATGTTCGATACCTCCGTGTGTCACATTCTAACTTCGGCGTAACCAATCAAGAAGTTCATATGTTCCATGACTAGTCAAACAATAGATCCAACACATAATTATATATAAACTCTGCATATTTCACAATATCGACATGCTTCACTCGAAAATAGAAAGATATTTCCTAAATAAATCAAAATCATGTTTTCGACTATTTTGATAACAAATAAGAATATTTGAAACATATTACACAAATTTACTAATCTCGTCAATACGAATCCCCACCAAGAATATCGATCGTAAACCAAGTCTCCTAAAACGAGCCATCTAGAAATCACTATTGGATCTAACTCAAACCTCAAGGATATAAAGATGATATCGAGATGAACTCGTAGCTCTTCGCGGATTCAGAATTAGAGTTACAGATCAAAAGTTATGATCCGCATAAGTTTAAACCGTAAATCTAGAGAGAGAAAGAAGAGAGAAATGAGGAGAGAGAGAATTCTCTCCGAAAATTGTTGAGAAAACAGCTGAGACAAGTCAGCTATTTATAAGGTTGGAAGCCGACATGAAAGAGTCGGTGTGGTGATTTGGCCAAAGATTGGGTTACACTTGTCAAAAGCTAAGAGATTGTTTCTTTTTCATTCTGCCACTTGTCAGAAACAAATGGGATGACTTGCCCATGTAACACCACGTGATCAGCTGCTATGCTTGCTCACTGAGTAAAGTCTTTTGACCAATGGGAAAGCGCCACATCAACGCTTCGATCAATTCCGACGAAACTTTGACGAAACTTCAACGAATCGTTAAAAATAGCTTGAGAGTCTGAAAAATTCACTGAAAAATACGACGAATTCGTGGCGACCTCTACTTTCTATTTTTAAGAAGAAAAATCAATTTTAAGAAATTTTAAAAATCGGAATGTTACATTGCCGAAAATGGTTTTCGTCCATGTTGTCATGACCTTATAAAGTTGTTCTAATGTGCCAACCTTTCGTTTGGATCAGACAAAGCATTTTTCCTGAAACTGTCATCACCTGAGGACTTTGAGAATGAGAAGGAATTTCATTGGAAACCATATATGTGGAACTCCAGGGATAGGTGGGTGCGAGAATTGGCTCAACTCGTATGAGTGGGCCTTGGCTTAAGGCAATTCCATGTTGGGTAAGTGAGAGTGCCTCATGTCCTTAGGGTGTTTGGCTCTCCAATAGCCGAATTTTGACAACGACAGAGGGCTGCGCGGTTGAACATAAAGCGATTCACACTTTCTTTTAGAAGAAGAACCGAATGGTGTGAGATGGGAGTTGCATGTGATGATCAGATTGTGGCACGAGCAAGACTTCTATGCCTCCGCCCCCCCCCCCCCCCCCCGGCCCATTGTTTTGTATTGATGGCAACGTCTAAAGAGATAGGGAGCAGCGTTTTGCTAAGGCACCTGTGAGCCCTAAAAAATCTACCGAGCGTTTTATTATTATTAATTTCACTAAATGGTTGTTGCCACCTGGTGGCAGGATGAGACTAAATGTCGCTGAAATTACTTTTTAGTGTCAACATAGCAGGAAAATTACATTATTAGACATTAAGATTTGTAATTACATTACATATTTAGCGATCTTTTCATTATGTCACCGTTGTGATAAAACAATTGAAGTTGTCATTAGTGTAATACTCTTTGCTAGTTGGTGCTTGTTAGGATACATATATTTTATAAAATTTCTCTATATTATCTCGAGACTTTGTAAACAGAGGTTTAGGTTTCATGTCTCCCCTTATATTTAGTTTCAATAAAAGATTGAGAACAGTCGCACCAACCCTTAATTCAAAAAATAAAAATAAAAATTATGTGAATTTTCTAATTTCGTTTTCTGCCTGTTATTCTTATTCTCACTCCCATCTTCTTACTTTTTTATCCACCTCGCACATTAAGTTTTTTGTTTTTCTTGTTCCAATATTTTTAATTACCAATTTGTCCTTCATATGGTAGATTATATATTTTTAAGTTTTAATCATCAAGGACGTTGCAGGTAATTTAAAAAATTAATCATTTAAATAATAATTTTAATTACCCATAATTATTTGCTTTTTTAATAAATATTTATTAATAAAGATATTGTCCTTCTTGTCAATAAGATGATTGCAATGGGTTTGTGAGTAATTTCAACCTGTATGAATGATGCATGCGCATGGTGACTGTGCTTGGCTTTCCGTCTAACACGTATCGACGCCCAGTCATCCTTCAGCTTTTTGTCTGCATCCTTCAACCTCAGCGACGCATTTGTAAAATTGCAAAAGAAATGATTAATCTAGTTGCTAATTCGAGTAATTCCAGACTAAAACAATATCTAATCAAACTTAAATACAATAGACGTGTACACTAACACCATGACGCATCAGCATCAGTCGACGTGAGGAAGGATATATGAGTGGAGAGCATACTGTGCCAAAGCAAAAGAAAACCGAAAGGGTGAAAGGAAGCCAAACCCACAAAACCCAGAAACCATTTGATGGTTTTCTTTCACTGACTGGAATTCTATACAGAGTTATCTATCTTTGAACAGGTAAAGCTTAAGCTTTTTGTGTTGCCAACTTTTAGTTTTGATTAGTTGAGGTGGGTTCTTAGCTTCTTGAAGTTTTTGGGTGAAGTTTGTATCTGGGTTTCGATTGAAATTTGTGGGTTAGAATCAAGTTGCAGTCTTTATTCAGTTGTGTTTTTCTTGTTTGTTAGTTTCTGTTTTGGTTCTTTGAGGTGGGTGGAGGGTAGGTTTGTTTTTGGCGGTGTTCTTGTTTATTTATCTCTTAATAATAAGTGATATCTTTGTCAAGCTACTTATTAGTTTATTTTCTGGAATTTTAAAATTGAGTTTGTTTATTTTCTATTGCAATTCAGCTAATGAATTCCAGAGGTCCTATACCTTACTTTCATGTTAAGTTCAATTAGTAACATAATATGATATTGGAATATGCTGCATAGTTTTTGCTGAGTAAAACTTCATATCAATTGTCAATCATGGATTGAGTTGCTATTGTACACAGCTTGTGGTTTGTAGAGTGATAGTATCATCTGTTTAGTTTCTATTTCTGCTAATTAGCACCAGAGGTATGTATCTCTCTGTTCTGTGGCACCAGGCTCTGGTAATTATGCACCAGTCTCATTGTTCTGCAATAAACATTCGATCTTTAAGCTTTATATATCATATCTCTTGTTGTTTGATTGCATATACAGTCTAAATTCAAAGATTAGGAATTTAGGATCCATGAAACTAGATATTTTAGAGAATTTTGGTACACTAATTATCACTACGTGTTCAGTATTTAGTCTGTTTTACGCGTTTACTCACTAAACATATTATCCAATTTATTTTGTAACATATAATCTCCTTAAATCAAAGGAGCATACTAAGTATTTAAAGTTATACCAATATTCTTCAACATCTTTGTCAACTAACAGGAAGCTCTGCACCATTCTTTGCTGGTTTTTGGTGAATAATAACAGCAGGGAATGGGAGGTTGCTGCTGTTCTTCCAGAAAAGCTCATCTCAATGGAGCACCTGTGTATTTCTATGTATGTATATCTTCCTTTTCACTCCATCATCTCTTTGTCTCGTAAGATTGCGTGGGTATCAGTCCAGGGCTGCTAATGGGAAACAGTTTTATTGTATAATACTGGGAAAGACTTTCTGCTAGTTTCTTCTTTTGAAATAACAGTTATTCTATTTGCACATTAACTTATCATCTGATATTGAATACAAACTCCAATCTTCAGTGCTCACCAGCTTTGGAAGAGGAAGAATCCCTAACATCCCGTGATGTTGCAGCCTCTGCAATAACTGCAGGAATCCTAGTTAATCTGGGTCTGGAAACATCAACACCAGACACTTACAGATCCCCTCCTACACCCCTGCCATATGATATGGTCTTCGGATGTCCACAATCAACAGATTCTGATTCTGTCAGAGACACAAATAGTTGTAGTAGTTTTAAAACTTCTACTTGTGGAGATCCTGAGGAATCAGACTGCAAAGTTCTTGAAAATTCTTTACCAGTTTCACCAAAGAAGCTAAAACTTTCAGCCTCGAATGAAGCTAATGTTTTAGCAGGAGAAGATGAGGATGATTGTCCAATTTGTCTTGAAGGTGATAAGAATGGAATTAGTTTTATTATTTTATTTCCAGTATGATTCTCTAGGAATCAAACTTGGTAAATAAAGAAACGATAAACTTCTGCATTGATATTATAACTGCTGTCATAACTAATCATTCAAGTTTGTGTATTTAAATGCAGAGTATGAAAGAGAGAATCCTGAATTCACCACAAAATGCGGACACCACTATCACCTCTCCTGCATTCTTGAGTGGATGGAAAGAAGTGACGCCTGTCCTATATGTGATCAGGTTTGCCATTTGCAACAAGTGATATATGCAGTTTTTTTTGTGAATGTATCATCATTGTTTTATACCATGAGTGCATTTTTCTAGATGTCTTTAGTGTTCATCTGCATTTATCTCCCGTGCTCGAGAGGAAGTTGTTTTACCAAAAAAAACAGAAGGAAAAAAGAGGTTGAGAAAACAGTAAAAGTAAAATGCAGCACCTTTGTATTTTGGTGGAATGACTGTGGAAAGGTCATAACTTTCTTTGTGAGGCTATCTAATGGGTGACTGGATGGAACCTAGGTGCTATTTATGATGAAATATTTTACTGGGTTTGTCTATATGATTCTAAAGCCATCTATAAAACAAAATACTCCACTCTGGTTTGTTGCTTAAGATATTATCTACTTGATGATGTTACAGGAACTGTTATTGGACCATACCTATAGTTTGTAGCTCCTTACTGCTCCTGTGTTTGAGATCAATGATGCAAGTTCAGTAGACCGTAGGTGCATAGTAGAGTAACTGGTTTGCAGATTCATTCTGACGTGGTCATGCTCACCTTGAAGGTTGACCTGAATCTAAAGTTAGCTGTTGTAATGGATTAGTTCTTGGTAAAGCGTCCTCCTTTCTTTAGAGATTGACTCGTAGTTATCAGACAGGGCTGTGCATTGTGAGTGGAGCAATCAAGAAGTAAAGTCCAATGCCATGGAAAGCAGAGAACCAAATGAGTTAATGCCAGTGCTACCGTCAATGTTAGTTTGCTACATCTCTTCTGTACATATCTAGTTTGTTGTAACTACTGCTTTTGATATTCGTTATACGCCACATAAATTGATTTGTGCTCTGCCTGCAGACTGCAGTTGATTTGTACATAACATCTTTCCCGATTGATTTCATTAGGCAATGCTAGTCGCCCTTGTATAGCTTGTTAATCACATTTCATTGATAGTGGCATTATATTATTGAATCAATGAAAAATGAAAGTTGGAGTATGTTACACACTTACACATCTCCCCTCTTGGTTGTCTTTATGAACTTCATATTTGTTAAACGCTGCTTAGTTCAATTTCCAAGATGGTAAAACACTTGCGTATATAGATAACTGGATTTGATTTCAGGTGTGGGTTATATAATTAGCACTCTCCCAGCCTCCCTACAAGTGTGCACAGGTTCAGACTCTTGTTTTCTCTAGAGGAAACAAGTGCAGTCCTTGTTGGGTTTGGCAAGATCTCTCTCCACCAAATTTGATGTTCATAGGATCATAGTCAATCTGGAATTCTGGATTCCAATTTTCAAGCTGACCTAGAAACCTTAAACACCGAGACACCCTTCTCATAAAAATAGAAGTTATACTAGTTAATTGTCATTGTCCCCTAAATAGTATCCTAAATAGTTGGTACTCGAGGATAATGCCTCACTAATTTATCCACCGAACATGACCAATTACGACGTAACTCATCGACATTATATGAATGTATCGATATACCAAGTAAACTAGTCCAATTAGTGATGCATACTGGTTTTTTAAGTATTGGTAAACAAATCCGAGACAGCTAGCTGCGTTCTTGTATCGAACTAAAACTAGTCGATGGAAGAAACAAAACCTTGAAAATGCAAGATCTTTTGGAGCTAAAGAAGCCCTGGAAAAAGGTGAAAGGAACTAAGGAAGGGTGAGGTTTAGAAAGATTATACTATTTTGGCATGCGTAGCACATGAGAAAGAGGACAGCAGAGGAAGAGAAGATTTGTCAATGACAACCAGATATACTGTCACTGCTTTCTTGTCTTTGGCTATCCCACATAAATTTTTAATAATCGTCGAGATTGGAAATAGAAACTTTTGGAATTTTATATTTGTTTAGTTGTTTTCCCATACTTGAAAAAAAAATATTCTTTCCCTGTTTTTGCTCCTTCCTTTTTATAATTCTTTTGTTGAAAAGTGATGACTTTCGTGACTCTGGCCTTAGAGCACCTTGTCCGAGACCACAGCACTTGAGACTTGAGAGTTCTTTCTTTTACCATAATAGCCTCCATCACTATCTTCTTTTTCTGGCCAATTTTGAATCATTTTTAATCCAAATTTCTTTGAAATTGATCAATCTTTATTTAATGATGATTTTGTAGAAAATGAAATTACTTTTTTTTTTTTTTTCATTATAACTTTAGGGTGCGTCTATTGTCACCCCACAAACCACTTTATTCACCCCACATTCTCTTCACACCCTATTTATATATTTTTAATTATAAGTCTACTTTGTTCACCTATTTATAATACCTAAAATACCATTTTCCTAATTTTACTTTGTTCATCCATTTACAATCCCTAAACTACATTTTTCTCAATTATACTTTGTTCACCATACATTCTCTTCTCCATTACTCCATAATTCTGATTGTTTTAAACTGATCTATGCGTTTATAAATACGGTACAATTGTCTATGAGAATTTACATACAAAATCGTGAAAAATAATGAGTAAAATGATAGACGGAAGTGTCAACGTAGAAAAAAGAGAAGAAAAAAAAAAATACAAACAGTTCACCTCATCTTCAAGTTGAATGCTAGCGTCTTCAGACCTAGAACGACCGAATATGATAAATTTGGGTTAAGGTTTATGAAGTACGTACATGTTCATCCAAAAAAATAAAAAAATAAGAATTTGTAATTTTTAACAACTTATTGTCCATTGTTGTTATTTTACTGTAATTTTACATCAGATTATTTTGGTCTTTCAATAAATCAACCACATGTGGGGTGAGCAAAGTGGTTTGTGGGGTGGCAATAGCCGCACCCTAACTTTAACGACTGTAGAAGTTTTACATGAATGCTAAATTGCAACAAAGAGTTGAAACCGCAAAAGATTTTATGATAATTTTTTTTTAACTTTTTATTAAATAACTCACACATCCTACATATTGAGGTTTGAACCTATAACGTCAAAGTTGTTAGTTAACCACCTTAACCAACCACGTTACGGTTCACCGACATTTTATGATAATCTCTTAATAAATGAGTATATTCAACTTTGTCGTAATATTTATATTGAAGGGAATGGATAGAGCATGACGCGTATCATTTTCATATCTACGATAATCAAGATTTGAACTACATTAGAAATTCCTGACATCGTAAGCCAAATTCTATTCAATTCCTTTTGTAATAAAATAAAAAAGATTATATAAGATCACAATTCAATTCCTCACCCATAATGAACAAATAGCTGCATGATACTCACAAATCAACCTCCCCTGTTCATGATTATTCCATTGTTCCAAAATCTAAACTACAATATTCTCATAATGAAGCTATCAATCCATCCTCACCCCACCAATCCAAACCAACAACATCATCAATCATCATAAACATCAATCATTCTTTTCCCATTTTCACCACTCTCCAATATCTTTCCATATATAGCGCACACTTTGATTCCCCTCCCAACAAGCCCATTTCCGTAATTCCACCCACTTCTTTTCGGACCCTTTTCCAGGCTTCAAACCAGAGATATGAACTCTCTTTCATTCCTGTCCGTGAATGGCAGATTCCTATGAAACTCCTCCTCTCTTCCTCTCTCCATAGCTTCTCCCATGGTCCCCTTCTCTCTTCTCCTCCCCATTCTCCAAACCCTAATCCTCATCTCCACAAACTCCTACCCCATTCCCAAAATTCCACCCCAAACTAACCCAACCCAGTTTCCAAACTCAAATGGGTCTTCAAAACTCTCAAACCTTCTCTGGAAAACAAACACCGTTCTACTTCAAGGCAACTCCACCATTTACAGCCGGAACAAGACATTCCAGCTCAGCTTTTACTACTCTAATGGGGGCGCATACTTAGCCATAATGTACTCCTCGATTCAGGTCCCCACCGTCGTCTGGGTCGCCAACCGCGACCGCCCCGTCAAGAACATCACTTCCGCAACTCTCGAAATCACCGCCACCGGGATACTCGCCGTGAAAGACTCCGACAACTCCACCGTCTGGACCAGCCACAACAGCGTCCCCGGCGCGCAAGCGGTGCTGTTGGAGAGCGGGAATCTCGTGCTGCTAACCCACTCCGGGAAACTCGCGTGGCAGAGCTTCGACCACCCGACTGACACGTGGCTCCCCGGGATGAATCTGACGGCCGACCGCGGCCTGACCAGCTGGCGCACCGCGGAGGACCCGTCGCCGGGTTTGTATTCGCTGCGGTTGCGTCCACTGGACTACGGTGAGTTCGAGCTTGTGTTTAACGGGAGCGTTGAGTATTGGAGCACCGGGATGTGGAACGGTCAGGCTTTCGCTAATGTTCCGGAGATGGCTGTTCCGTATATTTATACGTTTCATTTCATGGACGCCTACAAGCCAACGGCGTCGTTTTGGTTCACGGAGCGGGCGTCGGATGGCGGGCCGAACCAGCCGCTGACCCGGTTCCAGATAGACCATTCGGGTCAGCTGCGGCAGTACACTTGGGGTTTAAGCGAGGCTTGGGACAGGTTTTGGTCCCGACCTGAGGACAAGTGCAGCGTGGTGGGTTTGTGTGGCAAGTTTGGGGTTTGCGACAGTGAAGGTTCTAGACCGTGTGAGTGTCCGCCGGGGTTTAAGCCGGTGGATGAGTCTAGCTGGGAATGCGGGGAATATTCAGGTGGGTGTGAGAGGTTTAGTGACGTGGGGTGTGAGGGGAGGGAGGATGGTTTCGTGGAGGTTGGGGTCGAGAGTTTAGCGGGGAGTTGGCATAATGGTTCGATTAGTGGGAGGGATGGTTGTGAGAGGGTGTGCTTGCAGGTTTGTTCTTGTATTGGGTTTCAGTACAATGAGAGGTCTGGTTTGTGTAAGCATTATTTCGGGGTTCTGTCGAATTTGAGGAATGTGAGTTCTGATGGTAATAGCGGTATGGGTGGTGGTAGTGTTTTGAATTTGAAGGTGAGGAAAGGTGTGATTTTGAAGAGCAAGAAGGGGAAGGAGATGAATTATACTGTTTTTAGTGTTAGCATTGTTGGGTCGATTGCGGTTTTGGGTTTTGTCTTGGTGGTTGTGTTGATAAGGAGGAGAACATTGAAGAGGAATGGAGGAGCAGATGAAGGTGTTTTGCTGCCAGTGTTGAATTTGAAGGTGTTTTCCTATAAAGAGCTTCACACTGCAACCCGCGGTTTTAAAGAGAAACTCGGGCATGGTGGCTTTGGAGCGGTTTTCCTAGGGGAGCTGTCGGACCTTACCCTTGTTGCAGTGAAACGCTTGGAGAGGCCAGGCAGCGGAGAGCAACAATTCCGAGCAGAAGTTTGCACCATCGGCAACATTCAGCATGTCAATCTTGTGAGACTTAGAGGCTTCTGCTCAGAAGACTCTCATAGACTTCTGGTGTATGATTATATGCCAAATGGTCCTCTAAGTGTGTATCTACGTCGAGATGGTCCAAATTTGAGCTGGGATGTTAGGTTTCGGCTAGCAGTTGGTACGGCAAGAGGCATTGCTTATTTACATGAGGGGTGTAGAGATTCCATAATCCATTGTGATATCAAGCCAGAAAACATTTTGCTTGATAGTGATTACACAGCAAAAGTGTCAGATTTTGGGTTGGCAAAGCTAATTCATAGAGACTTTAGTGGAGCACTAGCCGCTGATGGTCACCACGGCTATACCTATGGCTATGTGGCGCCAGAGTGCAGACCTGGTGATCCAATCACCACAAAAGCCGATGTGTACAGCTATGGGAAGACATTGTTAGAACTACTTGGAGGCCATAGAATGTGGGAGACACCCCCATCTGTAGGCGGCAGAGAGGGTGGGAACGAAATAACAGATTCTTGGTGCTTTCCTTTGTGGGCAGCACAGCAGATAATTGATGGCAATGTTGTGGCAGTAATTGATGATAGACTCGGTAGCAAGTACAACCTTAAGGAGGCAGAGCGTGTTGCATTGGTGGCGGTGTGGTGCATACAGGATGACGAAGCAACAAGGCCTACAATGGGGATGGTAGTGACAATGTTGGAAGGGGTTGTGGAAGTGACTGTTCCTCCAGCACCAAAGTTGTTACAAGCACTGGTTTCAGGGGAGTCATTCTGTGGGGTGAATTCCGATTCTGGACACAGTGCATCTCTTGCCAGTGACGACTTCTCTGGTTGTAATACGAGATTATCTAGCTGCGGTTCAGAATCATCACTGGGTAATGTCTCTTCCCTAGTGAATGAAAATGCGCATGAAAACCAAAGAACTTCAGTGAGCTTTACTGTTATTACTGACCATAGCTAAGAGCATTACATGCCAGTCTGCTCTTCTTCACACTAAATTTCTTTCCGTGTAAAAAAATTTAGAAAGAGATTTTTGTAGAGTACATGTATAATGATGTATAAAGTATTTTTCCCAGTGGTAAAAGTTTTGCCTCTTTGAAATTTAGATCTTTACATGATTTGAAATCCCAGTAATATTCTTTCCAGCTTTCCCTTGGTTCCTTTCCATCATTGTAGGGTTTTGAGTCACATTGTCATGATCATATATTTGACATTCCCTCTAGGTCGGTAGATGATATTCCCCATCATTTTGCTTTGCCTTCTCCTTTTGCAAATGATCATGCCTTTTTGTAATCTCTTGTCGTCCACTTTGTAATTGGTCATAGGATTCTCTTGCAGTCACTTTGAAGATGCAAAAGAAAAGAAAGAGAGAGATTGCGAAAACAAAATGAAAATTATGAGCATTTTTCTGCAATTTCGTAGTCTATGGTTCATTTTGTACATTATTTGGCTAATTCAAGAATTGACATAACAAACATCCAACACAAAACATAAGAAAAAATATTTGAAGAGTTTCATAGCACCGACATGCACTTGTACCTATAAGAATTGACGGCCGGATAATACCAAGTGCACTTTTTGATAATGAAAAAATTAATTAACTACAAATATAGGTGCTTAAAAGATGTTTCCGAAGACTGAGAATTTAAACACCTCATTTTTCCTGTACTCTAAAAAAACACCTCATTTTTCTACATTCTATTCCGCCATGAATTGTGCCCAATACTTCTTTACTACCAAATGTGGATCAGTATCAAAGGTACTACGTGTACAATTCTTCAAAGAAAGAACTGAAAACTGAAGTTTGTTCTCTCTTACAAACTGACTTGGTCATCATTTTATGTCAGATTGATTCCTTTTTATGGTCTGCCTAAATTATAGCTTGCACCAAACAGTCTGCAAAACCAGAAAACCAATTTCAGTCTGCAAAGCCAGAAAATTAATTTCAGTGAAGAATTAAATAAAACAAATAAAAACAAGCAGAGAAAAAGATCAAAACTTTCCTCAGCTTTCTTCATTCTGAAGCTTCAGAAGGAGCAAAAAGGCCCATAGGGTTCACCTAAAAGATCAAAAATTTGCAAAAATAGGTACCCTGGTAGGACATGAAGCACTTAAGGCGGAGGAGGGTGGTAGTAGACTATCCTCTCCTAGGTCTTCACCGAGGCATCGGCATAGCCCGAAACAAAGAGTGATGGATGCAGTTTCATCTGTGGAAACTGCAGATCTCCACCCTGCTCCTACTGCATTTATTGGATCAAGTGATGGAGATTATCCGGTGATAAAATCCTTTGATGATGCCAAGACCATATGCTTTTTGGAGTCTCAAAAGCTTTGGGGCATTGCTGGTCCTATTGCCTTTAACATTTTGTGTAACTATGGTGTTAACTCCTTCACAAACATCTTTGTTGGGCATATTGGAGATTTGGAGCTCTCTGCTGTTGCAATTTCACTGTCTGTCATTGAAAATTTCTCTTTTGGATTTCTGGTAATTGATTGCTATTTTATCCCTACTTGTCATAGTTATTTTCCCTTTTTTTGTTGTTGTTGTTGTTGTTGGCAAAGCTACTCATCATGTTTCTAATATACTGTCATTTCATATATACAAGTCTTTGATTTAACTTATTGCTAGAACTTTGTCATTAAATTTCTCTTCGATTGTTTGCATGTTTACTCATCAATAACCACTAATCTCCAAAAAGTTTAACGTTTTGTATTTAGTCTACATAGAAACTTACAAAACAAATACGAAGATGTTCTGGTGGTTTTGAGCTCAAACCTCATGCAACCTATGCTATATATGCTACCATTTTAGAAAATTGTTGGACACTAACAGTTTAAGCTGTTAGAAAATGAGACAATAATTTGATCAAATGCTACAAAACTGGGGTTTCTAAATGCATCTATTGTAAACTAGAGTTTGATCAATGGTTAAAGCTACTAAGCGATTAGTGTTGTATGAAATTGCAGCTTGGGATGGCAAGTGCACTTGAAACACTATGTGGGCAGGCATTTGGTGCTGGGCAAGTAGAAATGCTAGGAGTTTACATGCAACGGTCATGGATAATTCTGATTATCACATGCATTGGTCTACTACCACTTTATGTGTTCGCGACGCCAATCCTAAAACTCCTTGGCCAAGAAGCTGACATAGCCAACCTTGCTGGGAAATTCTCTATCCAAATCATCCCTCAAATGTTTTCACTAGCCATCAACTTCCCAACTCAAAAGTTCTTGCAAGCACAGAGCAAGGTTTCGGTTCTGGCATGGATTGGTTTTGCAACTTTTATCATACACATAGGAATCCTCTATGTCTTTATCACATTGTTAGGGTGGGGAACGAGTGGTGCTGCTGCAGCATTTAATCTCACGGCGTGGGGAATGTCATTCGCTCAAGTCTATTACATAGTTCATTGGTGCACAGATGGTTGGAAGGGATTGTCATGGTTAGCCTTCAAGGAACTATGGTCCTTTGCAAAACTCTCCCTCGCTTCAGCTGTAATGCTTTGCCTAGAGATTTGGTACTTCATGACCATAATTGTAATGACTGGACACCTAGATAATCCTGTTATTGCAGTTGGCTCCCTTTCAATATGGTAAGTTTATTCTTCAGCTCAATTTGTCTCTTTCTCTAGTGTTATTTTTAGTTACTATTGCTCACCATATATACACAATCTTAGTCTGCATTGCTTCCATCAAACGTTAATATTCTCTTACAAGATATCTGAAATGTTAATCATAGTCTAACAACATATGCACTAGATTGAGGACACTTCCACCTTTAGTACTATACTATAGTTCAAACTTTCAATATGAGTTGTGTGTTCCTGTTTCAGCATGAATCTGAATGGTTGGGAAGGCATGTTGTTTATTGGGATCAATGCAGCAATAAGGTATGAAATGTTCATTTGGCTACTAATTATTATTTTCTTATTATCAGCTCCTTGGTGAACAAGATATTCAATTTAAGTCATTGGCAGCGTTCGAGTCTCTAATGAGCTTGGATCAGCACATCCTAGAGCTGCAAAGTACTCCGTCATCGTCACGATTATGGAGTCTCTCATCATTGGAATCATTTGCGGGGGCATTATCTTGGCGGCCAAAGACAAATTTGCCATCATCTTTACTGAGAGCAAAGAGATGCAACATGCAGTTTCTCATTTAGCTTTCCTTCTCAGTATTACAATGATACTCAATAGTGTTCAGCCGGTTATTTCAGGTAAAATACGTACTTAGAAAAAAAATTATGAGTTAGGATTGTTGATTGACTAAATTCTTGTTCTGATGTGTGGTTTATAACTTTATATCGACACTCCGAAAGCATAACATATGGCATGGATATCATCCCTTGATGAAGAACTTGAAGTAACAACACAATGGCTTGCAGGTGTTGCTGTTGGAGGAGGGTGGCAAGCTTTGGTGGCTTACATAAACTTGTTTTGTTATTACATTGTTGGTCTCCCTCTTGGGTTTCTACTTGGTTACAGAACACATATGAGAGTGAAGGTAAATAACTATCATTTGTCATTGTTTATCACCAACGAGTCTGTTTAACTGTTTCATTACTGTACGTGATGACAAACCAAACAGTTAATATATAGTTATTAAGTTGACCTAGCTAATCATAATTCTAGGCGCCTTATGGAGTTTTTGACCTAAGCTAACAAACACTACTAATATTGTAGGGAATTTGGATTGGTATGATATTTGGGACATCCTTGCAAACACTGATCCTCTTGTACATTGTTTACAAAACCAACTGGAACAAAGAGGTAAGTTCTAGCTAGTGTGTGTATATACCGCCTTGATTTTTCGAAATAAAATAGATGTGGCCGTTCTAACATATGAAACTGCAGGTAGAACAAGCCTCGGAAAGAATGAGGCAGTGGACTGGAAAAGAACTAACAATAGTTGATCACAAAAAAAGGGGTGATCAAGAAGGTGGTGGACCTCTAATATTGTAGAAGAACCAACTTTTCTCTGGCTGTATATTCTTTCCATTTCTCATTTTCAGGACTAAGAGTTAACTCATCACTATAACAAGAAAAGAAGGAACTGTACAGTTGTAAGAGTTTGCTGCTGTAGGTCTCTAATTTCATTCATAAATTTGTACAGCCACAGATAATCTCTAGCTAGCATTCTATTGTTTTAATTTGCTGTTTTAGATTAATTAGAAAGAACAACATCATATGACTATTTTAATTTAAAAATACAAACAAAACCGTCTTAGAGCATTTGCAGCCATATTTTAGCCAAAGTAGCTCAAAAATCATTTTAGCTAGCCGGTTAATTGTTCACTGTACTATATTCTTCCATTTAAATGTACATTAAATATAAAAAACTCTGTTTGAATAACAAAAATCATAATGACTCACAGGAATTTCTTACTTAGTTAAGAAAAGTCAGAGATGCGATTCAATGTGACATCAATTTCAAGAGGAAACAAATAACAATTGAGTTAGAGCATCTCCAACAGCTTCCCCAAAATTTATCTAAAATAAGGAAGCAAAAGCTAAAATCTCCAAAAAAAATTATGATCAAAATCCAGCAGCTTCTCCATTTTAGAGATTTCAACATTTAATACAACAATAAAATATAATATATCATCATTAATTATAACAAAAAAACATTATATATTTCATTGTAACAATAAACTACCCAATAAAATATTTTATTGTTGTCTTAAATTCGTTGGAGCACGTGAAAATTTTAATTTTGGGGAAGAAAGACTTTGCTGCAAATTTGGGGAATGAAGATTTATTTTTCTTCTTCATCCCCATTTTGAGGAATAGGATGGGAAAGTTGTTGGACCTAAAAATAGCTCTATATTCCCTAAAATTGAGAATTTCAAGAAAATAGGGAAGCTGTTGGAGATGCTCTTATTCTTCATGAAGTATTCACATATGAATCATAAATACTATATCTAAAAGAATTGTTAATTTATTTATTACATGAGATCTATATGAATTCTCATATATGTATTATAATCAGTTTAGAAATTTAGCGAATTATAATTTAGCACGTTGCCCTCAAATTAGAACCTGCCAAAAATATTATTTAAGCAAAGTTATTAATTGATCGAGTATTAAATTATATATCTGCGTTCTATATATTTTACAAGATTGATTGGAAGTATAGACGTACATGTGATAAAATTAATAGATAATATCCATTTAGTACAATTTTTTTGCACCTCACTTCCCATCCAACGAATATTGGATTACATTGATAAGATTGGCATCCGGCGCGGCACGAGAACAAAGGTCAGGCTAACCCATTAGATCTATGATCTAGTGAAACAGGCTTTTTTACCTCTGGAGTTTGAATTCAAATCGATCAAGACTACTGCTATGTTGACTTTTAGGTACGGGAAAACTTTCGGCTTTTGCAAAGTGTGTGGCCTCCTAGTATACCCGATCTCGGGTTACGAATGTTCGCCTAACCTTTCTGGTAAGCAGATGATCAATCTCAGGGTGGCAGTAGGCGGATTTGGTGGTGGAGGGTCTATTCCCTTAAACCTTAACCGTAGCTCTACGTCTTTTCTTATTCTTAACCCTAACCCTAGTTTTGGTTTAGGATTTGGTTCCGGTAGAGAAGTTTTGATTCCTGGAAAACTTTGCTCTTGGGTGAGTCTTTTGGTGAGGATAGTAGTGGTGGTGTTGGTCCTGGTGAAGCTAATGAAGATGTTTAGCTGATGGTGAAGGATTCAGATCCTATTGGTTCTCCATCTAGATCACCACCCTATGCGTAGGGTGGCTCCGAGTGACTCTGAATAAGTTAGCTTGCTAACACGTCTTGGTTACTGGTTACAATATTGAGCTTAATCTTAGGGCTTTTAGTATAGGAATTGTTTAGGTTTTCTTAGGCAGTTTTGCATGGTTCATTTCTTTTGTAGCCCTCACATACAGATCATGTTCATGTTATTCTTCAATATAAGGTTTGACGTCCCTTTCTCAACCAAAAATAATTAAATAAACAAACAAATACTCTAAAAGATTGTCTATTTCAATGTATAACATAATTTGTGCTCATTCCCTCAACTATTCTTATCTAAAGTCTTAACAAACAAAATTATTTTAAGACTAGTTTGTCCTCACCCTTTAAACATGTGTAGAGAGAGAGAGAGAGAGAGAGAGAGAGAGAGAGAGAGAGAGAAGACTTGGCAGGAACCTCACCGGACTCCGGTCACCGATCACCGTAGTTCGGTTGCAGGAATCTGATCACCAGAATTTTTCTTGGATTTTGACCGGAATCTCGCCGGACTTGTTGGAATGTCAACGGACCTCGCTAGAACCATATCGTACCCTTGCCCGAAGTTTTATTGGGGGCAGTAATCTGGTTATGTATATTATTAGGAAGCAATAAATGGTTTATTGATGGGTAATAAACCTTTTATATAATGAGGGGCAATAATGTTGAAAAACGACCTCCAATCCCTAATAAAGTGGTTCCGCTTTGACTTGGAGCCACAACCCGATCCATCCCTCCCGGCTTGCTGTGACCTCTTCTAGTTGAGACTCACTACAAATCCCTCTGTCTAGTTGAGACTCACTTCTCTATCTCGCTGATCAAGGACCACATCAAATTTGCCACCTTCGTCTAGCACGACACCTTCAAGAACAAGCAGAAAGCCGCCCAACAAAACATCCACCTCGAGAAGGTAGCATGCTCTTCAATCTCGGTGCCATGTACATCTAGAGAGAGAGAGAGAGAGAGAGAGAGAGAGAGAGAGAGAGAGAGAGAGAGAGAGAGAGAGAGTAAGTAAAGTAAAGTAAAGTAAAGT
>NC_020497.1:4744468-4766344 GCF_000184155.1 Fragaria vesca subsp. vesca
AGAGAGAGAGAGAGTAGTTATAAAAATAAAAATAAAAAGACTTAATTGGAACAATCATCAACAAAACTAAATCGGTACAAATGTAATGTGAATCTGTATGAAAATAAACTAACTTGACTTTATCTAACTACCTCTATATTGTGCTAGTTTGCATATGTATTGAACTAGTCTACTTGATGTGTTAGAACAATAATGCATCGTAGACGAATCCTTGTGAAATTTGTCATTCTTTTCATTTTCAAGTGTCAATGGATAAGAAAGTTCTTCACCAATCAAATTTCTTAATTTTTAAACTTTATATCCAAACTGTCTTTGTTGATTTACAGCCAACAGTTGAAATATCAAACATACCCCTCTCACTCTTTTTTACAGTCATATGATTGGTGAGTCAAACATGACACATGATACGACCGTCTTACCTGAATCTGAACCTGACTCTTATTGGTGGGCCCCTTTCCTCTAGATTCAATGAATTTGACCCACACATCCTCTAACCCAACCCATCCCCAACTCTAACTCAAACACAAGGTTAAGTAACCAAGGTTAATTGATGATGACAGCTATAAATAGTGGAATTTTGGCCCTCCACCTCCTCCCAAAACCCTATTAAAATTTCTACTCCTCCCCCAGCATCATCATCAAACTCTTCCCTTTCTCACAGCCACTTGGAAATACAACAATTTTCAAGAGGTGGTTTTTGGGTACACAAATTACATAAACATAAAAGAAACAAGGACAGGGAGAAAGAGAAAAGAGAGAGAGGAAGAGGCCAAAAGCCCAAAGGGTGTGAAAGCTTTCAACACCCACCACCAAAAACACTCCTACTGGTACGTTTTCTTCTTCCTATTTCTCAAGGACAAATAAATCAAATATAGTCTAGATTGGGCAAAACCCCTAAATCGTAGTTTCTTTGTGGGTCTCCTCTGATTCTTCTGTTCAAATATTTCTGCCGTCTCTTTCTCACTATCACCCTCAATCAATGACCGCCTGCAAATAAAAAGGGCGGGCCTGCAAAAAAAATCAAAACCCAAAATCAAATTTTCATGGGGGGCACAAATACAAAACCCTAGAATATATAAGATCCATTTCCCGCCAAAAGTCCCAACCTTGTTACACGCCCAGATCCTTAATCGCTAACCCTTTTCGTTTTTGCGTCCCCTAAACCCTTTTTCACATTTTGATTTGTGGTTCTTGAATTTTGGATTTTTTTGAGTATGAGAAAAACTGCCCAGATTAAGAAAGTGAGGGAATTTTGGTTTTTCTAGGGTTTGAAATTGAAATCCATGGCAGGGTGGTCGATGCTAGCTGATGGGTCGGTGTTAGATTGCGGGAAGAAGGAAGAGTCAGACTGCTTTTCGGAATCAAAACGCTGCGTTTCGGGGTTGCCGGATAAGCTCCGGAGCTGGTTTGATCAGTTTCTTGGGGTTCTCTTGAGAGAAATATGTGCAAAAGACTCGGCCCGGCCGCTGCCTCCGATGCTCGGAAATGGGCAGAGGGTGGATTTGTTTAAGCTGTTTTGGGCTGTGAGGAAGAAGGGTGGGTTTGATTGTGTTTCGGATAACGGGGTTTGGGATTTGGTTGCTGGGGAGTGTCGGTTGGGTTCGAGTTTAGGTGGGGCTGTGAAGTTGGTTTATAGTAAGTATTTGTATTTGGTTGATAGGCTTTTGGAGAACAGGGATTTGGAGTGGAGTTTGGGGAGTAGTGGCAGTGATTTGAAGAAGCAGTTGACGGATTTGCAGGATGAGTTTAAAGGGATGTTCCCTGAAGTTGGTGATCGAAAGGTGAATAAGGCGGGGTATTTGAAAGAGGAAATGTCGCCTAAGAGTTTGAATGACAGTAATGAGGAGGCGGGTGCGGGAGGAAAGGGTAGTAGGAATAAGAAACGTGTTGGTAATGTGGGGTTGGATTGGGATTCAGGGACTGTGGAGGATGCTGGGAAGTTGAATAACAATGAGGAGGTGAAAAGTGAGGTGGTGGAATCCGGTGGAGGGAAGAAAGTTGATGACGACGATGATTATGTAGATGTACTGATTGTGAATCCAGCCACAATGGAAGTGAGTTCCTGTCGTAAAAGGAAGCGAGAGTCCTTTTGCGGCATGCTGAATTGGCTTAGAATGATTGCAGCAGATCCTTGTGATCCTTCGGTTGGTTCCTTGCCGGAAAGGTCAAAGTGGAAGTCCTTTGGGAATAAGGAGAACTGGAAGCAGGTTTTGGGTGCTCGAGAGGCCATATATCTGAAGAAGAATGCTGATTCAGTTGCAGAACAGTTTAACGGGCAGGTACTTTTATGTTCTTCTTGTGTGCTGTAATTAATGAGTTGCATGGCAAATATATCTAAGCTGACGTGCCGTAGTTTTGTGACCTCTATCAGGTTTGTACCGTATTTCTAAATGTGGGTGGAATTGTTTCTGCTTAATTTAGTCTTGTTTTATTGATTTCCTTATGCTGCCGGATATCGCTTTTTGCTCTTGTTTTACTGATTTCCTTATGAAAGCGTTATTTAATGTTCATAGATGGAGTGTAACAATCAGTTTAGTTATTTCTGCTGTTGTACTCTTTGTAACTCATGAATTGGACGCAGAGACTTAAGTTTTGGTATATGTGGAATATTTTAGGTGCAGAAGCATTAGCTTCTTTCAAATGTAACATTAGGTGATTAACCTCTACATAGAACATTATTGGCATACCTGTCCTATGTTGTGCATCTCAACCTATATTCCATTTTTCTATGTGGTTTCTATTGTTAGATGTTGTTTGAAACTGATAAAAAATGCAACTATTGTTATATACTCACTTTCTTTTTAATATTAATATCATGTTCCAATTTGCAGAATAATCTGAGGATGCATCCAAGCATGTATGATGATCATCTTGGCACCGCTTACAATCTTAGAGAGAGGCAGAGATTGGAGAAGCAGCAAAGGACAATGTCTGAATCAGGAGCCTGCTTATATTCATCCCCGGGCAGTGATATGTCCAAAAGCAGTCCTGGCATGGAGGACCATATTGAAGTTCGTGTTGGGTCAAAATTTCAAGCTCATGTACCAGAATGGACTGGTGAGTTAGAAGAAAGTGACGGGAAGTGGTTGGGGACCCGGGTTTGGCCAATACAAAAACCAGAGCAACTATATCTAATTGAAAGGGATCCAATTGGAAAGGGAAGGCAAGAATCTTGTGGCTGCCAAATGCCAGGTTCTATAGAATGTATTAGATTTCACACAGCCGAGAAAAGGTTAAGAGTTAAGCGTGAACTGGGATCAGCTTTCTACCATTGGAAGTTCAATGAGATGGGTGAGGAAGTTGGGCTCCCTTGGACAGCTGAAGAAGAAAATAAGTTCAAGGCCATAATAAAGGCAAATCCTCCATCTCTTGGGAATACCTTCTGGGATGATATAATTGAGTCATTTCCTAAGAAGAGCTGGAGAGAATTGGTAAGCTTCTACTTCAACGTCTATCACTTGCAGCGTAGAGGATATCAAAACAGGTTCACTCCAAACAACATTAATAGCGATGATGAAGATTTAGAATCAGGAACAGCTACTAATGGTTTTGAACATGAAGAACCCAATTCTTCAAAGTCAATTTTGAAATCCCCGCACAAGCCACATGGAAAATACAGATAACCATATGAAATCTACTACAGCTGAATCATCTTGGTCCTTGAAATTTTGGGTGGTAAAGATTTTGTCATGATTACAAGTGACGTTGAACAGATCTATGGAAAAGCTCGGGAGGAAGCAGCTTTGGCTATTCACAGAT
The DNA here is from genome assembly GCF_000184155.1 of Fragaria vesca subsp. vesca. NCBI lineage: Eukaryota > Viridiplantae > Streptophyta > Magnoliopsida > Rosales > Rosaceae > Fragaria > Fragaria vesca. The sequence goes on from NC_020497.1 coordinate 4,748,228, forward strand.
CCTCCATCTCCAAGTCTGGTTTTGCGATCCTTTTTACTTTGAGACATGTTTCCTATTCTTGACTGTCGATGCCAAATACAGGTACTTTTAATTTGGAAGTTTCTTTTAGGTTTCTTACAGCTAGAGGCGACTGAAAGAAGAAGCCTTGGGAATTATAGGGGAAAGGTATGTCATTAGATGTAGATCAGAAATAGTGGATTCTGGAAGTCAGATTGTGGTCTCCAGAACCTGTAATTGCAATTATGATGAATTCTGAAATTGGTAAAGTAATGGCTTTTCACTGCAGCCACATCTGTTTTGGTTTCTTTATCTGCTGATTCCTATCTTGCTCAGTTTGTTTGCATATATGTACATGCATCCTTTTCCTTTCTTGTGCACACACTTGAATCGAATAATATTCAATGCGACTTTCCAAACCCTTCTGAGCAGCTTCATGTTAGCTTTCAGGGAAAGCAATCAGAAAGATGCAAGAAGGGTATCTTGGCACCTGGTTTAGGGTTGAGAGAAAAAGAAGGATCATATAGATGTCAATTGATTAGGAGTCTAGGAGCACCTTTAGGGGTTGTTTTTAGTAACACAGATTTGATTTGTTTTCATTAGTCAGAATTTTTATGTGGGGCTGATTTGAATGTGGCATCTGGTCATTCTCCTAGAGGAAGAATTGTCTTTGCAGGTGTGATAGGTTTTGCAGTAGCTGTAGGATTTGGTTTTAGGTTATCAGAGAGCCACAACAGGATAAATATACAGTTCAGTGTTTCTAACAAAAAGAGACATATTCACAGGCTATAGTGCATGTCTCAACTGTTTCTTGATAGTGAAGAGTCTTTGCCATTGGTTTTCTTTTTTTCTTAATTTTTTCCCAGAATTGTCTTAATTGTACTGAATTACTGATAGCCCACATAATCTACACATAGATAAAGACATCAGATGCACAGGTTGGTGTCTTTGTCTGAAATCGCCTTATTCAGGATATCAAGCTCCTCAATAAAACTGTTGAACAAACTCTGATAGTGATAGAAGGTGCATTTTGGTATTAGGAGCGTAATACAGTAGCTCATGCTGTAAGGTCGCTTGTCTATCATCAATTCTCTTGGCAGTGGTTTAGTGTACTCAGTTTCATTGTAGACCTCCTTAAGTTTAAGTTGTGGCCTCGGAAGTCTTGGTTTGAGCTGTGTTACTAAGAAGCAAGGATCTGTGACTTCTCTTGTATGAAATTGCAAGTGTTTTCTTGTTCTTTTGGGTCACACGATCAAACCTTTGAGCCTGACCTGACTTCTAAAAACAAAATCCAAAACACTAACAAATATCTTCGAGGAGTTGGAATTCGACTCGAGTTGTGCATTTTGCACGTAGTAAACATTATTGTTGTCTTCTAAAGAGTCTCTGGGACCTCATTTCTTCTTATAGATATAGGATTCTCGCACAGTTGAGACTTGACGTGAATTGCGTTTGGTACACAGTTGTGAAAATTCTGTTCATTTCTATTCTAACATGTTTGAAATGCATCATAATATTGATCAGCAGAACCTTGGTTTTTCTCAACTGTGACTTGTAGAAACTTCTGCCTTGGTCTTTCTAAAACGATGCAACGTCGCACGACTTCAATTAATAAGACAGAAATATTTTTCACGACTTCAATTAAGCATTTGAAACAAGAGTCCCCACGCAACGTTGTGTAACCACCTCAATTTTAATATATGTTGGCATCCGATAGATAACAAAATGCAATCCATTCAATGACTCATAAGATTAGACACCTCTAGTGTCCCACTAGCACAATCAATATTAGAAAAATTTTCAAACAATTTAGTTGTTGCCCTTAATTAACAGATGTAGAGGTGGGAAATCTACATCACTATAACCCATCATCAATTTACCTTTCTAATCAAATAAATCACTATAACCCATCATCAAATTTACCTTTCTAATCAAATAAATTAATGTTCGACTTATCTGATCGTAGACTGTCATATTTGAATCAGTATATTTAAATAAAAACTGACAATTAATATATTAAAATTTTAAAAAAGAGTCACCATTTACGCATCGATAAGAGATTCTCGAAGTGAATCCTGAGATCCGAAACTCAGGGTTTCTAAAATAGCAAATCTATATTTTTTTAAGAGATTCTTTCACATAGATATATCTCTGCATAAATCTACAATATAGTTTTGAAGTGTATGAATGCACCTCATTACTGGTTGGAAGGCAAGGAAATAAAGAAAAAGGATGACTCTTTTGGACAACTTCCTCCCCTAAAGTCGTTTTCAATCTTGGAGATTCGTCTCTATACGCTTTTAAGGGTACTTTCTGATCTGGAAGCGACTTCAAAGAAGCTCAATCATTTTCTTGTTTGTGTGGATTAACAATTGGGATCCCTTAACAATTTAACCATTCCAATTAAGTAATTCGCTTCCACCTTGATTACCACTTTTAGACGCAAACAACTTGTTTGAAACAATGGTTGAGCTTGAAGAGCATGGTTTTAGGGCCATTAACTATGGCATGTGTATGAGTTTCATTCATGTGACAATAACTTGTTGCACTTGTTTTTCCTAATCTAGATGTTAAGTTAGCTTGTTTGGTATGCAAACTTCATATGCAAACATGCAACATATGATGACCGACATGGTGGCATAATTTAGTGCATTTTTTTGTTGACGTTAATGAAAACATAATTTGACCTGAACATTACCAAGCTAATACAAATTCATGAGAAATAGATATTTTGTATCTTGCTAAGAAGATTCAATTGTCGCTCGTGCTGTTCGTTTACAGAACTATTGGCGAGTTGGTAAGTTGCATCTCAAATTGAACACGGAAACATGTTAAAATAGCAAAATAGGTAGAGGTAATGATAGGTGTTTTTATTTTGAGAAAAATTAATGATATGTGTTGACCAAATGATGAGAGCTGAATCTCTAATCTAACTTGATTCTAATTCAATTATCGGTATTCACTTATTTTTTAGGCTTACCTACAAAATTTTCACAAAAGAGGATGTTCGTATAAGATTTTATGAACGGAATTAGTTATAATATATGAAGGCCAAATGGTTAAAAATTACACAGGGTTAAAAGCAAATGTCCCCAGCAATATACCAAAGGCATGATCCATCATTCGTTTGACAAAGAGTGTGAAAATCCATCTTTTGAGGTAAAGAAATCGGATCCCGTGAGTCAGAAATGTGCTTAACCCACTTGCCAAGCTATGCCTTCAAGACTTTAACATTATTTGTTACAGACCCTACAAGATCATGCTGCCTTTAAAATCATATCTAAGGGGAGTGGCGACGGTGGCATCATTATGTTGCAAGAAATTGTCATCCTATCTAAAGTTCTAAACCACACTTGTCATTTGTTTGCGATTTAAAAGAATCACAATCTAGTACTTTTAAATAAGGGATGGTGCAGCTGTTTTCAAGTCTAAATAAATGAAACTGAATACATGAAGAGGAACGTGAAGCATGTACTCTAGATAACAAACCATATCAAGTGAGTGTTTAATACCCAAAGTCTAAACTAGAAGAGTATCAATCTAGTTAATATATTATATAAGTTTAGTTAGTTAAGAAGTTATTCCGGCCCTAATTCAATACAAACGAAATATCAATGTTCAGTTAACTAACTTAACTCGATTATAATAGTAAACCACGATGGATTGATCCACTATTGATGTATCGATATAACATTGTCAAATAAATAACATTGTCAAATGACATAATGACACGTATATATACGAGATGTTTCTCGGCCATTTTAGAGTACTAAAATATGATGCATTTTACATTACCTCCATTTAGAGTTACATAGTATGAAAATTTGTTATTGCTATCATTTTTGGTGTGTATAATTTGTTGGGTGATTGGCATGGAATCACAATTCACAAGGGATGAGGATCATGAAGATCATGAGGTAAGAAGGAATCTTTGATGAAAGAGCAAGCTATGTATAAGAGTATTAAATTTCCAAGTCGGTCCTACTGGAATTGTTATTTTTGGCAAGGTCCTGCTAGAAATTTCAGATTTTCTTTTTCTTTATTTCTTTGTTTTTACATTTAATACTTTTGTTATCTCCTAGTTTCCCTTATTGTTGTCTGAACCGTTTGCATTTTGCAAGACTCTTTCTTTCAACTCATTGAAAAGAAGGAAGAACAAAAGAAGCAGGCTTTGCACAGTTGAAATCAACCATGTCTTCCCCAAGCAAACGCAGAGAGATGGACTTGATGAAACTGTGAATATTTCTCTGATCAATAAGTCTATCCCAGAATTAGTTTGTAGTTGTTAATCATTTTGTCTTAACTTTGCTTCTGCTTTGTGTTTTTACTGATTAGGATGATGAGTGATTACAAGGTGGACATGATCAATGATGGAATGCATGAGTTCTATGTGGATTTCCATGGACCCAGTGAGAGTATACCTTCAGAACCCATATCTTTGTTTTCTCATTTTCAGTGCTGAAACATGATGTTTCTCTTTTTTTCTTGAGTTGGTTTCTGTTGGGGGTCTTTGCCAGTTTTAACTCTATCTTGATTTAGCAAGATTTGCAATTCCTAGATTTATCACCTATGACATAATTTTCCCATTAGAAGATATGCTTTAATAAATTCTTACTGTATGTTTTGGAATGCTTTTAGTAGTTCTTTCTATTTTGTCAATTTCTGTGTTCCAATTACTACTTTTGATTGCAAATCTTGAAGAAAAATTATAGACTTCTCTTGGTTTTTGTTGTAAGTTTGTGTTGGTACCAACCTAAGAAATGTTTCTTTGTTCATTATTCTTATGGGATTGCATATGGAAACTTATCAAGCCTTCGATTATTGTTTTTCTGGACATGTAATCCCTTTTCCTCTATATCATGGATCTGGCAGGTCCTTATCAGGGAGGTGTGTGGAGGATAAGAGTTGAACTACCAGATGCTTATCCCTATAAATCTCCCTCAATAGGTTTTATCAATAAGATCTACCACCCAAATGTTGATGAGATGTGAGTAATAACTACAACTGTCAATAAACCCTGTTATTCTACCTTGTGTAGTGTGATCCATTCATCAACTCCAAAGAAGAATAGTTAATTGTGATGATGGAATTTAATTTCAGGTCAGGTTCGGTTTGTTTAGATGTTATCAATCAAACGTGGAGCCCCATGTTTGGTAAGCACATTTAGTAAGCCTTCTTTTTAATGTGGAATCCAGTTTTCTATCCAGATTGAGGTTAATATTGTTGGTCTGACATTCACATACTTGTGTTTCCAGATTTGGTAAATGTATTTGAAGTGTTCCTACCACAGCTTCTGCTGTATCCCAACCCATCAGACCCTTTAAATGGAGAGGCTGCAGCTTTAATGATGCGTGATCGAGCTTCTTATGAACAAAGAGTAAAAGGTATTAATTCTAGTTCTGGTTTCCTAGTCATGCATAATTCATTCTGTGATAGTTTCAGATTGTCACTCATCTCACTGTTTTTCACTTAGTATTGAGCACCAACTTCATTGATTCATGTTAAGATTGGTGCTAACTGGGGCATCAGTTATTTAAAGATGATCTTTTCAACTAGTGTAAAACTGTATTTTGTCAGACTCCTGAGATGTCACTAAATGTTGTATGCATGCGACACAGTTTTGTCCCAGGGATGAGATGAAAACTTTTACCAACTTTTAAATCTAAGCATGTCTATCTATAAACCAAGTGTCATTAAGCTTCATAATAATCACTGTGCTTAGAGTTGTAATTTAGTTATAGCGAAGGAACTATAAACAGATACATGACCCATCTTGAAGTATGCATACCACATAGCTTGCTGTTAAACTTCAGCTTGCTGCCTGCAAATATTGTGATGTTGTGTGAAAGCAATAATGTTACTCTGCATACAACTAGAAAGATGCTCAGAAAACTGTTGATATTTCAATAATTGATTAAAGGGACAGAACTTGTTCTGTTTGCATTGTCAACATGAAACCCTTGTCTGTATTACCCCTGATTGAAAATGAGGAACAATGGTCCAAATCCAAAATATCTCTCGAGGCATCCTTTTTTTTTTTGGTAGGGATCTCTTGGGGCCTCATAGCAATCTGAGTGTTGAGACATGAGAAGTTGAGATACACTTTTTCTGTTACTTTGTTAAGGTTGAGATTTTTCTTCTCAAAACAGAATTGGAAAATATAGTGATCTAAAGTCATCACTGACATTCAGACGTAGGATGGTGATTTTTCCAAAATTCTCACAGACCTGCATGCACAATAGATGTTGTCATTTTAACTGCTATAAATACTGGAGTTCCTAGTCAGGGGTTTGCATCTAAAGAGCATTGTGATTAATTCACTTCCATGATGACATTCAAAATGCATCATTAAACCCTTTGTTTCATTTTCTTGGTACTGTTCTTTGCGAAGGCAGTAATATTGTTTATTTTACTGGTTAAGGTGGAAATGGTAGGATCATGAAAAGTAGTTCAACTTAGTTTGATTATGTTATAAGCATTTTGAGTAAGCATTTTGCCTAGTAGTTTGGGTGCAATATTTTATTTAGCGGAACTAAAAAGCTTACAAAAAGTGCAATTCAGGTTCCTCATTATAGAAATCTAGGCCTACAAGGTCATTGAGTTACAGTTACTGGTGTCCTCATGCGCTCAGAGATGATGATATTTTGCTTTGTATTGTTGTTCATATGACACAGAATACTGTCTGAAGTATGCCAAGCCTGAAGATATAGGAGCTGTCCCAGAAGACAAATCAAGTGATGAAGAACTGAGTGAAAATGAATCTGATTCCTGTGATGACCAAGTGGCCGGTCAAGCAGATCCATAGCCATAAGGATTTCACCTGTTCTCATGTTCTGTCTAAACTGATTGTGTCATCTTTTACTCTGTACATGATGTAGCCTTTTCTTAATTCATCCCCAACTCCAAAGAAGACTCTGGATATTGGGAAGGGAAAGAATTTCCCCCAGTCTGTATTCGTTTCCCGGTTGTCACTGTAAATAAATGTACACTATTGGTTTCCATTCTGCACTGTTAGTGTGACTTTCTCTATATACTAATCATATATGCATTTAACATTGATAATCTAAACACATACACCAATTCTGCCTTCAAATGTGAAGTCTCAAGTAACTTCACTGATTATATTGTAGCATGTAATGACAGAGCACAGACTAGAAGATTTTTCTCTTTCATTTTCTTTTTATGGGGCATCTTGCCGACAGATACCAACTTTCTATATCATGTAATTCTGAAATGGATGCTGCAACCTCAATCACTCTTATGAAAAGGATCTCACAAAAGTCTGATTACAAACAAAGTTACAGAAGACACTACCAGTCCTCAAGAACCGTAACAATTCACAAAAGCCAGTTCTTCCTAAACAAAGTATATGGCTATATTTATGTCTACATCAAGTAGAGAATAAGCATTAAACGAAGGTAAGTTAAAGGAACTGATTCTCTCTTGTTTGGAAAATAAATTTCAAGAGGTAACTTCCTTTCCATTTGGTGAAATGAAATGGATCATTGTTGATATAAACGCTGCCAAAAGTTAACCAAAGCCATTGAATTCTCCAAGTGAGGGGAACGAGAAACCAGCAATCATGTAAGAGAATGAATAGCCTTAGAACACTATCTACAACACTGGTATGAAGCGAATTTATACTATACAAAGGTCTCCTCTATTGTATAGAGGGCAAGACCTGTGAGGCACAGATAATAGTAGCTACCAATTTCATAGGAAAAGCTGGTTGTAAATGAAGAGACCTACACTGTATGAACAGTATGGCTAATTGCACTTATGCCACTAAAACTATGAACAGAAATAAAAAGAAAGTGACAACTTCTCCCAAACACATCAAATTATAAATGGCTTGGCCTTCTCTTTCCAGAGTCCGTCCTTAACCTCTTTACCGGATTTGCCCAGCCAACTGATCCCGCACCCCTGTTTGCAGGCTGAGCAGGCTGAGCAGGCTGAGAAGGCTGGTTGGCCCACCCTTGTGAATGCGATGCCTGTTGGGTTGATCTCGTCTCCCTTGAGACTGAATTTGGCCCGGGACTTCTAATACCGCGACCCATGCTAGGGGGCGAAACAGGACCAGCTGGTCCGTTCCTAGTTTTTACCCCCGTCTTTTCCCTGTCTTTTCTCTTCTTCTTGCAAATAACCAGATCTCCTGGATGAGCAAGCAATGGAGAATCATCTGGCTGATAGTGCTCCCGACTACTACCACTTCCGCTTCCAAGTCTTGATTCCTTCTGGGGAATATGGCTTCTTACCCTTGTTTCTTCACTACCGATAATAGGTCCCCGTTGTAGCTTCTGTTGAGGGCTGGGGTCAGGTTCCACCTCATTTATCAATTTGTGTCTTTTGGTTTGTCCAACACCTGGTCTTGGGGATAGAGCATTGGTGGCCACAACCGGGCTACTAAAAGAAAGAGCACTTCTGGCTTCTCGAAAGTCGGTGTCAGCAAAGGCAATTTTCAAGATATCAAAGAAAAGATCATGGACTTTCCTGGCTTCAGTTCGTACCTGTGCGTTATAGTTACACAAAGGTTCTCAGGTCATTATATTCAACGATAGGCACCCTCAGCACACGAGGGCATCTACTAAAAGTACATTGAAATTGAAAAAGATATGCATACGAACTTTAACCAAAGTTACTGGCATTTATTACCCATAGATTTTACATCATATTAAACAAATTCCATTTATTTTTGGAGTGATGTGGGTCGATACAATTGACTAAAATATATTCACATAGCTTTTCCCAAAGAAACATGCCAGATTAATAATATTGACGGTAAGTGATGCAAGAATGAACTTTGCATGATTATGCGATCTGCTATGAATAAGACTTTAAAAACAAAAAGAGGATGCAAACGCAAGTAATTGCATAACTAAACAATGAGCCACCTTACCTCATGTGAGAACCCATAATATTGCATTGAACTTTTCAACATAGACTGGACATCAAAAACAAGCTCCATCACTCCACTATATTCTAACCGCTCTATGCGCTGATCAATTTTTCGTAAATCAATGATGTTATTTGCCAATCCACTTGTGTACCCAGAATTTTCGATCCGCTTCCACAAATCTGTGAGTAAAGGTACTATTTGAGGACCTTCCTTATCTATTCTCCTCTGGAGCTTGCTAATTACATTCTTGCACTGCATATATAAAACACCAATAGATTAGTTCATAGAAGAATCGATACTTGAAGAAAATCCATGAAAGCAGAATACAAAGACATAAATATAATAATAAAATAAAATAAAGAGAGAATGTCCAAGCAAGTCTCATATCAGGATAGTCAATTTTACACAAGGACGTCGAACTTTGGTACATCATCTTGAAATATAAATATAAACATGATGATTCCATATGAAATAAAAAAGCAGAAATATTGAATAATTGTGTGCATGTATGCAGTGATTAGCAGCAGAAGAGGACATCATTTGATTAATCAGTGACTTCAGAAACGACACAGCAAATTACAGAAAAATTAACAGTACATACCCTTCTCTGTATGATGTCCGGCATTTTTGTAACATAACCTGAAGTCCCACTTGTATGCGCAACTTTCCCTTCCCAATTTTCTCTGTAGTGATCAGCATCTGCAGGATCAGACATGTTATTCAATCTGCCAGATTTGGCTGAAGGGTGCAATTTTGATGCACTAGCAGCTCTCCTTGTGGGCAAATTTCGCCGTTTTGAGGATGAATCACTTTGGTCATGCTTCAAAGCACTGGATTCCCCATATGTTTTCAATTCAGGATCAGCCCTTGTATGTGGTTGAGATTTATGGTCCACTTGGAAAGGTAACAAAGAAGAATCTCCACGTTGGACAGATTGTGTCTCACTACCAGACTTCTCTTCGGGCCTTTCTATGGTATGACGGGGGCGAACCCTAAGACTACGCTTCCTCTTGATCTTGGGTTGCAAAACCTGTTCATCTTCACCTTCTTCACGGTCATGATTCCAACTTCCAGAATGTTGGTGGTCCATGTGAGAATCTCCAGATACAACAATTTCCCCTTCCTCTACTTCATCAGGCTGTCAAAGCATCAAGAGATCAAAAATGAATAGGGAAATAAATACAATTACCAAAACATCAATACAGAGAGATAAGATACTTACCAGCCTCTTTGAAATAGATCCTGACCTACCATCTAAGGCAGACAGGGAACCGAACTTCTGAGAGGAAACAGGAGAAACTGGCTGCATCAATCTCCGACTGTCTGACGACGAACCTGAGGAACCAGCTTCTTCGACTATGAGATCATTTCCAACTCTTTCTGAAGCCGGCGGATAATCATACCCACCATCACATTCAGGACCATCTTCTTCCACTTGTTCCTTATCTTCAACTGGAGTTGCCTCAACAGCACCACTATATTCATCATCTTCTAATTCTCCTACTTCTCCTTCCTCTTCATGCATAGGATATCCATTTCGCTCATCAGAACTTGCTTCTGAGTATTCTCCAGTTTCCTCATCTACTTCCTTATAGCTGAGACGCTTTTTCTTGGGACGGCCCCTCTTTCTTTCAGTTTCAGATCCCACTTCACTCGACTCCACACCAATATTTCCACCCAACAAAGTGTTCTTAGATGGTCGTTTCGATAAACTAGCAATCACAGTATTTACTTCTCTTGTACTAGTACGAAGCCATTTTGGAACCTGATCATACCTCGTCATCTCCTCAATCCAGTCATATTCTTCGTCCATTTGATCAAACAATTCAACTTCTTCTTCACTTCTTGCAATCATGCGATTTACCTCCTGCAATGAGGGAACATCATGGAGAGTTTCTTGATACCTCTCGTCGTCATGCAGTAAAGTTTCCAGAGTCATCCGTCGCTCTTCATGAGTAGTTCTCTGGTCAAAACGCCCAGCATTGATAACCTCATCAGCCATGTCTATCTTGTATTGTTGAATATTATTTCTTATGAGGCTCTCAATTGATCCCATATATCGATCCTTACCAGCAAGGTCATCCTCTGAATCAACAGTGCCTCCAGTTCTTAGTTCATCCTCTTTCTGATGGCTAGGGATTTTGTCAACAACTGCTTCCATATAAATGACTTTTACTTCTCTCTTCTGTCCAATACGATGGGCTCTAGCAACTGCCTGTTCTTCATTTTTAGGGTTTGGATCAGGATCATATATGACAACTGTATCTGCAGACTGGAGATTAAGACCCCGACCAGCTGCACGAATACTAAGCAAGAAGATGAAGCAGTCCGAACCAGGGCTGTTAAAATCCACTATAGCTGACTCACGATCTTCTAAACTGGTTGTTCCATCAATTCTTCTGTATACAAGTCGCCTCCACTGCAAGTACTCCTCCAATATATCAAGGAGTTTTGTCATGGTACTGAAAAGAAGTACTCGATGCCCTGTTCTCTGAAGTTTAATTAGGATCCTATCCAGGATCCACAATTTCCCACATGATCTTATGAGAAAATCCTTCGAAAAATCATTGAAGTATGGGTAATTAAGCAGAGGATGATTGCAAGTTTTCCGAAGCTCCATACACCTATTATTTAAGGTCTTATACACCTTGGGCTGATAAAGTGGATTCTTTTGGACCCTAAGCTTCTCGTCTTCAGGATCAACTCGAATGGTGCCTGTTGATTTTATCCAATCATATACAGCACTTTGAATAGCTGACATTCTACACCTTAAAACTATGGAGATCTGCAATCAATCATAGGTGTTAGAAATCAATCAGAATAAAGGAAATCATACCCGAGAATAATTACTAAAGCATACCTTAGGTGGAAGTGCGCCTTCAACATCTTCAACACGCCGCCTAAGCATAAATGGCTCTAATATTTGATGGAGTCGATGAATAATGATGACCTTTTTTTCAGTCTCAAGCCAATCATCCTCTGCGTCTGGTGTAGGAGCCTCCCTTTGAAATGGTTTAGAAAACCAGTCATGAAATGCTTTGCGATTATCAAATACTTCTGGAAGAAGCAGATTTAAAAGTGACCAGAGTTCCTTCAAATCATTCTGCAATTGCAAAGTACTCCAATTCAGCTTAGTTTAAAAATCTAATATAAAGATATTCACAGATGACCGGGCGAAAATAATGATCAGGCAGCTTATATAATCTCATTCTAACTTCCGGAAAAAGGGAGAAAACTCATACATACTTCAACTTTTCCTGTGTTTCATAATAAAAAAAAATAAAAAATATATAAAATATAAAAAAACTTCACTAATATGACTGACTAAACAAACAGACACCAAGTTGTGATTGATCAATCATAAGCAACTAAGCCACTCCAATCCTAAATATGAGTAGACCCCATTATTCCCAACCTACATCTACAGGATTATAAGCAAATAATATGATCAAAAGGTCTAAAGATCCTACTTTGTTGGCTGACTAAACAAAGCTTGAAAAGCAATTAATTTTAAGTATTCCAAATAGAGAGAATATAATTGCACCCATAACTTTGTACCATGTGTCAGATGGTGTCAAAACAAACCTGCAATGGTGTTCCAGTCAAAAGCAAGCGCCGTTGGCAACGATACCTATCAAGATCACGTGCTAGAACCGATTCCCTGTCTTTCATCCTTTGTGCTTCATCAATTATTATATATTTCCAATCAATTTTTGATAGTTTGGAGCGATCATACATGATGAACTCATAAGTTGTCACAAGGACATTAAACTTCAAGGCGCAAACCTCCTGTATAGCAAATATGAGAAATAAAGTTGGCCCTTGTAAAGAACCCGAGGATTTAAGTAGACAAGCAAATGCAAAATCTTACTTGAGAAAACAATTTCGATCGTTGATCCTTGCTCCCAACATAATAAATACAGGAGACAGAGGGAAGCCAAGTATGCAACTCACTCTGCAAGAGCACCTCAGTTAGGCATGTCAATAAGGCTTGAATAAGGCCCATGTATCAGAGAATATACTAACCTTCCAATTTACCAAAACAGCGTTTGGAACAATTATGAGATGTGGTCCATAATTCCCTTTGAACTCCATCAAATATGCAATCAATGCCATTACCTGCATGGGAAAAATGATGGGCCATTCAGGTAAACTCAAGAGACACATACCCTCATATTGAATGACACATCCAAATCCTATATTAACCCGCAAATTAGTTCATGGATCACAATTGAAATACAAGATATAGCTTTTCGTGTCTGTAGACAGTCGCGGAACAAAAAGGTATTTCACCTGTACAGTTTTCCCAAGACCCATTTCATCTGCCAATATTCCGTTTAATTTGTTGTTATACAGAGAAAGCATCCACTGGAGCCCAACCTGCAGAATCAAACAAATTATAGTTTAAAAAGAAAAAAGAAAAAAAAAAGAAGAAGACCAAACTGCAAAAGAATTAACAGTGGATAAAAATTTACAATCCAAAATAGTAACAGTTTTGATTCAGAAACCTACAAGTTGATAGTCTCTTAAGGTTCCAGTCCGTAACATTGATGGTTGTCTTATGACTCTTTCATTCACAGCATGTGCAAGACTATAATACCTGTAAAATCCCGGGAAAATGAGAAATAAATTATTGATAGTAATGGACATATCAATAAATTACAACTATACACAAGCGGTCTGATTAAACACAAGGAGTTCCGCAAAGCAAATCTACTTACTTGTTCACAGATGAACTATCTCTAGGTGCATTCATTTCTATAAACCGATTTCTAATCAATACTTCCTCTCCAGCACAAGCAGCTGCCACCCTAACTTCTTCCTCAGACAGACCCTGTTTGAAAACAGAAATTGCAACACAATTTAGTAACAAGGAAAAGAAGAAAAAAGGAAGAAAAAAAAGAGGGTGCATCTTGCATATCAAGATAATGTAAATTTCGTACCCAGATGTGGAAGAGATTTGTTCAAGAAAATATGAGAAGGACAGTCCAACATAAAAAAAATAAAGTAGGCTGTGCTATGTGAGAGAGCAAAGCATACCTGCAAACGAGCAGCAGCTGCAGCAGCATTTGCTGCCTCTTCCACTTCCTGCTGATTCTTTGCAGCTGTTATTTTACTCCCAAGCTTATGGAGATATTCCTCTGTCTGACTAAGGAATGATGAAAGAACAGCATATCTCTCAGCTGCATCCCCTGTAATACTAGTCTGCTGTTCCAGCAACATTTCCCTGTACCTTTCAACATCATTATTCTTCAATGCTTCCATTCTTCTGCTTCTATCATCATCCTTTCTTTTTGAAAACTCCCTCAACATTTTCTCATGATATTTGGCAACTCCCCTGTTGCGTGCAGTTCGTGCATCACGAATGGACCAGTGAGCTTCAAGAAGCCTCTTACGCCACTGAAAAATAGATTTAAGTTGCTTCTCTCTCATAGCTTTCTGAGAGGCCTGCACTTGCCTAGCTAGCTCCATACGCTGCCGCTCACAAAGACGAACAAACTTCCGGTAAGGCCTGTCAGGCATTGCCATTATCTCTTGCTGTTGTTGATCAATTTCATCTCTTAAGCGTGCCTGAAAATCCACAAGACGGAGTTTTTTTTCTTCAATTTGCAACCGCAAGACAAGATCTGGCCTAATCCTTTTCCTCTCCAAGTTTACCGCTAATAGACCACCAATCTTCTTTATATTTTCTGTCCGCTTCTTGTTAAGGACTTCTGCACCTTCCTCAAAAAGAAGGTCTTTGACATCATATGCCAATGTTAGATTATTATTATTACTGTTGTTGCTGTTGTTGTTTACCATCATTGCTGAACCAAAGGAGTCATGTTTCCTAGTGAAAAAGGGGAAATCAAAAAGCGGTCCATGATACTTTCTGACAGAACCCGCATCTTTTGGCTGGGGTGCGGACGTTGCTTGTGCAGGCTTTTTAAGTTGCATGGCATCAGATACAGCAACTTGTGGTGCAATAGACTTTCCCCTATCTACAGAAAAGTCACTTTTGACAGAATCTTTTTGACTACTTCGTTCAACTTCATGATCCGACTTAACTGAAGCTACAGTAGAATGTTGTTCTTTTACCAAAGACACAACAGGAGTAGGTTCCTTCACCACAGCAGGCATTCCATGCACATGAACTGTTGATACACTTGCTTTCTCATCTCCTGTAAGAGCTTCCTCCTTTGAAATATTCTGTCCATTCACTGATGCAACAGCCTGTAAATGTGAATCTTTTTCTTGGGACTCCACAGCATGTTCTTCTACAATTTTCCCAGAAGATTTCTCCTGAATACTTCCTCCAGGAAGACTTTGTTGCTGTAGCTGTTGCTCTAGAGGTGGGGGAGCGATAGCCCGAAGAAGTTCTTGAGGGAGTGTACCTTCACCTTTCTATCAAGCAATAGGAAATGAGAGTAAGCATCATGCTCCATTATCAAACACTTCTACAAAAAATTCATATAAAATATCTGTAGGCCTAATAGATAAGTAAAAGGCAATAAAATAATAGAAGGGAAACAGAGATGTGTGTACCTTGATTCGCCTAAATGCTAGTATTTGTGCTTTGAGAACATGCAGCTGCTGTTTGGTGAATCCAGGGCGTTGTTGTGGCACCTGAGGAGCTGGTCCACCTTGTGACTGAGCACTGCCCGAACCCCCATCATTAGGAACCACAGCCTGTGGAGAAGAACGATTCAACTGCCTGGGGTATTGCATCTGTGATGATTCTGGATTGTTAGGTACAGTTTTTACTTGCACAGATTGATCGGGACCTTGGCTTGTGTTTGTAGATGGGTGTGTGGGATGGGTAGGAGCCATTCCATTTCCAAAAGGAACAGACTGCCTAGGAGGCATCTGGTTTTCTCTGCCATGAACAGAAAACTGCTGCATAGGGATGTTGTTATTATTGTTAAACATCGCACTATTTGAACCAGAGCCAAAAGGGCTAGGTGAAACTGGCTGCCTTGCTTTTGCAGATCCTGACTGCCCAGATACATCACTCGATGAATTAGCACGAGGAGAACTTTCATTTGCAACTTGAGGAGAAGTAACTTGCTGCTTTGATACTGGAGCAGAAGATGATTGTGCACCCATGTTGCTCTCATTTGCCTTTTGTTGAGCAGCCATCCTAGACTGCACAATTGGAATTAGCTGTGCCATCACGTTGGGTTGTGAAAGATCAATATTGTGCTCAAGTGCAATTGCTTGCAACTGAGCAGCCAATGCCATCTGGTTGTTTTGCATATTTTGCATGCTTTGCTGTGGAGCCATCATTGGCCTCATGAGATTTCCAGGCATGAATTGCCCTCCGGTTGCTGGCTGGGCTGAAGGCTTAGATTCACTCCTTTGGTCCGAAGCTGGTGGCTGTCCTTGGTCCATCTGCTTTTCTCCACGAGAAAAATGCTCCAATGAGTTCTTTGATGACAAGTTTTTTGAAGATGATGCTTGTGCCTGGTTAGCTGCCTGCATAGAATTGAATTCCTGCATCTTCAAATTTCCTGACCGCATGTCTTGATCCTTTCCAGATGGAGGCCCCAACATCCCCATTTTATTTTGCTGCTGTGACTGCATTGCCAAACCAGACTTCTGCTGTGCAGCCTGAAAAGCATACTGAAGATAAGCTTGATGGACTGGATTTAGCACTTGCTGGTCAACACCTTGACTCCTATTCTGGCCCTCCTGTGAGCCATGCTGTTGAGCCATATCCATGAACTTCCTAGGTTGTTGAGGCATTTGAGAAGATCCAGGAGCTGAAACAAAATTGTTCCCACCCATAGCTCCTTGAAAAGCAGCAGCTTGATATGCTAGAAGAGCTTCATTCCCTTCAGGCTTTCTTAAGAATTGCTGTTGCAATTGCTGCATGAACAATAAAAAACCAACTTGCATTATATATCAATCAAAAATATCCCACATTAACATTTGCATAACAATTTCAAGCAACAAAAGTATCCAAGATATCAATATCATCACATTGAAACAAGGACTAAACCAAATTCACAGAACCTGATGACAATGCGATTGCCATTGTAATCCTATTAATGCACCAAGAAAATCACGTGAACACTAGAAAATCACACACCATTATCTCTACCAGATCAAACTCATCCATAACTCTAAAATTGGAAAAAAAACAGATAAAGAAATGCAAATGGTTGCCTGTAACTGAAAATCACATATCAAGAGTGGATTGAGACAGTGACGATAAACAAATCCACAACCAAACGATGCAGCGGGTCCGCCACATTGTTGTCATTAACCTCTCAAGCATTTAACGCAGCAAGATCAGATGTCCAGGTCTTAGTAAAGCAGCTAAAATTTCCAAATCCTACATTTCACTTCCCATTAACACACGCCTACTTTGACTCCCCTCGAATCCCTCAAAGCCTTTACTCAACAACCCAAATAACTAACAACTAAAACCCACATTTCTCACTCCAATTAGGAAACCCCAAATCCAAACAAAACCCCAAACAATCACAAAAATCAACACAGACCCATTTCCATTCTCACTCCAAATCCCAAAACCCACATTCCAATTCCCCAAATTCCCCAAAACAAAAAAAAATTCCAAAACTCCTCACCTGTCTTTGCTGCTGCTGCTGTTGCTGATGCTGCTGCTGCTGCACCGAATCAAACCCCAAGTGCGGCGTCGACACCGCCGAAGACGACGACGACGGCGACGCAGCCGACGACGTCGACGTAGCCCTTCCCGTCCGTCCGGGCCCACCTCCGCCGCCGGATTGCATAACCCCCCAAACAAATCCACCCCCAAATTCCCCAAAATCCAAAACTCCCAACAACCCAAAAAACCCAAAACCAAAAAATAAAGGCACAAACCCCAATAAAACTCAAATCCCTCCAAGAAATTAAAACCCTAACTGGGCCCTCAGATTCAAAAACCCCCCGGCACCAATAAAAAGCGCGTGACTTTCGCCGGGTGGGGGCTACACCGAGCCGACCCGATTCGGATCCGAGAGTGAATTAGAGAGAGAACCGAAGTTGACGGAGAATCGGCGACTCCAGAGCTCACTCTCTCTTCTGGGTTTAATTTTTTTTTCCACGATCCGCCAAAAAAAATCAATTTTTTTAAATGGGGAAAATTTGTTTTTGTTTTTGGAGTTTTGGGGGATTTAAAATTTTTTACTCTCTTTGAGAGAATGGGAAGGAAGCAGAGAAAGCTTTATACGGCTCTCTCTGTGTTCTAACTGCGAGAGAGAGAGAGAGAGAGAGGA
>NC_020497.1:4766364-4783146 GCF_000184155.1 Fragaria vesca subsp. vesca
GAGCTGTAGATATTTGCGGGGGAGGGGTACACTTGGGAATTTGACCCAGAAGGGTAGTGTATTTACGGGATGACCTTGTTTGGAACTATTTATTACCAGATGATTTTTTCCATTTTTCTTTGAGAATGTTACCCTCTCAAAGAAATTTAAGAGAGGATATAGAAATTATAAAGGTGGTGCTAGCTTGTGAATTGAGAATTATTATGTTGAATTTGTGATGATAGGTGTGTGTTATGATTTGGATTTGGTTTTGGTTTGAGATTTAGTTTGTGAGCTTTCGGACCTTGTATTTAAATTACATGTGAGATTTGTATCTCTGTATTGTCTTGTTTTTACCTATTTTGTGAAAAATAATAGGCTAAAACGGGTGAGTAAAGTAATTGCGAGTTTCAAAACGTTAATTCTTATGAAGCAACGAATTTCGTGTCTTTTACTTCTTCACATGTAACCGTTTTTGGACTGATTAATTGTATAAGTGACACGTGTACGTCTTTTTATTGGATGTACAACCGCGCATTATAATTTCTTATTTATTTGTCATATGATGCGTTCATATTAGGTTTTATCATACTTTGACCACAAACTAGTTATAAGGATGTAAAATGGGATGCTTTATGAATTATTTACCAAAAAATTATGGTAATTTTTGTGATGACAGTTGTGTGTTATGATTTGGATCTGGTATGTTTGGTATTTAATTCGTGCATTTTGGGACCTCGTCCAGGTCACATGTGAGATTTATATCTCTGTATTATCTTGTTTTTACACATTTTGTGAAAAATTATGAACATGTGAAAACGGGTGATTAAAGTAATTGTTTGGTTTGAGACGTTAATCCTTAGGAAGCATCAAAGTTTGTGTTTTTTAATTCTTTACATGTAAGCGTTTTTAGACTGATTAAGCGTGCAAATGACTAGTGGACAACTAGAAATATAACCGCGCACTACAAATTTTTTTAGTATCATATGACGTGTTTATAGGTTAATACATTTCTAAATTAGCAAAATAGAACTCAGCTTAACAACCTCCTTTTTTTTTATCATATTTATGCAACTTGCAGCAAATGTGAAACTAATTCTCACTTATCATCATTTGTGGGTTCAATTTGCATATAACAGGCTTTTTAACTAATCTTGATAATGACATAAAAGCATCTTTGTTTTACTTTTAGAGAGTGGAGGAAAAACAAGATGAGATATCTATGTAAGAGACACTGGTAAGAGACATTGCTCATTAATTAGGCAAGAAATATTGTACTCCAAAATGTAAAAAGCCATCCGACCTGCCGGATTCGAACCAGCGACCTAAGGATGTCTGCTAGAAACAACTACAGTCCTCCGCTCTACCAACTGAGCTAAGGTCGGTTTGGTTGTTTGTTTAAATATTGCAGTTTTATATATTATTCTTCTTTCAACTGTGTATTTTGTTAGTTGTTTTTTTTTTTGATTAGTTAAAACCATTTAAGAAGGGTTTTAACTTTAAACCCAAAAAGTAAGATTATAGACCAAGAAATAAGTTGATCTCTTCCTGCTGGATCATATGGCAATTATATTATGCCTGCCTCAATTTGAGCCTTGTGTCAATTTGTGTCATCAGTTCATCACTCAAACAGTCACTATTCTTGTTGACAATTCCATGTGGAGGAGGAATGACAATATCTCCTCCTCTCAAAAGTTTCCTCCCCAGATTTCTGCTACCACAAGGGGCAATGGAGTCACCGCGAGGCAGTTATTCCTGCCTAATGTTTTACTTTTAGGGCCCGTTCAGAATCCTACTTCTCCTTTTATACTTCATCAAAGCTTAATTGCCTTGGAAAATATTACCTCTGTAAGAATATTCTCAATGTAAAGTTAATCTGGGAAGGATGGTGCTGCACCACGTTTTGAGGTAATATCAGCTTGTATATATGACCTGAAGAATCACAACGAGTTACAAAATACAACAACGAAGAGACAAGTTTTGAATTTATATCAAGCTGAAATGCCTTGATCATGGGCCTATTATAAGACATTTGATACATTATTGCAGTTATCTCACTGCAACAGAAATCAACAATTACATTGATACAACAGGTTTGCCAAATCAGGAACATTGGTATGCACAGCTCTTCTATTCAAGGTATTAGTCAACTGAGACCGGCTGCATGTTTTCAGCTTCCTTCCTTAGCTCTTCAAATAGGACAGAAGACAAGTAGCGCTCCCCGAAACTTGCGTGAATCGTCTAAAAATATAGTTAACCATTAAAGTTTCTCTTAGAACGTAGTAGGGTGTATAAGAACTTGATCATATGTGTAGAGAAATCTGATCGATAAGTTGCCCTTACCACTATAAGTTTGCCTTTGTTTTCTGGCTTTTTAGCAAGCTCAAGGGCTGCCACAGTGTTGGCTCCAGATGATATCCCTACCTGAAGGAATTCCTCAAAATCAAGTCTACAAAATAAATTGATTACTGAACTTATGGAAGTTCTATTAGTCATTAGATAGTTACCATTAGTCCTTCTTTCAGTGCCAATTGCCTTGCCATATTTACTGCATCTTCACTTCTAACCTAAAAGATGAGTGGAACAAAAGTTTCAAATTAGCATTCAAGTTGAAACAACTTCAAAACTGAGCACTATTTCCTCTAGCCTCAGTTCTGTAGCAAGTTCTATTTCTCACAACAAAATTCATCATATTTGGTACTTACCTCAAGAACTCTTTCCATTACATCCATGTCCAATATATCGGGTTTGAATCCAACCCCATTGCCAGTAATCGAATGAGGACCTATTACCATCGCAATAATAAGTCAAACAGGATAATGGACCTTTACCTCAAAAAATTTCCATCCACCCTACTGACTCTAAATAATAGAAAGGCCCCTAACACTACAAAGCTTTCAGGAAAGAAATTTTTTGAAATAAGGTATAGCCAGTAAAAACAGATGTATTCGAGCAATTGTTCTACCTGGTTTACCACCATTTAGTATATTACTTTCAGCAGGCTCCACTCCATATATCTATCATAACATAAAGAGATTGAACATTACAAAGAAATAAAATAGAAGATGATACACATCACTAAAAGAATGAATGGCTGAAAATACTGATAATGTAACTTAAAAAGATTTCTACCTTACAGTCAGGGTTTTGAGATTTCAGATACTGCCCAACCCCAGAGACAGTGCCTCCGCTTCCAATTCCCATTACAAAGATGTCGACTTTTCCATCAGTATCCTCCCATATCTCAGGTCCGGTAGTTTCAAAATGTACCTATTTTTTCACCAATTCAAGGTCAGTGCTACATAGCACAATGATGTACAAGTCTAATACTTGATCAACTCGAGACTAAGAAAGCACCCTAAGCAAGTTTGTATAATTTGGTACCTGAGTATTGGCAGGATTTGAGAATTGTTGGAGCATAAGGGCATTTGGAGTGGATTCCAAAAGGTCATAAGCCTTTTTAACAGTTCCTCCCATCCCTTTTGTAGGGTCAGTGAGGATCAACTCAGCTCCAAAGGCTCTCATACACACTCTTCTCTCCAAGCTCGTGTAAGAGGGCATGGTCAAAACCATCTTGTACCCTTTCATCGCAGCCATAAAAGCCATGCTGATTCCCATGTTTCCAGATGTTGGCTCTATTAGAGTTGTCTGTTCATGCATTTGATACAGTAGTAAGACAAACCTGAAGCTGTAATGTATAAAATGAAAGACCAATATATCTGATTAAAGAGGAATAAGGCTTTTAGCTAACCACTCCAGGAGTTATCAAGCCTTTCTTTTCAGCATCATTGAACATAGCAAGTGCTGGTCTGCACCAAAATAACATCAAACATTGAGAATTCTAGTCGCCAAGAGCCCAAGAAGTAACATTTTGTCATTTTCTAGTCGCACATTTTTTTCACCTAACAATATGGTAGTATTTCTAACAAGTAAGGTACCTGTCTTTGATGCTGGCGGTGGGCTGAAACATCTCTTGCTTGACAGCAATATAAGCTCCACAGCCTTCAGTGACTTTGTTCAGGTATACAAGCGGTGTTCTACCAATAAGCTGAATTGAAAAACATCTTAATCATCAAAAACGCATACATGTATCAGAAGAAGGTTTCTTATCAAGGTAAGAACTCATTACTATATCTGAAACAAAATATTGAAGGAAAAGAAAGTAAAATATGAAAAATATCAATAGTATGATCATCTCTAGAAGTTCCAATCAATCAGACCCAAATCAGGTAAGGTATATATCTCCCTCCAAAAGAAGGTTCATAGGTAAAATGGGATTTTTACCATAATGAGCATAACTGTCACTACACATGGCACGACGTAAGTGGCAGAATGTATAACGGACATAACTCAAAAAGAGAAAACTAATTTATTTTATTTTATTTTCTGTGGACGGTAAAAACAGGACATAACTTGCAAATTAAAAAATTCAATATGTCAAACAAGAAGACCAAGAACACGACTTGCGTTTTGCTAATCAGAACCCAAAGTCCTCAATAATGAAAACAACAGAGAGAGAGAGAGAGAGAGATTGATTACTTGGGAGACTTCAGTTTTGATGTGGGTTCCAGGAAGGGCTTTAGGGAGATTTCTGATCCTTTCAACAAACGAAGAAGAATCAGCGATGGGTTGTGCAGTTGTGGAGAAGAGTCTCTTCATTCTCAGAGCTTCATTGCACACAGAAAGAGTGGATCTTTTCTTCAGAAAGCTCGTCAAAGACGCCATTGATGGATGATGCTATGGAGCTCTGTATCACTGTGTGAGTCAAAGACTGAGCTTTAGATATAAGGGGGGATGAGAATTCAAATCAAAGTAGACAAGCTTCGAAGATGGGTGTGTTCCTCTCACTGTGTGGGAGTGTGAGAGACTGAGAGTTGTGAACCATGGGGGATGGGTAGCCTTGCTTTTATAAGGAATAAAATTTGGATGATGGGCTAAAGGTGCACGCATGGCCAGGAGTCGTGTACACCGTACATCAACTCCATCAGAACATAAATGTAGACCAACTCTATACTCACGACGGTAACACATTAACTCATCCAAGGTTCAAAACATGACTGTAGACTAAATCATACCGATATGAAACTATCCACGCTATTACCTAAGTGCGTGTGTGCTTAACTCATGTTCGAGCACTGAAGCTGTCAAGCTGTCAAAGTAGGTCAAATATTACGCTGCAATGCATAGTTTGATGCATTTCACATGTGTCGTGAGATTAACTTTTATGTTTAATAAGTCTTTTACATATTTTAACACTGTCAAACTTTAAAATAAAATATTATCATTTACATGGAGTTAATTTTACTAACGTCATCGATGAGATCCGGTCATACTACCAAATACCAGGTCGTAGGATCAAATTAAGAACAGAGCTTTGATGAGAAAGATAATAGAAAAATCATGTATAGAATGCGACCACATGGGCGGCTGTCGGGCATCTCAGGCTATTCTGAGAAGTAGTAAGCTGATCTTAGTGCAGAGACGGTGGATTCTCTTGCCCTTCAACTTACTTAGTTGAGGCAAATGTCACTGAATTCCTGGCATTATGCTCCTAATCCAGCATCCACTCCTAATCCAGCATCCACTCCTAATCCAGCATCCACTCCTAATCCAGCATCCACACTATAGTACTAGTACTAAACAAATCTATAAACAGACAGAAACAAACAACAAAGAAGAGTGACGAGCGTACCCAACTTGAAGTTTATTTACCATATATATATTTCATTGAAAAAGAATAAAGAAATTTATCATACAGAGAAGTAAAAAGGGCGATAAAGATCATTGTGATTTAATCATTATGGTTAGTTATTGCTAATTGAGTGTCATTAGATAACAATGCTTTCTTGATTATGCTTGAAGCAGAGCTAATATCACTGTTAATATGACTAGGTGCTCATTATTTGGTGAGTCCATTGCATGTAGCCCTTGGTGGCTTGGAAAGTTGGAATATAGTCTAGATCAGATTTCGACGCACCTTTTTCTTGATTTTGTTTTTTTTCCCCATACCAATGAAAGGGCAGGAGGAGAAGAAGCACAATATGTAGTGTGCTTCTCTGTCTAACCAATAGATAAACAATAACCCCACTTGATTGGTTAAACCACCCTTGGCGGATTGGAGGAGCCAGAAATGGCTACCTCTTGGCTTGGCTCCCTAGCAATGGACCAGAGAAGCAATCCTGAAAGTACTTGATTTGTCTTCTTTCTTTTGTGAAATTTTGCAGGGTTGATGTCATTGTTTTGGGTCAAGATTCTACTCTGTTTTCATGTGAATCCTTCAAGATGCTAAGTTGTGGTTTTGTGACATGTTGTGTAGTGTAGCCTGTGATATTTCGTTGTAATGTTTGTACAAATTCTTTGAATACATAAATTGGTCACAATAAAATTAAATAAGTAACAGACACTAGTAACATGGAAAATTAAGAAACCTCGACTTATCTCTATCATAAAGAGAACGGATAAAATCCGGTGGTGTATTCCACCAAGTCATACCAGAAGATGAGGTGCCGAAACTTGCAAGAGCATTAGCTATTTGATTTCCCTCCCTATATATATGAGAGCAACGAAAATCCATCATTGATATCCGGTATAGACAGTTCTTCCACAACACATGCAGCTGCAAAGGAGCTAACATGGGAGAACGAAGAAGATCGAGAATAATTTGAGAGTCCACCTCTAACCAAACATATTTCCAATCACTTATCCAAGCAAACTCAATCGCCTTAATAACTGCCATTACTTTTGCTGCAACAGAGCTAGGAATATCAAGAGAAGAAGAGAAAGCTCCCATAAAGCGGCCTTTATGATTTCTGAAGACACCACCATAACCACTAACACCTAAACCTTTGCGCCAAACACCATCAGTGTTAACCTTCACCCAATCAGAATGAGGAGGCCTGAGGGGGTCGATTCGATAAATCTTACTCGATACGTTCATCAAAACGTTCCTAGTGGATTGCAGTTCTGTTACCACATAACCCATGTCCTTTCTGTCTTTCGGGGACTTACTGGAACACAGAATTCCAATTCCAAATATCAAGCTCAAGCAGCACTCGTCAACATCAGATGAGACCCTAGCACAATATTTAGTGGGAGAATCATTGTTGTCTTCTTGAAGAAATAGTCTTGAATCTGCAATCTCTATAACTGATCCCTCAAATAAAGCCATCTCAACGTAAGTACGCAGATTCCAGTCGTCTCTAAACATGTGGTCACTGGGCTTCTTTCCTGTAAACATCTCTAACAGTAGAATTCCAAAGCTATAGACATCCCCATATGTTGATGCCTCACTTCCCTTTTTGTACTCTACAATTCAAGAATTAGAACTTGTCACGTTCGATCATTGCAAATAGTACTAGACCATGTATATTGTAACATGCATGAAAATGAAGAACATGAAGAAACTTACCTGGCGCAATATAGCCAACAGATCCTCTTGAACTCGATTGATTGGCAGCAACCTTATTGGTTTTCGAGAGAAATCTCGCCAATCCAAAGTCGGAAACACGTCCATTTAACTCGTCGTCTAAAAGAACATTGGCCGGCTTGAGATCACAATGAACTACCAGTGTTTCGCAATGATTGTGGAGATAATCTAGTGCACAAGCAACATCAATGGCAATGTCTAGCCTGCGGAGAAGATTCAAATTCTTGGGCTGGTTTTGTGCTCCATGTTTTGGATGCAACCACTCTTCTAAACTTCCATTCTCCATGAACTCATAAACCAGAGCTTTGAAATCATTACCATGAAAATCAACACTTGAACATGTTGTTACAATCTTAACGATGTTGCGATGCCGGATATTTCTAAACATCTCACATTCGGCGATAAAACTATTAGAAGCTCCCCATCGTGATATCTTAAACACCTTCACAGCAACAAGTTGAGCTCCATGGGATGGCATGACAAGAACTACTTTATACACAGACCCAAAACTACCAACACCAACCAAATTCTCTGAAGAGAAACTATCGGTTGCTTCTGAAAGAGTAATATATGATACTCTTATGAAGTCCGCATAGTTCGATTCTGTTCTTCCGTTACTCTTTCCTCTGAAACAAAGAAACAACGAAGAGAGCACCATAGGTAATCTAGACTGTTTAAAGACTTATGATAAGTCACTTATCAATGAAATAGGATAGTTCCATTGGATGCATTCATATATAAGTAATTGTTATACATGAGTAGAGGTATTGATCGAAGAACCTCATTAACAGCTTCTAGTTGACTTGCGTTTCCATAGAAGACTTAGATTGCAGCCACTATATATATGGAGGAGAAATTTCCAAGAAGATTTGAGACAAATTTTGAAAGTTGCTTCGAAGTTGGGAGAAAATGAAATAGGGAAGGTGAAGCTAGATGAGTCGAAAGGCGAAGTAAAGCTGTGTGAGATTCTCGGAAAGTCGCTACCTATTTATTGTTGCTAACTACAAACAGTGTAGTTCTCTCATTCTAAATCTGCAATTATGAAAGAAGTTGAAAGTAGAGTGAAATTACCTCCCGAATGGCTGTACTCTTTTCGTTATTTAGCTCAAAACCTCAAATACACAGTTACATAACAAGTTCTAGATGCACAGATGTAGTACATGCATTCACACAATAACCTGGAGAAATTTCTTCATCCACTGTCATATCAACAAGACATCACAGACAACATATGACAATTGAAATACAAAGGAGACATCTGAATTCTAAAGCGTACAATAGTACGTCAATATGTATACAAGCCTTAACAAAACAGTAAAAACTTAAAACCTTCTTAGCCAAGTAGATTGTTCCTAATGGACTGCAATTCAACTAGAACATCACTGATATCCTTTCGGTTTGTTGGGGAGTCTGAAGAACATACAATCCCAATTCCAAATATCAAAGTCAAGCACTCCTTTATTTTCTGTGCTTTAGCAGCAGTCAATTGGCTGCGAGTTTCATCAGTGACATTGGTGGTGCTTTCTACAAGGATTATTGATTCTGAAATCTCTGGAACACGTTCAGGGAGAGCCGTCTTCACATAAGTATGCAGATTCATGCCATCACTAAAAAAGTGATCAGTGGGTCTTTTTCCAGTAAACATTTCTAACAAAAGAATGCCAAAGCTGTAGACATCCCCATATGCAGATACCTCACTTCCCATACCATACTCTACAATTCAGAAAGTATCAGAAAATTAAGTTGCAAGTACATTTGTGCATAAATTAAATAGGTCTCGTTAAAATTTGCAAGAGTAAAACAGGGGAAAGGGAAACTAAAAAGCATATGAGAAAAATTACCAGGGGCAGCATAACCAACGGATCCTCTAATTCCAATGGAGCTTGATTGATTTCCAGAAACATTAGTGGTTGTTTCTCCAAGAAACCTTGACAGCCCAAAGTCGGAAACATGTCCAGTCATGTCACTATCCAAAAGAACATTACTTGGCTTGAGATCACAATGAACAATCGGTGTTTCGCAATTGTTGTGAAGATAATCTAATGCACTAGCAACATCAATGGCAATGTCAAGCCTCTGAACAAGACTTAAACTTTTGGGAACTACCGTCACCTCTTCATTTCCAGTGGATGGATGCAACCAGTCCTCTAAGCTCCCATTGTCCATGAACTCAAAAATAAGAGCCTTAAAATCATTGCCACTGAAATCAGTACTTGAGCATGCAGTTACTATCTTGACCAGATTTCGATGTCTAATGTTTCTCAACGCCTCACATTCAGAGATGAAACTCTTAGAAGCTCCCCTATGTAACATGTTAAACACCTTCACAGCGACAGTAACGCTATCTCCAGGAAGAATTCCTTTGTACACAGACCCGAAAGCACCGACACCAATCAAATTAGATGAAGAGAACTCGTCAGTAGCTTTTATAATAGCAGCATATGAAACTTGCAAAACAGAGTTCCCCAAAGTGCTTAATTCACTTGCTTTCTTTTTCTTACGACGAAGAAAAAGAGATAGCACTACAACTAGTCCCAAAAGAGTGAACCCAGAAACTAAAGAGATCATGAGTTTCATTATACGAGATAGCCCTCCTCCTTTAGACACATTGGACTTGCACATAGAAAGTTGAAGATTACCAATACCGCCGCAGAGTCTTGTGTTTCCAGCAACTGAAGTCACACTTGCATTCTTAAAAAAACCACCAGTTGGTACTGCTCCCCAAAACTGATTAAAGGATAGGTTTAGATTCTCCAAGTTTCCAAAACGCTCGAAAAACTGTGGAACTTCTCCAGACAAATTATTCCGAGAGAGGTCTAAATCACGGAGGGCTCTCAAGTTGTTAAAAGATGAAGGAATGACCCCATTGAAGAAGTTGCCTTGCAAGTGTAGTATCTCTAGACTTTCACAACTACCGAGGCTACTAGTAAGTTGCCCGGATAGCAAGTTATCAGATATATCAAGTGCACCAAGATTCTTCAACTTTCCTATCTCCGGAGGAAGGGAACCAGAAAACTGGTTATTCGACAAGTTCAGAGAAATTGACAGGGAGATGAGACCATTAAGTAGTTGTTGTGTTATTGTGCCATCTAGGTTATTTCGAGAAAGATCCAACGTGAGCAAGCTGTGGCATTCTGCAAGGCTTGAAGGGGTGCTGCCATTAAGAATATTTCCTTGCAATTCGAGAGTGATTAGCATGGTCAGATTGCCAAGAGTAGATGGAATTCGCCCCGATAATTTGTTGTTTGGAAAACTCAACTCCACAAGCTTTGAAAGCTTTCCAATGTTGGGGATGCTGCCCGTGAAAGAGTTTTCTCCCATAAACAGTGATTGCAAGTTGACAAGATTTCCTAACCCAGTTGGGATGCTCCCATGTAATTTGTTTTGTGAAACCCAAAGAATTTCAAGATTGGTTGAGAGGTTAGATATAGATGTGGGCAATGTCCCCCCAAAATTATTGTATCCTAAAATCAACCAATTTAACTGCGTTGCATTGATCAACTGTGAGATGAATCTTAACTCATCCTGTTTACCACTTCCAAGGTAATTATCTGCGATGGAGAAAACCATGAGATTACTAAGCTTCCCCATACTGGGCACTTGTCCTGTTAGACTATTGTCTCCAACATCAAATAACACTAGACTTGTTGCATTGGATATTGACAAAGGGATGCCCCCTGTAAGTTCATTACTATCAAAGCGGAAGACCTCAAGGTTTGGAAAAGCATCACTGAAGTCTGAGGGAAGACTCGCTTGAATTCGGTTGTCCCCAAAGTCACAAGTAACAATGGCAGACATGTTATAAAATGAGGGAGGGATGGTACCGGACAACATATTTATTCCAAATGAAAGAAAGGTTAATTTTTTCAACCGGCCAAAGGAACTGGGTATGCTTCCCACCAAGTTGTCACTAACTGCAGAAAGTACCTCAAGAGATGAAAGGTTCCCAAAGGAAGGAGGGATCTCTCCGGTAAGATTGTTATCTTGTAAAGCAAGTATTTGAAGTTTAGACAAGAAACCAAGTTCGGAAGGAATTTCACCCTCAAGTTTGTTATTAGCCAAAGTCAGAAATGTGAGGTTGAAGCAATTTGATATGTTGGCAGGAATATGGCCAGTAAATGAGTTATTCACTAGAGATAATTGTTGCAACCTATGCAAACGCCCTATTTCTGGAGGAATTTGATGAGTGAAGCTATTGTTGTAGAGGAAGAGGTACCTTAGATAGCTTAGATTTCCTATGTGTGGAGGTATGGAGCCGGCCAAGCCCTGGGAGTTGAGGTCCAGCATGGTGACCCTTTGATGATGCTTTCGACTGCAGGTGATGCCGTGCCACAAGCAGAAGTGAATGGACTCGTTCCATGAGCTCGTGACCAGGTTGGGATCGTGCTGTATGTTAGCTTTGATGGCTAGCAATGCAAGCCTATCCGTCTCATTCCCGTCGAGTCCCGTGGTAAGAGAATGGCTCAAACGCATAGAGCTGCAACTGAAAATGAACATTGCAATGAAAACTGAGTATACTAGAACCAATTTCAGAGCCAAGACCTTCATTGGGAATTTTTTTTTCTTTTCTTTTCTTTTCTGAACAGGAGGAACTAATGGAGCTGCACGACTCGTGCATGGAATAGGCTCTCATATATATGATCTTACCTACTAGGACTAGTGGCATGGTGTAGCTAAGATCAAGATAAGCACTCTTTACTTGACTTGTTACTGACTCATGATCACTCTTACCACTAGGACTAGTGGCATGGTGTTGTTTCCAAAGATGACCAGATTATTTAAGTTATTTCATTTCCTGAATATTTTGATTTCATCTATCGAAGATGGATTTTAGAAGCACCAGTAGTCCAGGACCAGTATTATATAGCTAAGAAAGTAAGAAGACTTTGAATATATGATAAGACCAGAAGCAAAACCTATTATGGCGTTAGGAAGACCTGGAATAGTTGATAGGTCAACCACTAACGACTTGCTTCGTTACAACTTGTACCAGTACAGTAGGATATTTCCCAGTAAAGACCGTTTGTGGTATGTAGTTAAGCAACAAGGTCGACTAGTAACCGCCGCACCAGAATTAATCAGCATGCATATTATTGCTTTATGTGAAGAGGAAAATGAAACAAAAAAGGGCGACTGTTCTTCTCTAAGGCAGGAGATCTTCGAAGTCCGACCCTGAGCTGTTATTGTTATCTAAGGTCTCCGGCGATTTCTGTTTATCTTGTATTGATTAAGTGTTATCAAAACCCATCCCGAATTTCACTCTGAAATCTGAAGTAAACCCTGCGGGGTCTACCTCAAGAGAGATTTTACTAAAAATTTCAGCATAACCTCTATTGAAAATGAACAACCCTACCTAATCAAAACCAACCTGCAACACACTACTAAAATCATACTTCAACCTTGTACTCTTGGAGCCTTCATGCTCCCCAAGTTCATCACATCTCCCAAAATATCAAATACTACTTTAAAAGAATCCCACCACCAACAACCAAGACATTTAATAATTTACTACTGAATTTTCAGAGCATATCACCATGTAAGAGGAGCCTCCCAGGCTAGGGTCGGAGCCTCTCAGGTTCTAGTAGCGTCACACGCTAAGCGCTCAACTTACATATGGTGAGGACCACTAATAATGGCTAGCTAGCAATGACTAAAAACCGATCGGAGCCTCCCAGGCTATAGTAACGTCCCACGTTAAACGCTCGACTCACCTATGGTGAGGACCACTAATAAAGGCTAGTTAGCAATGAATAAGAGCGACCCTAGTATAATGACTAAAATCATACAAAAACATATAAATCCATAGAGCTTCCCCAATTTCGTGCAAATGCAGTCACGAGTACGATTCCTAACCGTACTTGGAAATTATCATAAGACAAAGGAATAAAACTTAATGACATATCTCACACGTCAAAACATACTCAAATCTATAATTATAAGCGAGATTTAATTATCAAGTATAAATCGTAAATAATATCTCAACCCAAAATACTCGCTAAAACATTCTCAAGGTCAAGATCGATAATCCACAAATAAACAAGAAAATTATAAATAGAGAACTGTCGAAAATCTCATCTTCGGTAATCTTTTATAAATCTCAAAATCAACAAATAATGATGATAATAAGTAAATCTGGATATCATAAAGAATATCAAAACTCAAGTATCAAATTAATGACCCGAGCTCAATTCCATAAATCATGACAAACTCTTAATCGATGCATCAAACCCAAATGAATTTCAAGACCATATCATAAACCGAAATTATAATATAAGCTCAGAAAATAGAAAAATAATTTCCAAAACCAAAAGAAACTATGCATGCTTATTCATTTAAAAACAAAGTGTCCACTTACAAATTTAGGCATAAGCCCAACGATATCCGCAACGCTACTCGTGAGAGGTCTCCACGTACCCTAGATCAAGATAGATTGAAACATTTTGAGGTTTTGTTGTACATGATGAGAGCTTCCAAATAAGACAAGCAGCTCCGGCTATGGTGGCCAGAAAAGGGAGTTCCGGCGACGACTCCGCCACGCACAGTCGCACCTTCTCGGTGTGATTTCTCCCTCACGGCGGTGTGATTTCTCCCTCACGGCGGCGCAACATGACCAGCCCCCTACCTAGACTTGAAGAGGATGTTCCAAGCTTCAATTTGATACCTAGCTCGCCACCTAACTCGGCTGAACGGTGGTGATGAAGTCAGACGGAGGAGAGAGACTCAGGAAGAGGAGAGAGAAGGAGAAGGTGGGTTTCTGATTTTCTGCCTTACCTTAAATGGTAAGTTACCATTTTTATACCCCCGACCGAAATAGTAACTTTACATTTTACACCATAACTTTTACATACGAACTCTAATCTTAACATATAACATGTCCACAGATTCGTATTAACGTCCTCTACGACTTCCTTAAAGAAATTTTCTCAAAATAATTTTCTACAAAAAGTCAACTCTAGGGTCTTTTAATAGTAAACGGTTACTCGAAACGGTAAAAAGTTAAAGTAACACAAAAGTAAATAACCTCAAATTAATTTAAGAACCGCAATATAACAAGAATCCTCTGTTTCATATATTTTTTGAATATAAGAAAAACTTTATTAATAAGATCGACAACAGTTGAACATAGGGGCATCTAGCGTATGTTCTTGAGCGAATACAAGCCAAACATGAACAAGCTTGTGGCTAACGAAATGATGAGCTACACTACTAGTAGACAATCTTAACCAAGTAGTTGTTACATGACTCGAAACAGTTGAATGAATAAATTCGCCTACGGACCTCAATTGGTGTATGAAAATATTAGAAAATTGTAAAGAGTTTGCCACACATATAACAACTGCATGATCTTCAAAAGTCCAAAACGATAAGGTAGCACACCTTCTTAAAACCAAGATTCGTTGACCCAGGCCCATTCTACTCTCATTTGCCGAGGAATGTGCTTGGAGTTTAAACTCCGGCCATCGGAGCCATAGATAGACCTTAGATCCATAGCAATTTAGATGAGTGATATTTGGATCCCAAATCCGGTCCAGAACCATAGATCTACACAACGCAGATCCAAATGGATCTAAACTTGAGCCATGATGAAACCCAAAAGAGCAGATCTCTGCTTCCTTGAAGGACAACCATTGTCAACGCCGGTGGCCAACCCTGTTGACCAGCCATCAACAATTCCAGCTATGATCTGCCATGTTGCACAACCATCTGCATCCACAGACACCGCCCAACACCACTAGACGACAGCCATGATCGCAACCACCATCACATAACCGGCCAGATTACCGTTCCCACCTCTAGCAGCACTCCAATCTCATCATCTAGCAGGCACCAAAACCAAGATGGATGTCGTTTCCAATCAAGATCGGATCTCCTCCCTCCACAGAGACGACCCCAACGGAGTTGTAATCCGAGGGTGAAAACGGTCGCTACCAAAATCGCAGCCCATAACGCACCTAAGAGATGAAGGTGATCAGCCGCAAGGCCAAATCGACTAGGAGGGGGTTATGGAGGCAACGATGGCCTCCCTAGATGCAGCCCATAGGAGACGGTGACACTAGAGTTTCGAGCAAAAGCTCTCTCGACTTCTCTCATTCTTTTTAGGTTTCTCTTTGAGTGATTGTCTTCTCTATTTGTTTATTCTTAAGCGTTACATTCTTACACGCCAAGATCAATAAATTCAAGAGCTATAAGATGAATCTTAGAAGTGTTCTGGCATATATAACATGCCATTATATTTATATAAAATATGAATTTTATATAAATACATATGCTTTAATAACATATATATGCTCTAATCTCACATAATCTCTTATTTATTTTAAAAATATATATAAATACACATATGCCTCACTCATTCTGACACGACCCACCCCGAATTTCACCCTGAAACCCGGAGTAAGTCGTGCGGGGACCACCTCCAAGGAAAATTTACTGAGAAGATTTCTAAAATCTCCCTTGCAGATGGACAACCCTAACTCGAAAATTTCAAATTTACACTCTTAATACAACACGTCCAAACATCACATAATTATCCTTCAGAAATTCTAAACATAATATACAATAATCCAAAAGTATTCAGAGCTACTAGACATTAGCGGAAGCAAGAAAACACGAGTAGGTTAAACATGTAACCTACTGATGAAAACTGGCGGAAATACGGGTGACTATGCCTCGCCTCCTACTGGATCCAACCCGAACTCTGCAGACTGGGCAATTTAAAACGAAGGGCCCAGGGGAAAACATTTAATAACGTTAGAGTGAGTGGACAAAAATAAAATAATAAATAAAATATTTATGTTTCCCCAAATTAATTTCTAAGGAAAAATCGAATGCATGCCGCAAGCGATAAAACTTTTATCTCATAAAATATCGAGTCTCTCAGACTGTATAATATATGTATGTATTTACACTCGTCCATACTCCCTATATAAATTCATGGGTCTATATAGGGCTACTACGCTCACGTCACGCCTTAATGCGGTGCTACACTACGCCATCAAGGTGGACAGACGGGTGTATAAATATGTGTCCATACCCCCTATATGAATTAAACACTCAAATAGGGCTACTACGCTCACGTCCAACGCTCACGTCATACCATAATGCGGCTATATGCTACGCCATTAAGGTGGACACATATGGCTAGCTAGCATTTATATACATACTCTCTCATAAATACATATTTATATCCACCGAAAATCCCATTTTCGGTAGCTCTCGAAGAGAAATAAAAATCGTCAAATTAAAATGACGTTAAAATATTCCGCAACATTAATTGTTCAACCATGAACTATAGCATGCATTTATTTAAAATAAACGTCCACTCACAAATTAGGCCTAAGCCTGATGTCGATCTGGGGCCTCGTCTGCTCGAGCCT
>NC_020497.1:4784126-4793173 GCF_000184155.1 Fragaria vesca subsp. vesca
GAAAGGGAAAAACGGGAGAGAAGAGAGGGAAAAGGGTTGGGCCTCTCCAACCGGTCCAACTCCCCCTTATACCCAACTCCCACAAAAATAAACACCCCGAAAAATAATACCCGAATAAAAATTACATTTTACTAGCTAAAATTTACTATTTTTACCGTCGTCGTATTTTCCTCATACGAATAATCCTCCGCACATAATCGTCCCCGAAACCCCTCTAGGGACCAATTAAACTATTAACTCAATGATCGAGACGGTAAAATTCTTATCATAATCACGCTAGTAAATAAGGTAAAAATATAAGGGTCGGGATGTGACACATTCATTTCTCACCCATATATATAATCGAGATGTGGATCAGTTTCAGCGGGAGCCCTTCTAGTGAGGACTCTTAAGTTGAGGTCTTGGTGAGGACTTTTCGGCTTATCCCACCTTTCGATCTTATATCCACATCTTGACCGTTCAGTTTATAGGTATTTATGAGTAGATCATTTCTGTAAATTTTCAGCCATATTGAAAATTGTTAAGACATTCATAAGTGTGATTTACCAATTATGAACTTGAACGGTTCATGTTTGACATATTTGGTTCGTTCATTAATTTGATCTAGTTTGTTATCTTAATGATCACCGATTTGGCTGAAAATTTGTAGAGTTGATCTACACATATAGACCTAAAAACTGAATGGATGAGATGCCAAGATGTGATCGAAAAATAGGTCTTTTAAACTATAAACCGAAAAGTCCTCACCAAGTCCTCAACTTAAGAGTCCTCACTAGAAGGGCTCTCCAGTTTCAGCTCGGTGCGTTTAGGGCTGATTTGATTGGTGTGGCAGGTGTTTGGGATGGGTTATGAAAGATCGATTGGACTCTGAATTTGGATTTGGCCGGGAAAAAGTGGCTAGGTTCTTCCATTTGGCCGGATTAATATAAATCTGGATTTGGACAAATTTGACCGATATCTTAAAAATTAAATTAATAATAAATTGAATATGAATAACAAATAATATAGAAATAAACTGTAATTAATTTGTTTACCAAAAAATTATATTCTAATTAATATAAAAACAATTAGAATTTAATATTTCCGACGAGCAACTTTTGATGGAAATAATATTTTCCGACTACTGAAAGTATACTTGCGACGATGGATAGTTGTCGGAAATAATGCGTTTTTCCAAGGGTTAGTCTAGTCGGAAAAAGACTTCTTTCAACTAGACTTTTTCTAACGAATACCGACGACCCGACCCTGTCAGAAATGACGTTTTCCAATGGCAAACAGGTTTTTCCGACCAAATCTCGCCCGTATAAATGACTATGTTTGTCGTAGTGTATGCAAATAAGGTCGATGATAGCAAGTCCAGCTGGATGTTTTACTGGAATTCAGCTTTGCCAAAGTCCCCATTGCCTTCTAAAGCTGTTGTTGATACCCAAAAAATCAATATTCATGCTTAATAGATATTACAAGCCCAATAAGAAAATACACATGCAAATTACATTTAGAAGTACAAAAATTACGTATTTAATCGAAGTCATGCCACACATGTGGACCCAAGCCATAATCATGCTCTTGGGGTTTGCAGAAGTGGGTGTGGTGTGGAAGGTTACGGAAACGCAAAATGCTCATTTACCAATTTTACGTCGTTGGTGATTTTGGTCTTGGGCCCAAAATCCAAGCCCAACGACTTCGACCGACAAATGAAATGGTGAATATGTATGAGAATATTGGGCTGATCCTTTTCTTTCCTTTAGACCTAAAGCCCAAACTACACTTGCCAACATCAGTCTCTCCTGTTTCCCAAGTCTCAGTTTTCTTCCTTTTTCCCCGCAGCAACCCTTTTCTTCTGAGATGCTTTGGATCACCCTAACACCTCAAAGCTAAACCTATAAAATCAAGAGTTTAGGACCAGAACAACCATCAAGGAAATCCTGTAAAACCCAGAAAACGCCTAGAAACAACTTTCATTCCCTCAAACATTCAAGTCTTGAAGCCTCCAAGTACCAAATCTAATCCTTAATCACCATTCCAAACATTCAAGCCTTCGATCTCTACTTTTTCCAGAAATCCCTTACCCAGAAAAACCCCAAATTCTCTCACCGCAGTGCGTTTAGCTCCTACACCATGCTTCACGCTGTCAAGCTCCTTTTGATTTCTACTTGATCTGAATCACGTACAAAGTTCCCAATAATCGGATTATTGGTTTGATTTTGGTCTAGTCGCTTTTCATTTCAAAAAAGACCCTCACAGCTGTACAACAACTTCTAAACCTTGGAGGTATATATTATTCAGTTACTTTCCCGATTTAGAAGTATGTTAACAAAGGAACTGATATATAAATATGAGGAAATTTTACAAATAATACCCCAATTACAAGCCATTCATCACATTGGTGTATCAACTTCAAAAACTATTAGATTAGTACCCCAACATCAAAATTCGACCTACTATCAATACATGTCGTCTTTAATGGCGTTAAGCCTTCATCTTCTTTGAGATATTTTTGTCTCTTGCTGTTTTAGATGTACTGGGTTTTTTCGTCTTTGGAGCAGGCAACTACTCTCTCTCCTTCTATCTTCCTCCCCTCACTCCTTTGTACCCTAAACAAACTTCAGTTACACACCTATGAGTTTTTGCTTTGGTTTAAAACTTTAAATCACCGATGAGGGATATGACTTTATTGTATTGCATGGATAGTTAAAAATGTTTTCTAGGTTTTTGCATGGATTGAGCCAGAGAGTTTTTGGGTTTTTGACACAGACACAGCCAAAAAAGAAAGAAAAAGAAAACGAAAGGACGAAATTGTTTTTGAGATAGTTTGCACAATGATAGACTTGATATTGTTATTGACAGATGGTATGTTAATTACATTGGGATTAAATGTTAAGATACAAAATTAATAGTTTTTAAATGTGCGACATCAAAATGATGAATGACCTTTAGTTCGGGTACTATTTATAAAATTTCCTCTATAAATATGGAAGCCCTTCTAGTGAGAACTCTTAAGTTGAGGACTTGGTGATGACTTTTCGGTTTATGGTTTAAAAGACCCAATTTTCAATCACATTTTGACATCTCATCTGTTCAGTTTTTAGGTTTATATGAGTAGATCATTTATACAAATTTTCAGCCAAATTAGTGTTCGTTAAGATAACAAACTAGATCAAATTAATGGACGAACCAAATCTGTCAAATATGAACCGTTCAAGTTCATAATTAATAAATCACACTTATGAATGCCTTAACAATTTTTAATATAGGAAAAAATTCAGTTTACTACCCTGAACTTTAGGTCAAAAATCAGTTTGATATCTCATCTTTTTTTTTAATCAGTTTCATACCTAAACTTTCAAAATGACATCAATCTCAACCAAAATGACTAAAATAGCCCTGGTTAATCTTTTTACCCTTCCTCTCTCTCTCCCTGCCTCCAAATCCACTACATGGCCGGCACCGGCATCCACCCCTACCACCAGCAATGGGCCCCGGCGGCAGCCCCTCCTCCTCCCCCGGGTGTTGCCGCTGCCATTCTTAACTCTGAGAGGGTAAAAAGATTAACCAGGGCTATTTTAGTCATTTTGGTTGAGATTGATTTCATTTTGAATTTTTAGGGTTGAAACTGATTAAAAAAAAAGATGAGGTATCAAACTGATTTTAAACCTAAAGTTCATGGTAGTAAAGTGAAATTATCTCTTTAATATAGCTGAAAATTTAGAGAAATGATCTACTCATAAATACCTATAAACTGAACGGTCAAGATGTGGATATGAGATCGAAATGTGGGATAAGCCGAAAAATCTTTACTAAATCCTTAACTTAAGGGTCCTCACTAAAAGGGCTCATATATAAATATATAGATCAGAAGGTGAAAGAAGTTACGCCGAGTTTGGAAAGGACGTTGTAAGTCTTATTTTATCAAAAAATAAAAATACGTATAAAAACGTGTATGCTACCTCTAGAGAAGATGTAAAACTGGAACCAGGTTTGACTACATTCTTCCAAGGAAAAGATCTTCAGGATTCGGGAAAGACAGTGACATTGCGACTCTTGAAACCCACAAGTAACAAGGCAACTCTTTTGCCCCACGAAGTTGCAAAGCTCGAGCTCATACCCTTTTCAAGTAGCAAGTTCCCAGAAATTCTAACCTGCTTTGAGTGAAACCCAATTCAGCTGTTGCAGAAACAATGGCAAGAACAATCAAAGAGTGTGAGACACCGGCCATCAAAGGCGAAGAAAAGTATTGCGCCACATCGCTAGAATCCTTGATCGATTTCATGGTTTCTAAGCTCGGAAAGAACGTCCAAGTTTATGCGACTGTGGCCGAAACCAAAATCGAAAAGGATTGACATTACTAGAATCCAAAGTCTTGGAGATAGGTCTGTTGTGTGCCATAAGGAGGGCTTTGTTTATGGTGTTTTTTACTGCCACAAATCCGATGATTCAACGACAAGGGCTTACATAGTTCCTTTGGTGGGTGCTGATGGAGTTACAAAAGCCAAAGCAGTAGTTGTTTGCCATATTGATACCACTGGCTGGAACGTACCCTAAGCATTTGGCCTTTCGAGTCCTCAAAATAAAACCGGGAAATACAATCCCAGTCTGTCATCTTCTTGCCACTACCGATCTTTTGTGGGTTGCTATGTAATTCATGAAATGCAAGATTTGGATGTGTGTATTTAAACAAAAAGCGTATAATGACCCTATAGGTCTCTCAAAGTTGTTTCATGATTAGTCTCTCAAATGTCTCCTAATGAGTTTGGTCTAGTGGAAGCATGCTAGACTACAAGTGAGACGAACGCTGGAAATACACTTCTGGTAATAAGAGATTATTAATTTGGCCCCTCAGCTTGTGAAAAACATCTATTAAGGAAATGTCATATCTTAAATTGCTCAATAACCCTAGAGTGCATGGTAGCTCACTCGGCCACTATTTTGTGGATAAAAAAAAAAAAAAAAAAAATTGTTGGCTTCATCCTCTGATCCTCCTATACGGAAAATTCCCCTATAGAGATTTGCATGACATAAAAACCAGCCTTTACAAGCAAAACCCAGCACCCCTGCTGCATGTGCTCCCTCCCGACCCTCCCCTGTGACTGTTAGTTGTATGCATGGCATACGTATACGTACACGTACAGCAGCCAAACCCCTCCTACGTATACGTATACGTATATCTTTGCTTCCGTTCTTCTGCGGCTGACTGCATGCATGCAGTCCGTGACTATTTGATTTTTTCTTCTTATATCATTAAGTGGAATGGTAATGTTACAATTCCAACTTGCAAGTAATGCACGTTGCGATAGTGCAGATGTGCAATACAAACAAGCGTGATGATTCCTACTTGTAATAATAAGACAGATCGATCATGTTAGAGTTCTATCATCGCAATAGCCAATAGGCATTGGGTGTGATATCTACATTATTTGGCTTTCTCCTTCGATACATAGTAAAAGGAACCCCACGGCCCTGCATTATTTAGCTTAGTGATAAGTGCATTATTGAAAAAAGGAACCTTGAAACATTGTTGATAGGTGCTGTTCTCTAATTTGTACCCTACAAGAGTTTGCATCAGTAACCTCACTCCTCTATAATATAAATTCACGATCGAACACTTATATTTGATTGCGCACAGTCACAACCATGACGACATAGTTAGATCTTTGTTGTTAATCAGAATGCTGGCTACTGTTAGATCCAATATTAATTATTTGAGCCAAGTTATTTAATTTGGTTGGTTTCATGGTTACCACATAAAATATCTAGCTCTGTTGTCAATCCATATCCGAAAATCAATTGACGATCTCTATATAAGCGCACTCTGCACTCATTCATTCCTCACCCATTTCCAAGACAAGATCTAGATACTCGATAGTTCGTATCGATCAATATATAGGATTACCAAAAACCTGTATGCATGGATCAGTTTCGTCTTCTATGCATGTTTTCAATTTTCTATGTAAGACGTCTTAGTTAAGTTAATTCACGAATTACGTACATAAGATCCATACATATGCCAGACTCATTCATTTCTCATATCGTAGTTAATTTTGTGTCATGCACGCAGGTGGCATCAGTAGTGGTGGGAATAGGCTATGCAAACAAGGTCAATGATGCCAAATCCTGGATGTTTTACTGGAATTCAGCTTTGCCAAAATCTCCATTGCCTACTAAAGCTGTACAGCAAGTCCTAAACCCTGTAGGTATATAATCGGTTAATAATAAAATCACTTACTAATTAACTGAACTTAAGCTAAATTCATTCTAAATCTAAATATGAACAAGATCCAGGTGAACTTAAGCTAATTAAGAGTTCAACTAACGAGATTTTTATTGGTGAGAAGGTGAAAGAAGTTACGCTGGGATTGGAAGGGACGCTATTAATCCTGCAGTATCATGCCTTGTTTATCATTCTCACAGTATTGGATCTGCAGAAGAATTCAACGTGGAGCCAGGTTTAACTACATTCTTCCAAGGAAACGATCTTCAACATTCGGGAAAAACGGTGACAATGCGATTCTTGAAACCCACAAGTAACAAGGCAGCTCTTTTGCCTCGTCAAGTTGCAAAGTCCATACCCTTTTCAAGCAGCAAGTTGCCAGAAATTCTAACATACTTTAGAGTGAAACCCAAGTCAGGTTATGCAGAAATAATGAAAAAGACAATCGAAGGCTGTGAGAAACCGGCCATTAAGGCCGAAGACAAGTATTGCGCAACATCGCTAGAATCCTTGATCGACTTCATGGTGTCTAAGCTCGGGAAGCACGTCCAGGTCTATTCAACCGAGGCGGAAGATGAAAGCAAACAAGAATATAGAATTGAGACTACCGGAGTCCAAAGTATTGGAGACAGATCGGTTGTGTGCCATAAGGAGAGCTATGTTTATGGTGTGTTTTACTGCCACAAATTCGATGACACAGCCACAAAGGCTTACATGGTTCCGTTGGTGGCTGCTGATGGAGTTACAAAAGCCAAAGCAGTAGCTATTTGCCATATTGACACCACTGGCTGGAACCCTAAGCATTTGGCCTTTCGAGTCCTGAAAATAAAACCGGGAAATACAGTCCCGGTCTGTCATTTTCTACACACTACCAGTCTTTTGTGGGTTCCTATGTAACTATGTAAGGCATCCACATCAAATCCTGTTGGAGTTGTTAATAAGTCCTAGTTAATAGGGACGTACGTGCAGTTAGTTTTTGAATCATTCCTGGCTAACTGGCTTCATGTAATCATTTACCACGCACTTAAGAGTTGTGTACGTTTCCCTTGTAAGGCTATATAAGCCTCTGTTTGTTAATAAATAAGAGCCTCTGTTTGTTAATACTTAATAATGAATACGCTGATATTCTCCTAGTTTCGGATAAGGATGATCTCCTTGTCTAATTTCATCCTTGGTTATCCTTACCTTCTAATCTCATCCATCCATTTAAAATCAATCGGTCATTAAGCATCCAAATCAGCATCTGGCAATTAATTACACCAAAGCTGGAATTTCAAGGCTAAACCCCCCGTTAATTTTTCACTAACGACAATTATCTTTTCTTCTTTTCCTTCATCTCACCTCTTCTCTCTTCCGGTCTTCCTCTCTTCTCTATTCCTCATCTCTCTTCTTCTCCACAGTCCCAACTCTCAAACCTTCAGAAAGGAAAGTAAGCAATCTGTTGAATCTTAGAGTTTATGGCTACCATGGATCATCAAACCCCACAGATTCATGATTGGAGCCTTGGAGGGCAAATACGAGCCGTATATGAGAAACACATGTGCATATTTATTAGGTTTTTCCTTCAATTCCAGATTCCAAATATCCAAACCTTCTACAACTGAAACCAATACCATGGAGTAATTCAACTTGTAGTTCGAAGCCTAATGACGCATCAAGGGTAACTAACATTGGGTAACCAAACGGGTAGATCTTTGCTTTGAGTTATTCTTCGATATAATTATCTTTTGATTAAGAGTTATTCTTGGATATGAGATTGAGGTTTTAAGAGAAACTCATATGGGTCAATAAAAACGCAAGCCATAAGAAAACCAGCAATGCTATAAATTCTGGAAAATCGATAAGGATGTTGGCTAGGAAAAAAATTGGTTAGAAAATTCCATCCTCAAAAATCAGCAATGTTGAAAATTCCATAGAAATCCCTTCTTCTGCGGCTGACTGCAAGCGGTCCGTGACCATTTGAGATTTTCTTCTTCTATCATATGTGGAATTCCAACTTGCAAGTAATGCATGTTGCAATAGTGCAAATGTGCAATACAAACAAGCGTGATGATTCCTACCTGTAATATTAAGACGGATCGCGATCGATCATGTTAGAACTCTATCACCGCAATAGCCAATAGGCATTGGGTGTGATATCAACATTATTTGGCTTTTGCCTTCGAGACATAGTAAAAGGACAGTGTTCACCTGGTCAATCATTGACCAAAAGATTTATGGTCAATGACCGTTAGATTTACATCCAATTCGATTTACATCCAATTCAAAGGTTGAAAACAAAACAATTTAACTTAAAAATAATTCTCTTTATCTTTAGATTTACATCCAACGATGATGACTGACCATAAATCTCTTAGTCAATTACTAATCATGTGAACAATACTGAGTAAAAGGAACCCCACATGCCACGGCCCTGCATTATTTAGCTTAGTGATATGTGCATTATTGAAAAAATTAAGGAACCTTGATACATTGTTGAAAGGTGCTGTTCTCTAAGTTGTACCCTACAAGAGTTTGCATCAGCTAGCTCTGTTCTCAATCCATATCCTAAACTCAAGTTGCGTATCTACAGCAAGTGCTGTTGCTTTTAGAATTCGATTTCTATATAAGTGCACTCTGCACTCACTTCATTCCTCACCCATTTCCTAAACAAGATCTACATTCTTCATAGTTCATATCGATCGATATATAGGAATACGTATGCATGGATCAGTTTAATTTCATCTTCTTTGCTTGTTTTCAATTTTCTATGTAAGTATTAGTTCGTATTTTTTAATTATACATGCTTCATATATATATATATATATATATATATATATATATATATATATATATATAT
>NC_020497.1:4793193-4810920 GCF_000184155.1 Fragaria vesca subsp. vesca
TGGTGTTTAGCAGTCTAGCACTCTTCCGGCCTCGCAGCATCAAAGCCCTTCAAATTTTGTCCAGTTTCTGCTAATTTGGACTTTTGTTTTTTCATTGGCTTGTGTTGTTCAATTTTCTGTGTTGTTTGGACTTTGGACATGTGTTGTTTAATTTTCTGTATAAGACTTTGGACATTGTTGGCTTGTTGCATTTGAAATTATATGATGTGTAAAACTTTGAATGTGTTTGAATAGTTTGATAATTGATAGAAGCTTGATAGAGGCCCAAAAAAATGATTCAAATGAGTTGGGCCTTTCAGTTTGTTGGGCCTCAATCTAAACTTGATAGAGGCCCATTACCAACCGTACCAACCGTACCAACTAAGTTGGTATACCAACTTTGACGGTTGGTATTGGTACAAGATTTTGTCTACCAACCTTAAGTTGGTTGATACATGGTATTGGTAAATAGAGTCGGTATACCTATCAATGTCAGCCCTAGTCATAATTGTTATTGAAAAATTTGTTAGTCAGATAATGTAATAAATAAATTCAACAAAAGAAAAGAGAAAACTCATATTTGTCATGAAAGTTGTTCATACTTTCACGATACTACCATTCCGCAAATCAAACGACGATATGCTTCCATAAAATCAAGATCTATAGTATTAGGACGTGTTGATATGGAGAGCGAGAACGTAACCAAAAAGAAATCGAGAACCACGAAACTCCTTTCATACGAAGATAAGATGCATGAGCAGGCACTACGTGCTGCTATCAGTTTTGTTTTCTATTTAAACATACAAGCCAGCACAGCAGTGTGAGCACGTACGTACTCATACTCATTTCTGAAAGAATAGAAGAAAGAACTTGGAACCCGATCACTTGCAAATAACAACAT
This sequence comes from Fragaria vesca subsp. vesca, assembly GCF_000184155.1. Lineage (NCBI taxonomy): Eukaryota > Viridiplantae > Streptophyta > Magnoliopsida > Rosales > Rosaceae > Fragaria > Fragaria vesca. Next base: position 4,794,074 of record NC_020497.1, read on the forward strand.
GCTGGAGATGAGTGAAACTTTGTCACTAGCACCGCTTCTAGCCATTACTCTCATCTTCCTATACAAATGGTCCTCCACCAGTACAGAAAACTCGCCACCTTCTCCACCAAAACTCCCTATTCTCGGAAACCTTCACCAACTAGGGTTACACCCTCATCGCTCACTCCGAGACTTAGCTCAGATCCATGGCCCGTTCATGCTCCTTCACTTTGGAAGCTTCCCCGTCATCGTCGTTTCCTCGGCTGAGGGAGCCCGTGAGATCATGAAAACTCACGACCTTACTTTCTCCAACAGACCCAAGACGTTCATCTTTGAGAAGCTGCTCTATAATTTCAGAGACGTAGCGTCGGCGCCTTATGGCGAGTACTGGAGGCAGATGAGGAGTATATGTGTTTTGAATCTCCTGAGCAACAAAAGGGTTCGATCTTTTCGCGCTGTTAGAGAGGAGGAAGTTAACTCGATGATCGAAAAGATAAAGGAATCATCATCAACATCATCGGTTGTGAACATGAGCGAAACGTTTGCTACGCTGACCAATGGTGTCATCAGTAGAGTTGCTCTGGGTAGGAAGTACAATACTGGCGGGGAAGGTTTGAGAGATCTGCTGGAGGAGTTTATGAAACTACTGGGACACATCAATGTTGGGGATTTTATCCCATGGCTTGCTTGGTTGAACCGTGTGAATGGTTTGGATGCTAGATTGGACAGGGTGGCTAGACAGTTTGATGAGTTCTTGGAGAGAGTGATTCAAGAGCATGTAAATAGTTCCGAAAGTAGAACTAACGGCCATGCTCATACTGAGAATGTCCAAAAGGATTTTGTGGACGTTTTACTTGAAATTCAGAAAGAGAACTCACTTGGCTTTCCCCTCGAAAGAGTTGGCATAAAGGCACTTATCTTGGTACGGTTACCTTGTTCTCCCTCTGGCTGCATCACTTGTTTAATCAATATTTTTATATTACATTATATACTATATATGTTATTCAATCGTGTGTCTATACTATATATATATATATATATATATATATATATATATATATATATATATCTATTATCTTTCGAATATGATTTTTATATTAATGCACATATGCCGCAATGATTCACTTCTCATATTCTACGTTATTAATTTTGTGGCATGCACACAGGTGGTATCAGTACAGGTGGGAATAGGCTATGCAAATAAGGTCGATGATGGCAAATCCTGGATGTTTTACTGGAATTCAGCTATGCCAAAATCTCCATTGCCTTCTAAAGCTGTACAGCAAGTCCTAAACCCTGCAGGTATATATTCAGTTCATAACAATATGACTTGCTTAACTGAGCTTAAGCTAAATTTATTCGAAGTTCAAATACGTATGCGAACAAGATCTAGATAAAATTAAGCTAACTGAGTTGAATTAACGTACATGCATGACAGAAACATGGTAACGAGATTTTTATTTTTTTTCTCGAAGTATATATGATATGAGAAATTTTAAATACACACGCCTAATATCTTAATACACACCTCTTACTTAATACACCACCTATCAAGTTTTTCATTTCAGTATTATACTTAATACACATCCCAAACTGCCTAAAATGCCCTGCATTTATGAAATATTCCGTTATTTAATATAATTAATATATATTTACTATTTGGTACCTCTTTTTACATATTATTTCGTCTAATTTTTGCTAGAAATTTATGGTTATCATCGTTCAATTTATAATCAAATGATTATTATTATATCCCAACTCCAAATCACCAATACAAGTTTTCAAAATTCACAAGTTAGTACAAGTGTAGAAGTACAGTAGCTATTAAACATAAATAGCTAGTTATTCAATAAAACATGTCATGATAAAGATGCAGTACTTGACAATATGATCTGCAAGATCAAACTAAAGCTGATAAAGATGTAGTACTTGACAATATGATCTGTAAGATCAAACTAAAGCTGATACGGATAACAAAAAAAAAAAAAAAACACCCAAATGAATTGTGGAGAAGAATTGGGGTTAGGGGAGAAGACGTGCTTTCGACTATTTTAGGGTAGAAGACGTTAAAAAGAATACTTCTAGCGTGATTTTTTTTTTTAATAATAGATATATGTTTTGGTCATTTAGTTTACCTATAAAATCTCAATAGAAACATAAAACAATAGGGGTGTGTATTAAGAGATTAGGGGTGTGTATTTAAAATTTCTCATATGATATATACTTCCAAATATCAATTTGAACAAAAAATGTAAAACCAAAGTGGTACGTAGAAGGTTTTTTAGTTTCTATTTTATGCTTAATTACAATTCTTTTTACGGTTGTACCAAAGACAAGCATGCTCATCGAAGAAACTGATACATTGGTCAGTAGGTGAAAGAAGTTAAGCTGGGATTGGAAAGGATGCTGTAAATCTTACACCACAAGCATGCTATCGTGTTGGTACCGTACGTCTACGCTGCATCTGCAGACAGAAGAAATCAAAGTGGAGCCACTGAGCCAGGTTTAACTACATACTTTTAAGAAAAAGATCTTCAGCATTTGGGAAAAACGGTGACAATGCGATTCTTGAAACCCACAAGTAACAAGGCAGCTCTTGTTGCCGGAAATTCTAACCTACTTTGGGGTGAAACCCAAGTCAGGTTATGCAGAAATAATGGAAAGCACAATCGGAGACTATGAGAAACCGGCCATTAATTAAGGCCGAAGACAAGCACTGCACAACATTGCTAGAATCCTTGATCGATTTCACGGTTTCTAAGCTCGGGAAGCATGTCCAAGTGTATTCAACCGAGGCTGAAGATCGATGAAAGCAAACAAGAATATAGCGTTGAGACTACTGGATCACAAAGTACTGGAGACATACAGGTTGGTTGTGTGCCATAAGGAGAACTATGTTTATGGTGTGTTTTACTGACACCAATTCTACGGCACAACAACAAAGGCGTACATGGTTCCTTTGGTGGCTGGTGATCGATGGAGTTACAAAAGCCAAAGCAGTAGCTATTTGCCATATTGACACCACTGGCTGGAACCCTAAGCATTTGGCCTTTCGAGTCTTAAAATTAAAGCCGGGAAATACAGTCCCAGTCTAGTGAAAATATACAATCCCAAAAAAACAAAAAGTACAAACTTGAACGTGTCACTGTGTCATATACATTAACCGATTAACGTATAGTTTTCGGAGTTTAAGTGTATTGAGGCTTTGCCTCGCTCTCAAAATATTCGTCAGTAATCATTTTGATTCGTACTCCAAAGGACTAGTTTATAATTTTCTCTTATAATTTAGTGACGAAGAGGAGCAAGGGCCTCGCGCCTCCGCCCGTGATACAAGATTTCCTATCTACGATAGCTCGCCAATCTGGAGCAAGGTTGTTTGCCATCGCTGTCTGGCTCGATCGCAACAACTGATGGCTTGCTTAATTATTGGTTCAATGCGTACACCCCTACTTTTTTGTGATATTTTGACTTGTTTGAATGTTTGGAACTCACACAAGGTTGCCACTAGGAAAGAAGTGACAAATTAGACGTTCCACGTTTTGCCATGTGTTGTTGTTGTTATTATTATTATTATTTTAAAAAGACTGGTACCGTTACTCTTAAATCTATCTAGGCTAATTGAAACTATACAATAGAAGAAAGGACATAAAGTATAAATCACATATTTGTTTATTTAAATAATTTTTTTTGTTTTGAATAAAAGGCTTGTACGGCTGCCTCAAGCCTCGATAATAAAACTGATAAATACAATGGGGGACATTAAGTCTAAACCTTTGATTACAAAGACCTGAGATACTACTAGAAATTTTTACAACAAACATGTACTTAGGCAAACATCAATTAATAAAGAATACTTTAACACTACGTTTGGATGAAAGTTTTCATAATTTTTGACGAATTCTAAAATGATAGAATTTAGATATCTATCGATTGAAATTCTGTTAATTGCAATTTTCATTGTTTGGTTATATATATTTGAGATTTGAAGTGTGTGATAGATTAAGAAAGTTTAAAAGAAATATAAAATATAAAATTTTAAAAAGCCTTATTTTGGAAATGAAAATTGAATCCTGCAAAGAAATGTGTAAATGACACCTATTTTTGATGGAATTCAAGTGAGAAATTTAATCAATGAATTCCTTCCGTTTCAATTCCATCGAAATTTAAAATTCCCTATTTGATAATGCCAAACAAGAGAATTGGCTTTTAGGAATTATGAAATCCTTATTTTCAATTAAATTATAGGGAATTTCCCTGTATCCAAACATAACATAATGGAAACCCCATTTGCTTTTACATTGCGGTGAACACCTATTGGAAAGATCACGACATGTAACCCGATCATATATCCTAATGTCTAGTAAACCACATATATTAAAGTCTAAGGTGCACAATTTCGCAAAGATTGTTCGATTGATACTTTATTTGCTTTGATAAAAAGATAACATAATGGAGAGATAAGCCTACTACTGAGAAACATCAATACAAATAGTGTAGTTTTCTTATTATGTTGCCGCACAAAATTATATATGGCGATTTTTTTTTTTTTTTTCATTCTACCGGTCGCCATTTCACAACAAATAGACACCTCGCTAGGCCAGGCAAGGCACACGGCCGTCGTTCCACAAAAACACCATCCTTTGCACACTGGCCTCCATTCTTGGCAAACCCCCATCTCCGGATTAGATCCACCCAAACCAAACCAGTTTGGAGTCTTTCGCTCATATCTGAGCTTCGATGATCTTCGCCTCATCGTCCTCCCACTAGGTTGTCCACTCTTGAATCTAAGGTAGAGCAAAACCATCCTTGCCTGCCAGCCTTCCAACCAACGATGCCCATACCCAAAACGACCACAAAGCAGTCGGGACAACAATACGATCACCAAGCAGTTTCCTCCTTGACTAAGAATATTCTGCGACCACCCACCACTAGAAATAAAGGTGGCAAACCGGCTGTTAAGCACGGACACGACACGTTTAAAAACGGCCTGACACGGCCCAAGCCCGTTAATGGCCCGGCCCAGCCCAAGCAAGTTATTCTAATGGGTCGGGTTGGGCCTGGAAAAATGAGCCCATGGGCCCGGCCCGGCCCGAGCACGATAATTTGAGGCCCACGGCCCGGCCCGCTTTAAAATATAATTTTTTTCCATTTATAATATGAAGATAAATATTTATAAATAATAAACTTAGTTTTGAGTGTGAACCATATACTTATATACTAATAACTATTTATTTGAGTATGAATTTGAATTCCCTCACTACCAGAAGAAAGGCTTTAGCCGATGAAAATAAAAAAACCAGGCCGACGAATTATTTTTTTGTCGGCTAAAGTCACTTTAGCCGACGAAATTTTCCTTCGTCGGCTATAGTCAACTTTAGCCGACGAAATTAAAATTTCGTCGGCTGAATAATTTTTTTCGTCGGCTATAGTCTGTGAACTTTAGCCGACGAAATTTTTAAAAGTTTAGCCAATGAAAAATATAATTTCGTCGGCTAAAGTTCCTTATATTTGCAGATCTTGACAACAACTCATCTGGGAAAAAAAAACTATACGTAGAACCTTCAAACGCAAAAAAGTCGTAAAATAAGATATGACCAGAATGGTGAAATACGTCTACGGTTGAAAAATCATGGTATTCCGGTAAAGTCTCGGTGCCGATAGTTGCGGTCAATGCAATTTACCCTTATTATTCACTATGCTGCAGATTTGGCGTTTGGTGTCCGATTGACTATGGTGATACCTTTCCGGAAGCGTAACGGCCCTACGAGTCAAACAAATGGCTAATGCCATGACATATGGGTCTTTTTGGCCATCCGAGTCCTTTTAGGGCTTCAAAATGTAGTTTTCTTATTTCCGATTAGAGTTGACTGTTTCGATCGAGCCCTTAACGTTGTCGATCCAGTTGAATTTTTTACCATAGATATCTTTCGTCATAATGATCATATCTGACGATCGAATTTTGGTTTGTAAATTTTAGTCATCGGAATCACAACGTGTCTACTATTTACCGTTATTATTCCCTATGGGGAACCCTATCGTCGGAAGGTAAATGTCTCAAAATTTTTATATGGGAAGTTGCGTCTCATCTACGTGAGAGTTTTTCATGTGGAAGGTTTGACCAAACTACGTAATATAGAGGGAGATATGAGCGTTTTCGTGTGATAAGTGACGATGGATTATGGTTGACCGTTTCGATCGAGCCCTTAACGTTGTCGGATCTAGTTGAATTTTTAACCATAGACATTTTTCATCATAATGATCATATCTAACGGTCGAATTTTGGTTTGTGAATTTTAGTCATCAGAATCACAACGTGTCTATTAATGTTGTATAACTTGTTTAATAGGTTATACAACTTTGTGAACCAACTCTACATAGGAAGCAAAATTATCAAAAATCTCGTGAAATAAGATGTGTTCAGAATGGTGAAATACGGCTGTGGTTCAAAAATCACGTAAATCGGGTAAAGTCTCGGTGCCGATAGTAGCGGTCAACCCTATTTACAATTATTATTCCTTGTGGGGAGCCCTATCGTCGAAAGGTAAATGTCTCAAAATTTTTATATAGGCGGTTGTGTCTCATCTACGTGAAAGTTTTTCGTGTGGAAGGTTTGACCAAACTACGTAATATAGAGGGAGATATGAGCGTTTTTGTGAATTTATAGACTTTAGCCGACGAGATATTACAAAAGTCGTCGGCTAAGGTCAAAATTTTTTTTGTGGTAAACCAAATTTGGAGGAAAATTTTCAAAGGACTTTAGCCGACGAAAATATATAAAAAGTCATCGGCTAAAGTCGAAAAAAAATTTGGCGGCAAACCAAACTCTTTTGAAAATTTTCAAAGGACTTTAGCCGACGAAAATATATGAAAAGTCGTCGGCTAAAGTCGAAAATTTTCAACCAAAATTTTTTGGCGGTCAACTAAAATTTTCAAAAGAGTTTAGCCGACGAAAATAAAGAATTTCGTCGGGTAAAGTTTTTTATATAGGAGTTTTACCACACTTGAGACTGCCACATTTGAGTTTTTCTTCTCGGCCTAGCTCCGCCGTCAAGCCACCGGAGACCGCCACACTTGTGCCTAAAGCTTCATCGTCGTCTCTACTTCATTGTTGGACAGGTGGTGCATCGAGTGGCGCCGCCGTGAGGGATAAATCGAGCTCCAAAACTCCGCCGGTTCGGATTCGGTGTCGATCGAATTTCTCCTTCCTCAGGTCACCATTTGGTGAGTTCTATATATGGATAAGTTGAGTTTGATTAGTACTACATTCCCCTAGAATTTGGTAGCTCGATTCGGTGTGTGTGAGGAAAATCGAAGATTTGAAGTTTTTAGGGTTTAAAATTAGGGATTTTTATATTTTGATTCAATTGACCTGTTTAGGCTTAGAATTGGGCTTCGACTTTTTCTAGAAAGTTGTTCGAAATGTTGAGAGGAAGATTCTGTCAAATTTTGGTGGTGATTGGAGGTGGCCGAAATTTTCTGCATTTTTTTTTTTCAAAAACCAGCAACTTTAGCCGACGATATTTAAATATTTTAGCCGACGATATTTATATGATATTGGTCGGCTATAGTATTTTTTTAATTTTTTTATAAGGTTTAGCTGACGAATTATGGCATGTTTCGTCGGCTGTAGTTATTTTTTTATATTTTTTATAAGGTTTAGCCGACGAAACAGACTATATTTCGTCGGCTATAGTTATTTTTTTATTTTTTATTACACACTTTAGCCGACGAATATCTTAATTGTTTCGTCGGCTAAAGTCTGAGAAAAAAACCAGCGACATGTTTTTCTTCGGCTAAACTGTGGGACTATAGCCGACGACTTCTTTTGGTTTTGTCGGCTAAAGTCACCACAGACGACCTTTTCCCGACGAAATCTTAGCCGACGAGCTTTCGTCGGCTAAGATCTTAGCCGATGAATTAAGCTAACAGGCCAACGAAATTTTTTCGTCGGCTAAAGTGCTTGTCCTGGTAGAGCCTTAGACTCATAAGAAGTTTTTGTCTAAAAATTTATTAATTGTGAACAATAAACATTTATCACTTATTTCTTTAGTTTGTTGACAAAGAAAAAAATGATCGATAGATTGTGTGAATTAGTTTTGGTTTGTAATCGTTTCATATATAATTAAAAGTTGAGATTATAAAAGTAGAAGCGGTGGTATAAGACATTCACCTCGACCATTTTCAATTTTCGGCATGAAACGGGCCCAACACGGCCCGTTCATGGGCCTGACCCGGCCCGAGCACAGCCCACCACGTTATAGGCTTGGGCCGTGGGTCGGGCTAGACCTTACATTTAAGTAAATGGACCGGCCCAAGCCCGTTAAGAAGTGTCATGTCATGGGCTGACCCAAGCACGACCCGAAACCTAATTAGGCGGGCCAGCCCGGCCTGTTTGCCACCTCTAATCAAAAACTAGGTCTTCAGCCCGTCCGAGGACGACGCCGTGAAGGTGTTGCTCAGTGCGTGACGCTTTGTTGTCTTTTATCTCCGCTAGATTTTTGGTATTTGTTACGTGCCATGCATTATTAGCATTAGTAATATCTCTGTTTTTTTTTTTAACAATAAAGTTCGGAAAGGGAGAGGCAACCATGTACCCAAGCCCAAGCACTAATTTGAAAACCATAGAGGCTCCGAATCGACTAACTTCCCATCAGGAGACCGACCAACTTGTGGGAGTGTGAGAGTGGAAATACATTGCAGAGTAGTCCCAAACTGCGGACCATCGTTATGCCTAATAAGTAGCAAGACTCACCCACATCAATAACAATAGAGACTCGACTTCTTTTTCTTTTTTATCGAAATCACATATGTTCTCAAAGATTTTTGAGGCTTTCAAACTAATTCATGTTTGGAGATCATCATATCTAAACATTTTATTCTCTGATAACCATTAGATAAAAATTTAACTTTGATCAACATCAACGAAATTCGAACTAGATACAAAATTTCATACTTAAGCTATTACAAACTTAACCACCAGTAGTGGTTGATGAGACTCTTGAACTTACATAAAGGTCCTTCAGCCCAATCCGGCCAACCATCATTGGCAGCATTGGTCATACCCACATCATTGATAGAATACATTTTCGAAAGAGAGTTATACCTTACAAGAGTTTGCATGATCAGAACCCCTAGCCGCCTGTGTTTGAACCAAAGAAGAAAATGAACAGGTTTTTAATGAAACCATGTCCGCGGTTCCGTTGTTTTAGAAATTTTCTGCCAAGTGACCCAAGTCCATCACTGCATGAGTATAGAAAGTATCCATAGAAGAAAGTGCACGATCAGATCGCTTTCCAGGACATGCGATTTTGTCTTTCATATATGGAATATAGGTTATCCACAGCCTTGGCTGCCTCATAAAATAATCTAGCTATGTGCATATATCCATATCCTAAGATCAAGTTGCATGCAGGATGCAGCAGCGTGTAGTGTGCTCAATCCATATATCCTAAGATCAAGTTGCAACCCGAATGTTTGTTGTCTTCAGAATTCGATCTCTATATAAGTGCAGTCTGTACTCACTTCGTTCCTCACCCATTCCCTAAACAAGATCGACATATATACTTCATATCGATCATTCAATAGGAAATTAGGAATAACAAATACGCCTGCATGGATCAGTTTCGTCTTCTCTGCCTGTTTTCACTTATCTATGTAAGTCCTAATTAGTTAATTTGCAAATTACGAACTTCTTCTATATATCTATAGTCTTTGACATGTGATTTTTATTTAGGGGCACGTACGCTAGCTTCACTCACTCTATACCTAAATGAATGTATAGAAATGTGGGATCCGTTTCATCTTCTTTGCAAATTCCTCATTTCATTATTTGCTATATATGCAGACATGCAATTTTATACAAGATATATAAGTTTGTTTACAAAAATTTCTCACGACCTATGAAGCCAACCATTTTACTTTCATAGGGTTGCACTCACTCTATTAGAATGCTAGACATCTATATATACTTTTAGACAAAGAATAATGAAAACTAAATGTCGCTAAATCAATTTTAATGGTGTTAATTAGTGGTGAGATATCAATTAAAATGCCTTTGAATTGTAATGCATCGATGGATTAATTTTGCCTTTTTTACCTATAACAAAACCTGACTTGCGTACATAACTACGTACATATCTGTATACGATATTGAGTCAAGGAAATTAACTTAATTTTGTGGCATGCACACAGGTGGCATCAGTAGTGGTGGGATTTGGGTATGCTAATAAGGTCGATGATGGCAAGTCACTACTAGGAAATCGATCAATAGACATAGACGTTTTTCGTCCCTATTAGGGGTCATTGGGCACGAAATCTATGCCTATTGACTGATAGGGACGAATTTTCTGTATGTATCCCCCTGTATCATCTCCAAATTGGTTTTTTATCATTAGAGGACGGATATCCCTGTCCGTCCCACCCTGAGCACCATAACTCACGCGCTCTCTTTTTCCCTTTCTGACAGTAACAGTACTCCCTGTTTTTTATATAGTATAATAATCTGATCTGTTGTTATTCATCCGTATATGAAACTTGATACACCGTATATTCATCCGTGCCCAACTTGAGCAAATTTAACAAAAAAAATAATTGAAAATTGCAATAAAACACCAATTGGGTTTTGAAATATTTACCCTGGTTTTGGTTTTTACTAATAGGGACCCAGTTTTTTGTCTTATATTGTACCACAGCAAAAATGTTAAGTACAAGCTACCAAATAAAAATACAATACTTCTCAATATCTATACTCAAATGAAAATCTACATAATCTTTTTTCTGGACAATGAACACTTCGTCAACACAATAACAAACTCCTCCAATGGCTCTTGCCAAAATATATCCTGAAAAACAACATGTCAGCAAACAACATTTTATTTTGGTGGCATATATATTGAAAAATGTGGATTGAAATTCTGAGTACATATCAATGAGGAAATAGTTAAATATAAATATGTCCCAAATAAAAATTGAATGTTTACTCGGTACCTTTTTGGATCTTATTCTGCTGATTCTTTTCTCTAATATTCCTTCTAGGTTCTTAAGTTCTTTGAAGTTCAAAGCGCTAGCAGCTTCACCTATTATATGCCTGCAAACATCACCCGTACATTATCAGAATCAAATTTTATATACCTCAAAATTCCTTCCTATAATCCAAATAGCCAATCCCATAAGAGTTCTACAATCTAACATAACATGTACATGTGCATATCAAAACAAAATGTACAATCAAACAAAGTAAATGTCTTAGTAGCTATTTCCATGAATGAGAAAAGGTCACGTCCCAGATTTTACGCTTTGAAACATATTTTCAAAAGCAATGAATTTGAATGTGAATCGAAAAATTATCCAATGCAGAGGAATAATTAATTATTCACGAATGCCAGAAAGTAAAAATTAAAATCATGAACCTTACATCCATATTGAAGGTATGATATCAAACTCTAACCATAGAACGAAAGTACAAATTTAAATCTAAGAATTTACATAAGAATCATGTCACTCACTTTCCAGGTAAGTGGTAGGCGTCAATTACTACACCTGAATGTCTCTTGTTAACTTTCAAGACTAACTCCCTACAGAGTCACTCCCTACACCATAAAAATGGTGTACCGGGTTCACAAAAGAAAAGAAAACCCAGTAAGTTTATGAATCTTGTATGAGTAAAAACTACACAAGAGACTATGTTATACACAAATATAATTCTTGATGTATAACAAAAGAATATTTCAAATGAGAGAATAACATGAAACATATCAATTAACATCACAAACTAATTCAATATATGTAACTTATTGAAGGACACATACAAACCACTATATAGACATAACATATCCCTTCCTCTTATTGTTTATACTAACTCAAGGAAATAACTCACGTTGCAAATAACATACACCATTGATAATACTTCTCACCTATAACACCCACATAGATCAACTCACCAAGTAGGGCTATACACAAACACAGATCATACACACCGTGAATGGTCAACGACAAATTAGTGCACTAACTATTTTAAGGCTTTTCACCCCAAGGACTCTTCTTGTTCCCTGCTTGCTCACAATGGGATCAACTCACCCATCTTGTTTCCTACTTGCACACTATGGGATCAACTCATCCATTATTCTTTCATCACTTGTAACCTCAATGATACATTACCATATTGATGACACAAAGTTAACTATGAAGGTGTCTACGCAAGTAGATATAAACCTTACATAATACAAGTATAGTCCAAACACCAAAAACAAAAGAAACTAGAACAAATTGTAAGTCTCAAAATTCCTTTCTATAGTCCAAACAGCCAATATAGTCCAAACACCAAAAACAAAAGAAACTAGAACAAATTGTAAGTCTCAAAATTCCTTTCTATAGTCCAAACAGCCAATCCCATAAGAGTGATCTACAATCTAACATAACATGTATAGGTGCATATCAACCAAATATACAATCAAAGACAGTAAATCTCTCCGTAGTTACTTCTATAAATGAGAAAATACTCACAGAAATCTACAAGTGAAAAGAGAAGACCTGAACTCAAAACAACAACACACACCAAGTCCAATACAAAAATCCAGACCAAGATCAAGAACTAGGCAGGGGTCTCATACCTTCAAACTCTAAAACTGGATTCCTAGAGCAGTAGCTAGCTCTCTCCCACCTCTGATGAGCTCCTAGTTACACTACTACACAGACACATCCACGGCGTTAGGACATAAATATTAGGACTAATTTCAATTTACCCCCATCAACTTTAGGTCGATCATCATGTTAGTCCTTCTTCTTTCAATTTCATCAAAAACACCCCTCAACTCCCAATTTTCATCAGCTGCGTATGTCCAAACCTCCATCCAATTCTTCTGTCAAGTGATGACTTGATATCGAGAAGAAAGTCAAATTCTGAAAAGTTATCTTTCGGACCATTTTTCCCCTCATATCGATACACATTTTTGTTCTCATCACAACCCTTTAACCTTATCACAACCTTTTAAGCTTAGTAATTTTGGTGGGATTGAATGCAATTTGTCTATTTTTTATTTTTTATTTTTTCTTGATATCAAGTCATCACTTGACATAGGGATTGGATGAAGATTGGAGGTTTGGACATGCGCGGCTGATGAAAATTGGGAATTGAGGGGTGTTTTTGATGAAATTGAAAGAAGAAGGACTACATGATAATTGACCTAAGTTGATGGGGTAAACTGAAATTAACTCTAAATATTAAATACAAATGAACTAGAACAGAGGATATATATATATATATATATATATATATATATATATATATATATATATATCCAAACCGAACTCACCTTGCGATCAACTTGTGTGAGACCAACTCCAAAACTACTCTTTACACCCAAAGAGTAGCTCAACACCAATCAAGTCTCCCACTACTGCTCCTCTGCTTGCTTTCACCTCCGACGTGCATCAGTTACACCAGGCCACTCATATCGTCTCTTCACTAACCGAACACCAAATAAACTCCCTATATCAAACGCAACAATCACAACCACAATCTTTGAAGATCAAGGGCAGCCTCACTTACCCGAAATCCTCCTTGGAGCCGAAACAACGTTGCCGGAAAAACCTTAACAAAACCCAGAAAATTTCAGAAAAGGGGTTTTCGAATTAGGGCTTGGTTCAAAGGATTGAAGACATGAAATTGAAGAAGAAGAGGAGAGGAACAAAACCCTACCTATCGGTAGCCGCCTCGTCGCCTGAGCTTGCCGGAATCCGACGAACACAGTCGTGTTCGTCGACTTCGATCTCCTCTATAGGTGGAAGAATGTGCGATTTGAGGACTAGGTCTTGTAGAGAAGAAAGAGAGGAAGAGATTGGTGGCGGTTTCGTGGCGTGCGGCGGTCGGAACTGGCGACGCCACGCCGGAGCAGAGGAGGCAGCCGGAGAGGGAGGGAGAGAAGCCTGGGCCCGGATCAACACCGAGTATGAGCTTTTTTGAAGTCAACCTCTCTCTTTTCCCTTTATAGTCGGATCTCAGACTTGTCTATGTGCCCAAATTACTATATAGTTGGGGACGGATCGAACACTTAGTCCGTGCCCATATTCCGTTATTATATAATTATTGGGATTATCAGGGAACAGATCTAAAATATGTCCATACCCAAATTAACATTTATTTCATTATTTTATTATTTGGTATAAGTTTAGGGACGTTTTATAACACATGTATGTGTCCAAATAAACATACAGTTGGGACAGATCTAAGTTATATGTGTCATATTAACTTACACTTGATTATTTTATTATTTTGATGTTATTTTGGGGGGAGATCTAAAACATGTCGGTGCCCATATTAACATATAATTGATTATTTAATTATTTTAATACTATTTTAGGGACGATTACTAAAACTGTCCGTGGCCAAATTGTCACTTTAGGGACGGACAATGAAAATCTCCATATCCAAATTGTGTATAAGCGTGTGGTAAGAAACTTTGTTAGAAATTTGGGAACGGACAGCTCATATTTGTCCCTCTTATATCTATAAGGGTACGGACAACCTCATATGTGCCTATTGATCTGTGCCTATTGATCGATTTCCTAGTATAAGCGTGTGGTAAGAAACTTTGTTAGAAATTTAGGAACGGACAGCTCATATTTGTCCCTCTTATGTCTATAAGGGTGCGGACAACCTCATATGTGCCTATTGATCGATTTCCTAGTAGTGAGTCTGGATGTCTTACTGGAATTCAGCTTTGCCAAAGTCTCCATTGCCTTCCAAAGCTGTACAGCAACTTCTAAACCTTGCAGGTATACATTATTCGATCAGTTAATAATAACAGACTGAGCTTAAGCTAGGTTCGTTTACATTCGAACACGTACAAGGTCTAGATAAGCTTATTAAGCTATCTGAGAGATAATGATACAGAGATTTTTTTTTTTTTTTTTTAATTTGGTTTTCTCGAAGTATGATACTTCCAGAGGGTTTTTGAGGAAAACGAAAGCAGAATGTGTAAAAAAGTAAAGTCTGTAGAACTAGAAGATTTGTATTTTGTTTTTATGTTTAACCCGATTTACCAATAATAAGTATATATGCTCATCAAAGAAACTTATTTTTTGGTCAGAAGGTGAAAGAAGCTACACTGGGATAGGAAAGGATGCTGTAAGTCTTAAACCACATAGTATAAAAACTGGGTATGCTGATGTTGTAAGTGTTACACCACATAGTATCAAAACCGGCTATGCTGATGCTGTAAGTGTTACACCACATAGTATCAAAACCGGTTATGCTGCCTTTGGAGAAGAAGTAAAACTGGAGCGAGATTTAACTACATTTTTCCAAGGAAAAGATCTTCAAGATTCGGGAAAAACAGTAACATTGCGATTCTTGAAACTCACAAGTAATAAGGCAACTCTTTTGCCTCGTCAAGTGACACAGTCCATACCATTTTCAAGTAGCAAGTTCCCAGAAATTCTAACCTACTTTGGAGTGAACCCCAAATCAGCGGCTGCAGAAAGAATGAAAAGGACAATCAAAGACTGTGAAGCACCAGCCATCAAAGGCGAAGAAAAGTATTGCGCAACATCGCTAGAATCCTTGATCGATTTCACTGTTTCTAAGCTCGGAAAGAACGTCCAAGTTTATGCAACCGAGGCCGAAAACAAAAACGAAAAGAAACAAGAATATAGCATTGACATAACTGGAGTTCTAAGTCTTGGAGATAGGTCTGTTGTGTGCCATAAGGAAAACTATGTTTATGGTGTGTTTTACTGCCACAAATTCTATGGCACAACAACAAGGGCTTACATGGTTCCGTTGGTGGGTGTTGATGGAGTTACAAAAGCCAAAGCACTAGCTGTTTGCCATATTGACACCACTGCTTGGAACCCGAAACATTTGGCCTTTCAAGTCCTCAAAATAAAGCCTGGAAATACAATCCCAGTCTGTCATTTTCTTGACACTACCAGTCTTTTGTGGGTTCCTATTTAAGGCATCCATATCAAATCCTGTTGGAGTTGTTAGGTTTTGCTTATCTTTAAGGTTGCTAATAAGTCCTAGTTATTAGTGACCTGCAGTTAGTTTTTGATTCATTCCTGCAATCATGCATGTAAGCCTCTGTTTGTTAATAATGAATACGATGATATTCTCCCAGATCTGTTCTTAAGCTTTTGGTCTTCAATAAATTCTAAGGAGCGGATATGTGGTACTTAATACTTTGGGCCATATATCAACTTAATCCTGAATTATCAAAAATTTATGTCTCCTAAAGTTTCTAATTTTGTAGTGTTTTTTTTGGATATATTATGTTTCTATATTTCTCTAAAATGTTTTTGGCTTCATCACCCTCTCTGTATGTATTTCTTATTTCTTCAGTAATATGTAAATAAGTTCAACAAGGTGATTTTTGTGACTTGTTTTGATCTTTAGAGTGCCATGTTAATTCATATCATGATTTCGATATAATTAGTAACTATCTTTAGTTATTGTTAGGATCTCAATACCACATCGGATATATGAGATATTGTTTATAGGTTTATAAGAGTTTGAGTCTCTACATCCATTGTCAATTAGTTTTGGATGTGAACCCTAGATTACTTTATCATGGTATCATGTTAGCTAGGCTTAAAATTCGTCACACTTGTCTTATAACGAGTTGCAGTACATGCTAATTATATATATAAATGATGACCAGCCATAATTGGCATATAGACTACGATTACCTTGAAGATAGAAAAAAAATAATATATATATATATATATATATATACATGGCCCTTCCAATGAGGGATCCCTTTTTTTGACATATATGAGGGATGGGGGATTACACCAACTTTTTGATTATATTTTTAAATCTCTACCGTTCAGTTTGTTGGTTCTTATATATAGATCAATTCTGCAAATTTTCA
>NC_020497.1:4811082-4833221 GCF_000184155.1 Fragaria vesca subsp. vesca
TTCTTATTAACTCAATAGGGGATGGTTGCATGCATGTGAAGGAGTGAAGCCAAGATTTACTCTATTATCATGGTATTATAGCGGAATAACTCAGTAAATATTATTTGAATACTGAATACAAGTTCTCAACATATATGAGTTGAATACAGGTTCTCACAGTCAGCTAGTTCCCGGCTTCCCCCATTAAAACTGTGTATGCATGTGACTTTTATCTTGGGAGCTAGCTATTTGGAAGCGAACAATAAATTTCCCAGACAGAACATTTCCAAATTTCTTCATATAAAATATGGCAGCCTCCAGATCATCCTTTGATTAAGCTTAATTTCGCTTGTTCGGTTAGGGATAGCTAGTATAGTTGCGGTAGGCTTTGTTTCAAGGAACTCAGATGGCAATCCTATTTGTGATGCAGCTAGAAGAATTAGGGACACTGACGTTCTGGTTGCTGAAGGCCTGAAGCTTCTGCGTTGGGGGATGGACTACACAATGCTGTGTTCTTCAAAATAATCCTCACATACTCATTAAGGGTGACTCCAAGCTCCTGATCGATTGTCTTAACAACAAAGCACGCGTGCCTTGGCGTATTCACTCCCCAGTTCAAGATATCCACGTATTAGCTAGCTTCTCAATGCCATACTGTAATCTTTCTACATGTATTCATCACGAAGGGAACTTTGTTGTAGACAAATTGGCCGGCTTAGGTTATAATTTCATCCTACCTTTCTTTCTATTTGTCTCCACTCCCCAGCGTTCCAATTGAATGAGCTGGGAATGAAAGTAGCTAGTGACTTAGGTTATAATTTCATCCTATCTTTCTTTCTATGTGTCTCCACTCCCCAGCGTTCCAATTGAATGAGCTGGGAAGTAAAGTAGCTAAGTGGTTTTCTGTCGTGGTGTTTCTTTTCCTTTTCGTACTTTATCAAAAAGAAAAACATATAAGTTAAATATATCTACATTATTGAAAAAGGAACATGATGAATACATTATTGCAAATCAGTACTACTTATTTCAGACTAAAAAACAGAAAAGGAAGTTCTACTTGCTTCAGTTGTTTGCATCCCACCAGAGTCTGCACTCTACATCAGTGATATCTACATTATTGAAAAATGAACATGATGAATACATTATTGCAAATCAGTACTACTTATTTCAGACTAAAAAACAGAAAAGGCAGTTCTACTTGCTTCAGTTGTTTGCATCCCACCAGAGTCTGCACTCTGCATCAGTGATCAGTACCCCAGCCGCCTGTAAAGTATACATTCACGATCGAACACGTTAAATTTGACTACGCACAGTTGATCGAATCACAATCATTCACAAACATATGACGTCATAGACCTTAATTAATTTGTTCTTTGTTGTTAAATACAAAACTGGGTACTGTTTGATCCCAAATGATTTGAGCCAATTCTGTGGTTGGTTTCACGGTAACCACATAAGCTCATCCATACCTTAAAGCCTTCAGAATTGTCTTTATAAGTGCACTCTGCACTCACTTCATTCCTCACTCAATTCCTAAACTAGAAAACATCAATCATAGTTCATACCAAAAACCTATATGCATGGATCAGATCCGTCTTCTTTGCCTGTTCTCAATCTTCTATGTAAGTTTTAGTTAGTTAATTCACAAGCAACCTGCTTCATATCTTCTATGTAAGTTTTAGTTAGTTAATTTTGTGGCATGCACGCAGGTGGCATCAGTAGTGGTGGGAATTGGGTATGCGAATGGGGCCGATGATGGCAAGTTCCGGATGTCTTACTGGAATACAGCTTTCCCAAAATCTCCATTGCCTTCCAAAGCTGTACAACAACTTCTAAACCTTGCAGGTATGTATAAGAGAGCTCGATCAATTAACGTACATGAAACAGCTATAATGAGATATTCTTTTCCTCTATGAAGTATGAAACTTCCATAGATTTTAAGGAAAAAGGAAAAATAAATGTACAACTGAAGTCGTAGAATTTCTGTTAAAATTTCATTTAAAAGTTATTAATTTTAATTGTTTTCAATGTTTTACCATAGACATGTATATGCTCACATCAAATGAACTGATATATTGTCACAAGGTGAAACAAGTAACACGGGGTTTGGAAAGCAAGCTCTAAATCTTGCACCAGAAATACCAATAAATAGTTATGGATCCTCTAAAGAAGAAACTCCAGCGGAGCCAGATTTAACTACATTCTTCCAAGGACAAGATCTTCAACAAAAGGGAAAAACAGTGACACTGCGACTCTTGAAACCCACAAGTAACAAGGCAACTCTTTTGTCTCGCCAAGTTGCAAAGTCCATTCCATTTTCAAGCAGCAAACTCCCAGAAATCCTAACCTACTTTGGAGTGAAACCCAACTCACTGGCTGCAGGTCTAATGAAACAAACAATCGAAGAGTGTGAGGCACCGGCCATTAAACGTGAAGGCAAGTATTGCCTGACATCGCTGGAATCCTTGATCGATTTCACGGTTTCAAATCTCGGCAAGGACGTCGGAGTTTATACAACTGAGGCCGAAACCGATAAGAAACAAGAGTATAGCATTGAGACTACTGGAGTCCAAAGTATTGGAGACAAGATTATTGTGTGCCATAAGGAGAACTATGTTTATGGTGTGTTTTACTGCCACATATTCTATGACAGAACAACAAAGGCTTACATGGTTCCGTTGGTGAGTGCAGATGGAGCTACCAAAGCCAAAGCAGTAGCTGTTTGCCATATGGATACCGCTAGCTGGAACCCTAAGAATGTGGCCTTTCGAGTCCTCAACAAGAAGCCGGGAAATACAGTCCATGTCTGTCATTTTCTAGGCACTACTAGTCTTTTGTGGGTTCCGATGTAATGCAGGCCAATCCATAGAACTCACCATGTATTTATACTTTAGGTAGGCCATCAAAATAAGTTAGGACTTCTATCTATCAACCTATATGGGATATGTGCATTTACCGTTTGGGCTATAAAAATAAGTTAGGACTTAGGACTTGTATCTATCAACCAAAGTCCGGAATTGTGAAAAATGTATTGACCCTTTTGTTGTTATGAAGTTTCTCGTTTTGTGATTTATTTCGGCTCAATGGACACACTACTTGACACAAAATTATACTCTTTGTGTGAGTCGTTAGATATAAAAACATCTAATAGTCTAGATTATATATGACAAATGATAGGAAATTAATTTTCTTCCTAAGAAATTATTATTGTTTTTTTTTAAAGAAGAAGTTAGATTAGTACGTAATCATTTTTTTTTTTCTACAAAATAATATAGACATTCGAAATCAAACAACTAGAAAGAGAAGATCATAACCTAGAGTAGATGATACACGACTCGAGACAATGAAATAAATAAGTTCGCTTGTAGACCTTAATTAGTGTACGAAAATACTACGACTCACATGCATGTAAAGAGCCTGCCATAGATATAACGACTAAAGATGCAATGAGCCAAAATGCCCACCTCACTCGCCCACCAAATATATATGGTCTCATATTTAGAACCAAAACCTTATTTAAAGCGAATTGACTTTGGGCCCTGGTGAACCCAAATGATGAGTCGCCCAACACTGTCAATCTATGTACCGGTAATATAGGCACCCAACGCAAGCCCCCGATGAAGCACCGGTCGACTGTCATGATATGCAACCCTCCTTGCGACCATAACAAAAGAACTCCCTTGCGGTCAAGAACCGCCTGTTGATACCTTGCCAGCCCGAATCGGAGTAGCCATAATGCCCGCATCTATTATTTTGGTGTAACTATTAATGAATGTAACAATCATTTAAATACGGTCGTTGCTATTACATCACTATAACAAAACAACACGTTCTCGACACTCCTACCTAACTATCTATTTTTGATAGTAGTCACAGTACATTATCAATCTTTCAGACAAAAAAAAAAAGTTATTTTTTGGTCGTTAAAAAGATAGTTATTCTCACAACAAATACCAAATTATGGAAATTTACCCATTTTTCAAAACTAGAATTACCTTACCACGCAAGCCTTCCCGTATTGTACTCATGCATCCGAAATTGGTAACATTAATTTTTAACAGAACACACATTCCACTCTCCTCTCAAAAACCTATAAATACAAACCCAAGATACTCCTCTCCAACATTTTCACACTCAACGCACCATGCCATTCCCAACAGCACCCTCTCCCTTCCTCGTCGCCCTTCTCGTTTTCTTCATTCTTCCCCTCGTCTTCTCCCCAAACGGCGGGTACGTTCGTCTCGCCGAGGGAGGAAAGGGTCGAGTGCACATCACCGACGAGCTCGACGACGTCGTAGACGACGAAGAGGACGACACTTGGAAAGAATGGGGCAAGAAGCCCACACCCCAGTTCGATCTGCCGCCGGAGAAGTTGGAGAAGATGGAGTTGTCGGAGATCCAGGCCGAGACTTTGAAGAGGCATTCCGGGCCGATTCTTGGGTTCATCAAGCTCCGACTCGGCGTCAAACGGACTAAGGTAAATCGCAGCTTTTGGTCTTTTTGGGTTTAAATTGAATTGGGTCTCTGTTTCTGTTCTTGTTTGTTATTGGGTTTTGATCTCATGTATCATACTTGGGAAATGTTAATGTGATAATTGGATGTGCATAATGAGCATGAATTTGAATCGAATGTGTATTCATAAAAAGTCAAATGGTATTCATTTGTGTATTTTAACTGGGAATATGTGAGATATTAGTCATAATAGGCAATTGTGGTAGAAGGATTTGAAAGATTTAACCCTAAGCATATAGATTGTACTTTCGGACTGATGTGTGAAAAGTTGCTAGTAAGTACCAAGTAATATGAATTTGTGAACTTTATGTTTTTTGTTCTTGATTTGGTATTAGTTTATTCCTGTGGCAATGAGGTAAGCATTGTTTTTGGTTGATCTAATGGATTTCTAGGTAATAGGAACGACGTTGTCGTATACTTGTATTGGATATACAGCCATTGATATTGCTTCAGAAGTTCAAATGAATTGTGAATTTTATGCAAGTTTATTTTCCACTTTCAGGATATGGTGGTTGAGATTGCTACAAGATGGAGTAAAGTTCTGAGAACTGGATCTATTGCGGTGAAGTTCATGGGTATTGATTTAAGCACGGTCATGGTCACCATTGAAAGAGGCCAAGACTTGAACGAGGTATGATATTCTATTCCCCTCTCCCCTATGCCTCAGTTGAGTTGATGACCTGATCATGAGCTTCTGCTCTGTTTTGTTCTTGCAATATGTTCTCTTACTTTGATCTTTCTCTGTCCACTAGTTGAAGGATTTCGTGTTGAACCAACCGGAGGCTTACGAGCTAAAGATTGGAGACCAATATTTTCGAAGGCCTGGAGATCCTCCTTTAGAGGAAGTTGTTGAGATGCTCCAGAATGAGAAAATGAGAAAGGAGAATGATGGTTCAACAGAGAGCAATAAGCAAGTGAAAGAGGAACTGTAGCTTTGTGTTAGTAAAGTTTTTGAAATGCAGTGGAATATGGCCCCTTGTGGGCTTATGTAATCATAGCAAATGCAGACATTTTTGTGTACTGGGGTACAAGATTAGTGTTATTCAAGAGAATTGTTGCTGATTTTGGAAGTGGCTCAGATATGTTGTTCACGAGTAGGTCGGTCATATACATACCATTTTCTATCTACCAGGATCACAATGAACTTGTCGTGGTTAGTTTTAGGTAGGCTTCTCTCCTGTTAACTTGAATCAATAAGAATATCAACCAGTCATAACGAAAAATCAATTTCTGCAATTTGAGAAATGCCTGCGCTCTTTTATTGGCAAAAGTTAAGATTCCTCTGTGCCAAAATTTCTGCAGGAAATACATGAAATCTCTGAATCTCCCAATGTAAATCTACACAATTTAAAGAGATCGTAATCTTCTGTTTACGTGAATTAGCACATTCACAACAAGGGAATAAAAACATTAAGAACAGAGGCTACTTTAACTTTGTGCTGAAGTCAAAAAGCTGAAGAATCTGAATCCTGGAGATTCTGGCAGCTTCATCTCTCTCTTTCTCTGTATTGTACCCCCAGTCCCCTAATGCAGATCAACTCATATCAGCTATCATTGGTGAATAAAGCATAAACAACAACAGATGACAGACAAGTGCAACAGTATATGTATGATAGAGCTCAGGGTAGAAAGAAGTTTTACCTAGATACAAGTTCCAACCATCCAATTCAGGTTCTTTTATAACATTCTTTAAGGTTGCCAGTCTATCTTCCACAAAGCTGACCAAGATTGGATGTTATTGATCCCATTCAAAGGCACTAGGTTATTGTAACAAGCATTAACCAGTATAGAAGGCAGAAGCATTTCAGGTCTCAAAACACTATAGCAGTCATGATCATATTAGAACATGTTCTACTATGTACAATATTTAGAAGGAAATAACGTACTGTAGTTTCAGCCCTTGATGTTCTGGTTTCTTCTGAAGCATCTTCAATACTTCTACCTTAGGACTGTCAGAGGAGTTTATATTACATACACACGTACTAGAGAGAGTAAAGTTTCACGCTAAAGAAAGTAATACCATAGGCTAAGTGCCAGAATACGAATAATAGACTATGATCAAATTAATATCATACCCAGATCCAAGACCAAAGATTCTTTCAGGTGGTATCATAACTCCTGCAAGTTCTCGCAGTAAAGCATCAGCAAACCGGCTCTACAATAGGCATTAGAACATAAAATAAGGGTATGGGACAATGATAAAGGCAAAATGTGTGCAGTTCCAAAAAGTCTGCTAACTGCTGGTTTAATATAAAATCTGTGAATAAAGACTCGAGTCCAGGAGATACAAATGCTCTAATACCAAGTGCTGGCCTCAGGTTCATACCTGCTTTGTGGTGACTATGTATATTGTCGAGCTTGCAAATCTCAGAGCATCAGATACACCTGGATATATTCTGCAAGCAAACTGTCTCCTATTCAGTTATGCACAGGGCTGAAGCAGCAACTTTGAGAATAGAGTACAACTATGCTAATCCATTAAACCAAAAACTTTGAAATCATAAAACCAAAATGAATGCTATTATCTTTTGCTTCAGATTTTGACCATGTAATATCTAGCAAAGACGCATCAAACACACACACATGATCACTTTGCAGTATATCCAAATCGGGTACCTATTTGCACCAATCCAAGTAGCCATGTCCTGGTCCATCCACTCATCCCTGACCTTTCCAAACAAATTGACAAGAGGATCCTTTTCCTCACCCCATTCCTTCATAATCACAGGCTTCAATACTGACCACTTCTCCAATATCCCCTCCACAGTAAGCCCTTCTGCAACTGATGACTTCCTTATAGAAGGAACTCTCATCTCCAAAAGCAACCTCACAAGCAAAAGATTCTCATACCCAGTTTCCACCACAGGTCTCACCTAATTCATCATTCATTTCTCCACAGTTACACTATCAATCAACAACCTACATAATGGTTCTATCTAACTAAGCATATAAAGAACTTACTACGTGCATTTGATCAACAACCCAATTCTCCAAAGCCGAATCGACACCGTTGAACAGAGCTGGCCATCTCACTTTTGCAGCCTACCGCATTACTAATCAAATTAACCAACTTTGAAGGGAAAAGCTTCAAACTTTGAAACAATATAAAACACAGACAGTACCTTGACAGCAGAGACGGAGCTCTCTCCGCAGCTATCACAGATAACTCCATCGAAATCCAAAGCGTACAAATCCCCCATTTCTGAACTCACACTCTGGTCTTTACTTCAGTTTCTGAGACGGAGGTATCTAAGTTGAACTGTAGTGGGTGCTTATTCTTCTCCACAGCTTGTGGGAGTTGGATTGAATTAGTTTGGTCCCAAACGACATGGCGTCTATTGCATCTCATTTTTCTGAATATCAGAGGACGACAAAAAATGTGTAAAGGTGTCTTCTTTCGCACATTCCCTGTTCAATTCCAAGAACCGATTCCCAGAATCCGACGGTCCAAACCGAAATCAAAACAAGTTCCAGTCAGGGACGAAGCTCAGAGAAACCCAATAATGTAGTTTTTAATTTCCTCTGGTGAATTCTTGTAGGCTTTTTGTAGGGTTTTGGCTGATCGGATATATTATTTCGGTAACTTTTATTGGTCACATGAGCAAGGTCTAAATCTAACATAAACATGAGGGAGCACATAATTGTGATGGATTGTGTCCGTTTGCCAGAGTGGCGGATGTTGTTGATCCAGAAATTGTTGGAAGAGCTTTGAGTTCCGGATAAGTGTCATCGGAACCAATGATATTTATTAACTTCATAAAATTTATATTCTTGAAATTGTACATAAAAGCACTTAAAGCTTCAAAAATTAAAGAAAGTCTAATTATTTTGGAGATATTAACTCTCTTTCAGATTCCTTAATAATGAAAAACGAAAAAAAAGTCTATTCCACACTATTTTGTTTTTGTTAGTATCTCTCTTAGGGATTAGGAGAGAAAACGAAACGTTGAGAAGTAAATTGAGAATGAAAAATCCATGTCCGCCACCATATTCTGAATTGTAGTCTCGCAAGTACAAAGGTGAGTTTATCTTTTCGGTCATCCATTGTTGCCCAGCCAACACAGGGAGTTGGAGATGTCTTTCCCTGCCACCATATATGTCTCCAGCACTCCATTCGACGGCGACCGAAGAAGACGTCATTCGAATCAGAAGGATCTTCAACTCGTTTCACCTCGCTCAACTCAGCACGCACCTAACCGCATGTGCAGATTTTTGGTCGACATGGTTAACGTGCAAAACCTGATTATGGGCTTGGTAAGTCATCCAAAAAATTTGAGGTGCGACACTTTTTTACTTTTCTGTCATTTGGGCTGGTCTTGAACGTTCAAAATGGCTACGCATTTGCTCGATCTGATCCTTTCTTTAGCTATTATGAGAGATTGAGCATTAGATAAATTTTTTTAATCACATTTTTCAATCATAGTTGTTTAATTTTTATACCCTAGATAGCAAATTGGTTATTTGTAGAAGTAACCAAAATTTTCAATCTTAAGCATATATACTAATATTAATATTATTAGACAATCGGCATTGTGGAAACATTAAGACATAAATACCAAATTCGTTATTTGTAGAAGTAAGTTGGAGGTTTCTTAAGTGGAGAGGTACAAATACTTTTTCAGTTTTTACTATAACAAAACAAAAGTTCATACTTATACCAAACGTCTATGCCCAATCAGATTCAAGCACTTCATAATAATTGATATTGTATACACGTGTGTTATGTAAATTGATCTAATTAGGTCGATTATACACTATTTTCACTAACAGTTACTGTTGTGCCCAATCATATCGGGATAAGAACTTCATAAAACTGCTATACTTTAATATATGCTAGATTGGAACTCTCACAACTAAATCCGCTTAATGATTTTGCACTAATGGTACTTCTAATCACACCCATGTGAGAGCTTTTCAAATTTAGTAAGGATTACATGCTCAATATCAAAGTCATTGTTATTTTAAATTCAAGCAATTAACACTAGTTTCTCCTACTATGCCCACTAGTATCAGTTACTAATATTCATAGATGAATGGTAGCTAGCATTGATCATTTTTCATAATTGTGCACCTTTGATTGTACACTCATGATTATGATTTACTTTTATGCTCTTACATCCAGATAACATTAGGTTTTTTGACTTCTGGGTCAACTAACCAACCCCGTACCATAAGAAGATACTCTATTTGCTTCAATTTACTCCAACATCTTATATTTAACTCTTTCCATGCCATAGCTAGACGTATAGATGGTATTATGGTAACACCTTAGTTCAGCAACCACATATACCAGGGCGAGCGAGCTTGAAGGATGTGACACATGAATTATATACACCATTGAAACGTTTTGCATGATACGATACTAAATGCATGCATGAAACAATCAAGAAAATCATGAGAATATATAATTTCATGCATGTCTCATTTCGAACTGGCTGGATATATTCCCCACTCAAGAGTCATGAGAGAAGAGCCACTATATTGCTCCCAAAGCAACTTAATTAAGTAACAAGAAGCTATGAATCTCTACATTTCTTTAAAAAAAAAGAAAAAAAAAAGGGACAACCCTGGACTTTAAACTCTAAACTCTGACCTAATATCATTCAGTCATTTTCAGTTTTTCACATAAAAATTCGACATGATTTATTATGAAAAAATATATCCTACTACTACGTACTCGTCCTGCTGGGGTTTCCACCTTAAAAAAGAAACCTGACGCCAAGATGTCTAATTTTTACAACGGTCTAGTAGTTAAGCGCTAGCGTTGCGATATCGCTGGTCAACAAACTAATCTGACTTGTACATCAATGATATATAATCTCATCCTCAAGGTATCCAAGTCATTCATGAAGGTGGAGGAAGCCAATCCATCAGTGGCCCGAGCCGAGAATGAAGCAAACAGCAAATCCACCATGGATAGGCCAAAATTAGCAAATCTTCCACCTCACGGCAACCATCTCTAGTGGCTGTATCTGAACATGATTTTCCTATCATTTCTGTTTTTTTCGTTTAACTAAAACAAGTTTTTATTTCTGTATAATAACGATACTATCACAAAGCTCAAAATTTGCACAAGGCATGCATGCAAGCAATTGAACCCAAATAGCAAAAGAACAGAGAAGAAGTTCAAGCATGGCGGGGATGATCGGAAACAAAACATCGCTGCAATCTCAAGTGTGCATCGATTTACCTCCCAATGTACATTCACAGGGCATCATAGTAGGTCTAAATAAAAACGGTCCAGGAATGAACTTTAGTCTTCCGGTATTAGAGACGCAGATCATCCTCATTTTCGCCTTCACCCAAGCCTTCCATTTGATTTTGAAGAAGTTTGGAATTCCCAAGTTCACCAGCGAGATTCTTGTATGTGCTTTCTTTCTTTCTCTACCACTTTCATTATATTTTCTACTGCATTATATCGGCTTCTATGATCAACTTCTTCATATTGAACCCATTTGCATGCTTACGTAAAATTTATACCAAATAACGTAACTTCTTCAATATAACGTATCACGGAGAGTCAAGCTTCTATATACATAGGGACCAAAGTACTTTTGCCTATCAAGCTTCTATATATATAGCCTGTATATATATCTCAGTCTGTAACTCCTTCCGATAATTTTTCTTTTCCACAAATTACATTCAGATGAATTGGTTTGAACATTATGCTGGTTAGCTCACCGGCCACGGCTAATGTCTATATACAAAATGTCAAAACAGTAAGGATATTTCTATCAGGAGTAGAATTAGGGTTAAGAAATTATGCATGCATGCATGTTCTATGTGCCGATATTCTGCTTGTATAGGAACGATGTTGTTGATTTCAAAAATATAAAAATAAAAAGAAAAAAGAACGATGTTTTTTTGGATTGCGGAACAAAGTTAAGCACGTATACTAGCTAGAATCATCACCAGAAAGATCATGAGATTTAATATTGTTACTGTTGTCACTGAATGATTGATATGGTTTCTTTTGAAGGCAGACGGGTATAGTCTTAGGCCCTTCGCTGATAGGAGCCTCTAAGGCATTCAAGAAGGACATCTTTCCTCGTGACAGTCGAGCAATACTTGAAGTGCTGGGTGAAATTGGTTATGAACTCTTTTTGTTTCTAGTTGGAGTAAGGATGGACCTGGAATTGATAAGAAGAAGCGGCCGCAAAGTCTTCTTCACTGGTATTTTGTGCCTGTTGGCCCCTTTGATAACCGGTATGGTCCTCCAAAAACAGCTCATGTCCATGACCTCTGTGTTCAAGCTGACCAAAGCTCAAAAGTCTAAGCTTCCTTATACAACGACATCATATTGCATGACTTCGTCTCCCGTCATTGTTCTCCTTCTTGAAGAACTGAATATCCTAAATTCCGAAATCGGTCGACTAGCTGTGGCAGCATCATCAATCAGTGAATTATTCGGTACTTTGGTTATCTGGTTCTCTTCCGTATTGTACAGAATGGCAAAAGTGAAACCTGTGCATGAAACTTTACTAGTTTTCGGAGCAGTTGTCGGCGGCATACTAGTATTTCTGTTCATATTCCGACCAATAATGTTTTGGATCATCAGGCAGACACCGCAAAACAATCCTGTTAAGAAAAGCTATGTCAGTGCCATAATCGTGGTGTTACTTTTTGTGACGATAGTATCACATTATTACGGCCATACTTTTCATTTCATGATTTTCATTTTGGGTCTGTCTGTCCCGGCTGGACAACCTTTGGGATCAACTCTAGAAGAATTGCTCCATATCTTCATTTCTCAAGTGCTTCTACCGATTTATGTGACTGCATACACAATGAAGGCAGATTTTCGGTTGGTCGATTTTAGTGACCCGGCCACAATAATCACTGCTATCCTCTTCGTTTTCATTTTTCTGGCCAAACTTATAGGCACCATGGTTGCTCCACTGTATTATAAAATGCCCCTGAATGATGCATTTGTGCTTGCTCTCATTCTAAGCTCCAAAGGCCTTGTTCAAGTTTCCGTCTATACTCGATTCAAAGACGATCAGGTATATCTCTTTCTCAACAAAAAGAATCTAGCTAGTTAAGGATTTTAGTTAGAATGATCTTATCTTCATTCGAAAGACGACTACTAATTATTTTTCTTGTACCTACCTACAGACTGCAAGTGACTCAATATTTGCTTTGACGCTTGCTAGCATTGTGGTGACTGCAACTCTTGTTCCCCTTATCGTGAAGCGCCTTTATGATCCTGCAAAGAAGTACACAGCCTACGGAAGAAGGGATATTATGCATTTGAAACCCACTGCTGAGCTCAAAATTGTTGCCTGCATTCACAGGTCAGGTAACATTCCTGCAATCATCAATCTACTTGATGCAGCATGCCCAACTAAAGAAAACCCCATTGATATCTATGTTCTTCACCTCATGGAATTAATTGGAAGAAGCTCCCCAGTTTTTATCTCCCACCAAATGCAGCAAAAGAGTATTTCCAATGCTTACTCGGACAATGTCGTTCTTTACTTCAATGAGTTTGTGAGAGAAAATCTTGGTGCTGTTACTTTAAACATATTCACAGCAATCTCTCGACCAAAATACATGCAAGAAGACATATGTACACTTGCAATGGACAAGCAAACATCCCTAATTGTGCTCCCGTTTCATCGAACATGGGCAATTGACGGGTCCATTGAGTCAGACGACAGTGCAATAAGGACACTAAATCGCAATGTACTCGAAAGAGCTCCTTGCTCTGTGGGAATCCTTGTGGACTGTGGCCATTTAGGACGGTCCGCATCTGTTGTGGCTTCGGGGCGATCATTTTCCATGGCTGTAATCTTCTTCGGTGGGCAAGATGATAGGGAGGCATTATCATTTGCAAAAAGAATGGCTAGTGACACGATGATTAGCTTAACTGTGATCCATGTAGTTGCCAAAAATAATGTTACCGGTGGGGAATGGGATAAAATACTTGATACTGAAATGTTGAAGGAGTTTAAACACAGTCAGAAGGGTGAAGGTTTTGCGATTTTTTTAGAGGAGGTGGTGAAAGATGGACCAGAAACAACAGTACTACTGAAGTCTATTGTGGATGAGCATGATCTGATTATAGTTGGGAGGAGGTTTCAGGTAGAGTGCCCTCAGACTGCAGGACTTGCAGAATGGAGTGACTTTCCCGAGCTAGGGACTATAGGAGACCTACTTGCATCACCTGATCTAAATTGTAAAGCTTCAATTCTAGTGATAAAACATCAACAACAGGTCACTTAATTGAAGCTTTTGCAGATCATGTCAAATTGTTGATTTTAGGAATTTTTTCACCTTCTTAGTTTTCAAAATTTGATTTATTGTTTTTATCTTTTAACGTAACGCTTGAACTGAAATAGATATTTCACAACACTTTACGGGATTTTATTAATATAAAGTTCTAGGTTCTGATTTCAGCTTACTCCTTCAAAAATATGAATTTGACAAGTACGTACAACCTGTTAATTATCCAATACAATTTAACAAAGTTATATCCAAGAGGAAATAACATAAACTTAACATAAATAAATAAATAAACCCTAACGTGGTATTCATCATGGCATCTTGTATGCATGGTTGGACTTTTAGTCGTCGTCGAGGAAGAGTAATAGAATCGTTTGTCTTTGGAGAACGTGATGGCTTAACAGCCCTAGTATCTTTTTTGCTATCTAGTAAGAGATTGTTATTTGGACGTTAATTAATCTTACATCACTGATTATTTATCTCCTAAGTTAGGAGTCCTAACTTGGGCTCAGTTTTAAATGGTATTATTGATGAGCTCAGTGCGCGATATTTCTTTAGTCTATTTGATGGTGACCAAATTTATAAGACGAGGATACACAAGTGGTTAGACATGCTGAGACTTATAATACTGATTAGTGATGAAATTGGAAAAAATCTGACAACAGAGTTATATATATATATATATATATATATATATATAGCTAAGAGTTGAATTTCGCTCAGATGGAGATGTTGTAAGATCTTACGACATTTTTTTCAAATTAATAACGCGTCGAATGATCAACTTGGGGAAAGTTGGCATGCATGGAGATGCTTTGGATAAACTACTTTAATTATTAGAAGAAAAAAAATTTACTACTTCGAGAAATTGACTTTTTCTTTTTTTGTTTGTTTTGTTTTTCATTCTTTGGAATACAGTATAAAACGAGGATTAGGGACAATGGAGTATTAGCAAGCTTGGGAAATTACTACAACCAGTTTGTGCCGTTTTTCTTTTGCGCAAAATTCCTACTCGTATCTCGATCGTCTACCTGATGCATGCAGCGCAATTAAATCTCCCTAGCTTTTTGATCAACTTATGAAAAGTATATATTCGCTTCTTCAGCTAGTGTTTAATCAGCTAATTTTTTGCTGGAAATATTGATGAATGTTTCATTTTGCAGGTGTTAACGTACAGTTCTTCTAAATTCTTTGAGATATGAGAAACCGGGTCGAATATGTGTCAATTGACTTGCGGTTAGTTTCATTAAAAACCAGAACATGTATTTTCATTCTCTTAGAAGAAATTAGAGAACACACGCGCGTACTGAAGGAAGATCTTTATAGGCTGTTTACAAATTATAATCTATAGTTTTTTTTTTCTTTTTTCTTTTCTGAATCAACGAGCTATGTTAGATATTGAGAAACTTTCGAGATCGGTGACTTTCGAAGGAAATGGTGGAAATTAAGGTTAAATTATTGAAAATTTAGGTTTTGTGAGTTTTTATTTTATTTTATTTTATTTTATCAAGTAAACAATTCAAATATTACATTGCGTGAGTCGAACTCACTTACTATATGCTGTTAGACTAAATAGTATTAGGATGTTTTGTGAGTTGTAATGACCAAAACTATTATATATGTTTGAAAAAGTAAACGGTATGAGGACTCAAGATTGTTATGAAGATGTTGAACTAGGGTTTCCCTCTTGGGAGAGAGCTCTCGTTAGTCGTGCTACGTACTTTTGTTTGAGGAGTTCTAGTTTAAAACTTTGGATGTATAAATTAATTTATTCCATCGGTTTGGGTTTTCATGTCATCAATCTACTCTTAATATTACTTCTTTTTTCTGTAAAGAAACATAGGTTGATTGATTGTGTTTTTCAGAAATCTAGATGGGGTGATTCTAGAGGATGAATCTGACAAGGAAAATGGAGGAGACGGTAGCAGAAATGCAACAGGGCCAGCAGTGGAGGACATTCTTCAAATCCATGATAAGGCAATGAATAGATGGAACACTCTATTTATCATTGTCTGTGCAACTTCGGTCTTCATTGATCCTTTGTTCTGTTATATCCATGTCGTTAAGGAGGACTATATGTGCTTCACTTACGACTTGAAGTTGTTCTGGACATATATTTGTTTACGGTCAGGCGGTGATGTCTTTTATCTCATCGACATTATCATCTTCCTCGGTGGAATTTGCAAGAAACGCAAAGGTAAAATATATGGTGTATTCTGGAAGCCAAGCAGTGGGAAAAAAAGGGTACTTCCTTGAAAAAAAATGTTCAGAAAACGGTGCTCGCTTCAGTTATCCATTCTACCTCGCATTTTGGTCTCCCTTCCCATTCCAGCGGTAAGAGAAGCCCGACCAGAATATAAATGTGGAGTTCTCCCAATTGCAAGTCCCATATATAAATGTCAGCTCTTGCTATCCGTTTAGGGATTCAATTGTCACCATAAATCTTTTGGGTTAACTGATTGCATAATGTGTGCAGGTAGTCATGGTCTTGTCGTATGCCACACTGTCCAGTACTGTCCGCTTTGATCCACTTTATGTTATCATTATTGTAATTCCTTTCCAATACACATTACGGGTCGTCCTCATATACGGCTCCCAAAGGTGGAGTCCTATTAAAAAGACTACAAGATGAAGATGGCTTAATCTTGACCCAAAAAAAAAAAGGAAAGATGGCTTAAACCTTTACTGCATTTTCTTCCCTTCATCCTTGTTTCTCATGTAAGGAACTAAATAAATCAATGGATTGAGAATATATATATACACACACACACACTCAGAGCCTTCAATGAGGGATCCATATTTTTTGTCACTTTTGGGGATAGGTTCATACCATTAGATATATTTTTTAATGGGCTTAAATGGCTGAGATTAAAACAAAAAACTTAACACTTTTGTTAAACCTACACCGTTCAAGATCATTAAAAATAAATCAAACATTTGGATGACCTAACGATCACCAAATTTTCTAAAAATTTACAAAAGTGATCTACTCATATACACTAACAAACTGAACGGTGGAGATGTGATTTAGTGATCGGGAAGTTTGTCAAATACCCTATCCCTAGAAATAAACAAAAAAAGGGATCCCTCATTGAAAGGGCCCTGCATATATAAATATATATATACAGTCCTGTTCGAGAGCGGACGTCCGCACTTGGCTTAAAGTGCAAAAGTCCCTCCGTTCTCCTTCGTTCGGCGCCAATGACGGCGCGCCTCTACCCCAGTGGACTCCAGCAGCGTTCCCGACCACTTTCTCTCTCCGGAGAGTCCGTTCTTTTCCAGTTTTCCGGCGAGATCACCCAAAACTTCAAATAAAGTCGATCTCGCCTAAAAACTGAAATTCGGCGAACTCGCCGGGGAAGAAAAGTGGTCGGAGACGCTGTCTGAAATCCGCTGGGGTGGAGGCGTGCCGTCGTCGACATCGGACAGAGGCAAACGGAGGGACGTCCACATTTTAAACCGAGTGCGGACGTTCGCTTTGGAACCTTTCTGTGTGTGTATATATATATATATATATATATTCTAAGTTTTATTACTCAACGACTTAATGATTGATCTTTCAGCTATTTGGAGTCTTATGGTATCGTCTTGCTGTACAACGTTGTACAACGACAGATAGATTGTTGAAAACTCCTTTGTCAAGAAGTAAAAGGATATTCATGTAGTTCATCTATCGATGATTTCATATGTTTTTACAACTATGAAGAAAAAAACTACGAAGTGAGGACGAGCAAGGGCAATAACAATGGAAGATGGATCAACGTCACGCGTGTGCAAGAACTATGCCCTACAAAAGCTGCAGATCCAAAAAGTTTTGACTTTGGTATATTTTCTTATGCTGTTCAATCCGATGTGACAGGTTCATCCCATCTTTCTCAAAGGATGTCGCTATCTTTCTGGTGGGCCTTAAGGAATATAAGGTTCGTTCATCTAGTTATAAGTTTGTGTTTGATGATATATAATCTATATATTGAGAGCGTTATTATCACAATTATTTTGTAATGATCTCTGCAATGCAATCCAATTATAAACGAACCGTTTGTTTCTTTTCTTTCAGTTCGTTTGGTTCAAACCTCTGCACGAGCATGGATGCGATAGAAATCTTATTCTCAGTTGTAATATCTATATGTGGCATGGCGCTTTTCTTAATATATCTCAATGCAAGAGTGCAAGTTGGTGCTGGAGTCAGACTTCATATAAAATCAAATAACTAGAGGCAACACATCATTAGCACTTAATGATCATCACTAGATGAAAACTAACAAGCACCTATTGATTTAAATCGCAACTTCTTAGTGAGAAGCAAATTGATCATGAGCGTTTGCCAAAAAGAAAAAAAAAATCACGAGCATGCATGCATATATCAGCAAGATATATTTCTTTCAAGAAATACTAATATCTTTTAGAGTAAGTAATACTATTATGAACTCATCTATTGTTTTTGTTTGATATATTTGGGATGATCATGTAGGAGTCACAAGCAAGGCCAAATCAACATGAATTGAAAGAAAGAAGAAATTGATGAAACCGGATATTGATTTGTGGTTATCTAAAAATGATCTCTCCAACTTGAAGAGTGACCAAGGACTCTATGGATCTGAAGTCAACGATAAAGAAAAGACTCTGAAGATGGTGATCACTGAAAACATAGACAAACTTGATGAAAACAAAGACATTGATTTTGAAGGTAAAAGGTTGTTGGCAATCCTTATATAGAACAAAACACAACCTATGAAGCCTAAAGCAATGAAGCCTAAAACAATTGGAAGATTGGTCTTCCACATCTGAAGAACAAGTTGAAGAAGTAGAAGAACCAACATGATCTCATGGAACTCAGGTAAAATCATGCATATGCATTTCATGGTTTTTCACAGAGGATAGCAGTATCACTTGCCATCCTAAAAATCTGGGTTTCCAGTTTTTTGATCTTTTGTTCTGTTGTCTTATGTTTAAGTTTCTTTATCCTTGTTCCATAAGAACTATGTCTGGGGGAGATTCTAATTTGAATTTCAAATTGACAACTAGAATATATAAAGATCTTGCCTTTGTGGTCAATTTAGTTTTGGGTTTGATGCCTTTGTTCCAACCCGTGACTCATGGTTTAAGAGTTCTAAGGCTACAGTTGTGTTTGTGATACACAAACCAATATAACAGTTGTCTTTGTATGTCCTCTCCCTTTCAGAGTTTGGCCAAGGACAAAAGTCCAAAACTCCTTCCTTGCTTTGGCCCTCGTGCTTGCCCTCTTGTGGCACCTCTTTGGCTTGTGTCTCTCTCTTGTTAGAGCACTCCATCAGCCTATATATACTGAGCAAGGCTGCCTTTGCTCAGTGGTTGTCAAAATGTAGTTTCTACATTTGCTTTGTTAGGTTTCTCCCTTTGTTGGGTTTTTGGTTTTACTTTGCATTGTTCATTAGTTTCTAAGTCTTCCTTTTGTGATTATAAACCTTAGAGCTGAACAAAACATCTTCTCATAAACTCATTGCATTCTGCATACCATGAGATCAGTTGGTAGTGCAACAACCCAGGAAGTGTTCATGAAAGAAGCAGCTGAGGATAGCTGAGTTCTGATGTATCCCGCTGAGGTAGCTGGGTTCATGAAAGAATCAGTTCAGGATAGCTGAGTTTCTGAGAGTGAAACTTCTTAGAAGTCTTCAAGAAGAATCAGTTAAGTGATAGCTGAGTTCTTAGTTGAAACTTCTTATACCTTCATGTGTAGCCACTTAGAGACAAGAGAGGTAGATCTAGACTAGTTTGGGACTAGGTAGGATAGCAAGTCGTTGCTGTATCCTATACTGTAATCTTGTAAGGAGTGAGGTACTCAGAAACAAGAGAGAAAGTATAGATCTAGACTAGTGGGTAGTTTAGGCAGGATAGCAAGCGGTTCATGTATCCCTAGACTATAATCTTGTAAGAAGTGGGTTTTACATAGTGGAAATGTTTGTCCCTCAAGAGTTAGGGGCACACAGTTTTTCTCCCTGGTTTCAGGGTTTCTGCGAGTAAAAAACATCTTGGTGTTCATTGTTATTTTACTGCAACTTTTATTCATTGTCATTGTGTATTTGTTATTCAGGATAGCTATAACCCTTGCTATCCCTGAGAACGAATTTATACGAAAAAAGTTGTTAAGGGCCTATTCACCCCCCCTTCTAGGACCTTTAGATTTGCAGAATATCATCTATGTTCTTCCCATAAAATTCAAAAAGAACATAACCCGTCTCCTCTGCTTGGCTTCACTAACGAAAGTGAGTATTTTTGTTTTCTCGCTTAAATGATGCTTTATATGTATGAACATGTAACTAACTGATTATTACCGTAGATGCCAATGCTCGCAAATTTGAATGCCAAAATTTTGAAAGTGATTTGTGAGCATTTGAAGCCAGTCGTTTACACTGAAGACAACTACATTGTTCAAGAAGGCAAACCACTTGGTATGATGATCTTCATCACGCAAGGACTCGCATGGAGCTACACAACCAAAAACATCAATGATGGACTAACAAACTTTGATTTCTCAAGCAATGAGTGGTTAAAGTGGTTACACTGAAGGCAACTACATTGTTCAAGAAGGCAAACCACTTGGTATGATGATCTTCATCACGCAAGGACTTGCATGGACCTACACAACCAAAACATCAATGATGGACGAACAAGCTTTGATTTCTCAAGCAATGAGTGGTTAAAGTAAGGTGATTTTTACGGAGAAGAGCTGTTGAATTGGGCATTCATATCTCCCTCCTTTTCCGCCTTACCCTTTTCCTCTAGAACTGTTATGTCTCAAGAAAAAGTCGA
The DNA here is from genome assembly GCF_000184155.1 of Fragaria vesca subsp. vesca. Lineage (NCBI taxonomy): Eukaryota > Viridiplantae > Streptophyta > Magnoliopsida > Rosales > Rosaceae > Fragaria > Fragaria vesca. Next base: position 4,831,588 of record NC_020497.1, read on the forward strand.
AGCATTTTCTCTAAGGGCTAGGGACTTGAAGAGTATTGTTTGCAAATTCTGGTGGCATTTTTACCAGAGAGCTCGAACAAGTAGATTTAGAACGGTGGGAGAATTCAGGAGCTTTTTCAATACAAGCAGCCTGGCGCAACCGTTTGGCAAAGGGTAGGCGTTCAAATCACTGGGACAAATTTACTGCACATTATTAGTGTATATCATGTAAGCATTCTAGTAACTATTGAAACAAAGGTTTTCACTTAAGTTATTTTTATTTTTAGTTGTTAGAAGGTTTATTATTATTATTATTATTATTATTATTATTATTGAGTTGTTGTCTAGTGAGTAGTGACTCATTTTCATATGTTTAGTTCGGATTTCCATGCAGTCATTTCAGTCTTTCAGATATAGAGATCCAATAATAAGGTTAATAGCTTGTGCATGTATGCCATTCCAATCTAGAATTATCAACATTTGAGTTGGATTTCAATGACTAGTTCTTTCAAATCATTTCAAATATATTCTGTCAAAGATATGTTTTGTTTGTTTAAAAAAAGAAAATAAAAAATAAAAAAAAAAAAAAACCTTAGCCTTGTTGTGGACCAAAATCTACATGTTTGAGATAATTTCATCCAGCCCAAAATGTCCAGATTTGAGATCATTTCCTCCAGCTGAAAATGATTTATGTGGCTTATCAATAGTATATATTCTGAATAATGCTGTTCTTCAGGTTTGGTAGAGCCCTCATTATATCGTTCAGGAGATGGAAAAACATCAACTAGAACAACTTGATGCATTTTCCAGCTGAAATGAAATAAAATTTTGATACACCTATGACAGTATAGTTAGAACAAAAGACATAATTTAATGCCAATGAAATTGTTAAAGCTATAACCAGATCCATGACTTATTACAGAAGAGTATCACTAGAAGCTCACACAGACGGTTCAAATTCACAAAAACAGTAGACCTTAGCAGTAGGATTGGTCTCGACTCAGTCAGTTGGAGATACATGTGGTAAGCCAACATTGATCATTATTTTACCAGAGAGGGTTTGTGTCTTGTCAATAGTACATAGTCTGAATAAAGCTGTTCCTCAGGGCTGGTGGCTGTTAAGATATAAATCCTACATCGGGAATATGAGACTTTGTCTGTGAGTTTATAAGGGTTTGAGCCTCTTTATCTATTGCCAATTGGTTTTGGATGTGAACCCCAAATTATTTTATCATGGTATCAGAGCGGGTTACCCACATGGGCAGATCTACGTTAGAGGCTATATAGGCTATAGCCTATACAGATCGAAATTGTCTCAGTACTTTAAAATGTATTTGTCCTACATATCATGAAGTTTGATTTGGTTGAATTGGTTCAGTGTTTTGTTTAGAAACAACATAAGCTGGGTTCGAGTCTTGCATCTCCTCTTGCTTCTTCCTTTTTTCTTCTTCATCCTTTCCCTTTTATTTTCTTTCACCATTTTTTTCTATCTCTTTATGATTCAAGTATCATTTTAATCTTCCTTTTTTCTGCTTCCTCCTTTCGTTTTTATTTTTTTCCCCCATTATTTTCTATCTCTTTATGATTAATTCATGGTAATATGATATCATTTCGATCAAAAAACACAATCTTTGTAACAATATTGACTCAAAAAA